>NC_086452.1:404481599-405081599 GCF_028390025.1 Pseudophryne corroboree
CAGGAGATCGTTGGGGAGAGCATGAGGACGAAAGGGAAAGGGGCCCCTGCGCATGCTGTGACAGTTAGTCCCACACAAACGGTACCTGTGAGAGAGGCAGCATCCCGGCGGGCAGCTCTGGTGACAGAGCAGAGAGCCGGGTACGGAGACGCTGGCAGAGAGGCAGTCCTGGTAGCGGCGATGCTAGAGACGCTGTAGGCATGGAAATAGGCGCTGGCAAAAAGGTAGTCTCGGTGACAGTGAGGCTGGAGAACGCTGCAGGCAGACAAATAGCCCCTGGCGGAGAGGCAGTCCCGGTGATGTTGGAGAGCCAGAGAGCTGTGCAATAGAGTGCGCAGGCAACCAGAGTAAGAGGGAGAACGGTGAGGAGTGAGATCCTGTCAGTGCTGAGGACTCACTGATTGGTACAAGAACTACAATAAGAGGTACCTAGACTATCTGTCTTACAATAATCAGACAGAGGGGGTGGAGAGGCAGAGCGTAGAGGAACAAGAGGAACAGGAGGAGTCGGGGGAGCTACCAGAGGTGAGCAACTATCCGTTGTGTCGCCTCCCCCTGGCAAGTTAACTCCTTCAGTACTAAAGTGCCCCAAATGCTTGAATCCTCACTGCATTAACTGTATATATTATAAATGTTTCAAATGAACTTTAATTTTAGAGTCACCATAAGCATTCTTCTGTATTATATGGACTGTGGCCAGTTATAGACTACACATTACTATATAGGCTGTGGCCGATTATATACTACATACCCAGAGATGCTACAGGTGCACTATTGTCACATATAGACTGAAAGCCCAGAACTGTAGAGCCTGTTAAAGTAGAAAACTGCGAAAGGAAGCACCCATATCGGGATAGCTATTGAAATAGAGACATTCCTGAAGGAGGGGCAGCTATAGACTGAAAGAGAAGTAACTATTTAGCGAACTGAAGTCATACCGTTTCTTTTATCTACCAGCATAACGAAAAGATAGAAACGCCTGAGATTAATGATAGACTTTACTAGTAAAGCCTCACGACACAGAGAAACTGATGATACTAAATCTGGATAGCTGTCAGGGACAATAGGATGTGTATATGCTTTGGTATAGCCAGCTGGTGACCATTTACCATCAGAGAGGAAAGTCAGTAATAACCAGCCCGACCAGTCAGAGTGGAAAATTAACCCCTAACTGGAGGTTAAGAGGAAAAGTGAGTTATAATAACAGTGTCATCGCTGAGTAAAGTAAAGGAAGCAGTCCAAGGTGGATATATTCTATAACTGAGGCAGTAAAACTGTAGCATGTAACAACTCGGAAACCATGGGCCCCAACAGTGCACGAATGTTTGTATAAACACCTGGGTCGATCTAATTTTTTAAAGATCTGATATGGTACCAGAGGTATTTTTTTTGTAATGCATGCAAATACATTGTATAGGATGGGGAGAGTATAGTGATTAACTTGTGTAATAATTATTATATAGGTGGGAATGTTTGTTGGAACGGTCTAAAGAATTTATTGACGCTGATAACCCAACTATAGTTGTACAATAAAGCTGTTATACTTACCGCTGCCTGACTCTTCTGCTAGGGGACCCGACATGCCTAATGGAGAGAAAACAGGTAAATGAATTATTGGATTGTGTGTAATGCATTATCTATACACATAGGCGCCTACACATTAGATACGGCTTACCCAAACAAGCCGGGTGATATAACACAATAGTTAATAGTTTGGGTGGAGGCACAAAGGTAGTTGATGGTAACTCTCTCGAACAGCTACCCCAGAGCAGAGCAAGGGGGTTACAAAGTGGAGGCACTGCTGAGATCCTGAGTAGAGCCAGTAAAACACAAGGTTGGGTAGCAATATCTGAAGATTATGGAAATACTGACAGGGGAAGATGTATATGTATGGGGTCAGACGAAGAAGAAGGACCCCAATAGGTGTATAGTAATAGGGGGAGACTTTGTAGGGTTCTCTGATGAGGATGTGGTTGGTAAGACTGGCGCTCTGTATGGAATAACTAGACCCATAATAGTGGATAAACGGAGGGGAGAAGCGGGAGAATCAGTTGCCATATTAATAGAAATAGAAACGGAACCAGATGCTAATTTGATACCACATATGATTATGGCAGATGAGAATATGGGGAAGAAATGGCGCATCATATTACCTGTTAGGAAATAGAATGAAGTAGATGATGCTGGCCCTTCGGGAGCCCCTGTGAACATCTCAGAGAAGGGGAAAGGAGATTCAAACGTAACGGGTGGACAATTTGAAACGATAGTAGATCGAGTTGTTTCCCAACTAGAAAGGTGGCACTACGAGGGGAGTTATCGTAGGCTAAGAATTTTTTCGGGCATTGTACCTGTACCTACAGGGGAAGAACCATATGAAGCTTGGAAAGAGGCTGCAGTACAACAGGCAGAAGAATGGTAGTGCCCGGATCAGATTAAACGTCAGAGGGTGGTAGAGAGTCTCCGGGGTCCCGCTATGGGAATAGTGCAAGCGGCTAGGTGAAGCAATCCCAACACTACTTTGGAGACATATCTTGAAGCCCTAGATTATGCTTACGGTACACTGGAAGATGTAGGGGACTTAATATCTCGACTACACCATACATTTCAGGAGCCTGGGGAGAAACTAAGTTCATATGTGATTCGGGTGGATAAACTATTATACAAAATTGTGGATAAGGGAGGAATAAGCCGAGAAGAAGTGGATAAGAGTCGAATGAAACAGCTGCTCCGAGGGGCTTTGACTACGGACTCGGTTGCATCGAAGCTGAGATGCTCTGGAACAAGAGAACCTGCTCCTGCTTTCAATGAGTTGTTGAAGGAGGTAAAGCAGGAAGAAGCGTTAATAGAGATGCGAGAGAAGACAATAAAGAAGATTAAAGTGGTACAGTCTACAACAGAGATCAATTCCCTGGAGGATAAACTATTAAAAATGATGAAAGAACAAAACAAAAAGATAGATCAGTTTATAGCTACCCACAATGCTCATAGTTCTTCCCAGAATAACTCTCCCAATGAGAATGTAAGAGGGAAGAGGAACACATTCTCAATTAGAGGATGTTTCAAGTGTGGGAGGTTTGGACATAGGGCTTTTGAGTGTAATCTTAATCAAAATATCTCCCGAGTGCCTAATAACAGCTCTGGTAGGGAAGATGCTGACCAGGGAATCGGACAGGGGAGGCCCGTGGACCCCACACAGGCCTCCTAGAGGTTGGACATTGTGCAACGGGGAGCACGTGGTGGAATGGGATCCTTCCTGAAGGGTTAATGGGACCAGCCCCGATAATGACTGCCCAGATAGACGGGCATAATTGTGATATCTTGATTGATAGCGGCTCTCAAGTATCAATAATCTTTGAAGATTGGTATAGGATGAACATCCCGGATGTACCAATTAAACCCCTGTCCGGGTTAGTGATATGGGGTCTTAGCGTGGAGAAATATCCTTACTTGGGATATGTCGAAGTGATGATAGAATGTGGACAAGAGTGTGAAGATGAGACAGAGAGACTCCAAGTGCCCTTAATTGCGTTGATTTGCCCAGGAGTTCCACAGGAGGGAGGAGAGCCACCGTTAATTATTGGAACCAATACCAGGATATATCCCATCCTTTTGAAATGGCTAAGTAAACATGATGAATTGGCTGTTATGCCTAATTATTCCTATGGTGTGCAAATTGAAGAGGAACAAGGGGAGAACATCAACAAATTTGATATTTGTTTTCGGGGAAGTGAACTGCCATCTGAGGAAAAACATAAGATAATTGAGGAGTTGGAACGCCGAGAGCAAGCTTTTTTTAATGGGGAGTGGGACCTAGGTCGAGCAAAAGGGGTGGAGCATCATATTGTCCTCACAGTAACTACTCCTTTTCAAGAACGGTCCCGGCGTATAACCCCCGCGGATTTTGAGGATATGAGGAAACACCTGAAGGGACTATTGGAGAATCAGGTAATCATGGAGTCAAAGAGCCCTTATGCCTCTCCAATTGTCATCGCTCGGAAAAAAAATGGCAATATACGAATGTGCATTGACTCTCGAACACTGAATCAAAGGACAGTGACAGATCAGTATACGGTGCCCAGGATCGATGAAGCCTTAGACTGTCTACAAGGAAGTACTATATTCTCTGTTCTAGGTTTAAGAAATGGGTATTACCAAATACCGATGTGCCCTCAGGATCGAGAAAAGACTGCATTTATATGTCCCTTAGAATTTTACGAATTTCTCCAAATGCCGCAGGGAGTGAAGGGAGCACCGGCCACCTTTCAACGGACAATGGAAAATATGATAGGTGACATGAATTATCGAGAGGTAATTGTGTATCTAGAAGATATAATTGTCTTCAGGGCGACTATAGAAGAACATAACCAACGCCTTCTAAAAGTTTTAGACAGGTTGATTGAAGGCGGCCTGAAACTATCAGTAGATAAATGCCACCTATGCCAGTTAAGTGTCAAGTACCTAGGGCACATAGTAAGTAAGGATGGAGTATCTACGGATCCGGACAAGGTGAAAGCAGTGACCAACTGGCCGTGCCCTACTAAGCTGAAGGAATTAAGATCGTTCCTTGGGTTTTGTGGCTATTACCGGAGGTTTGTTCCGAATTATTCAGCTACTGCTAAACCACTAACCGACTTAACAATGGGATACTTGTCTATGACAGGGAGAAAGACCTCAAGGACGACAAGGAGTGGTGATCTATACAAGGTTAATGAACCATTCGGAGAAAGGTGGACAGGTGAATGTGAAAGGTCTTTTAATGCCCTGAAAGAGAGCTTAACGATTGCCACTGTATTAGCTTATGCAAATCCCAATTTACCCTATGTCCTACATATTGATGCTTCCATAGAGGGCTTAGGAGGCGTATTATATCAGAGACATCAGGAGGAATTGCGGCCTGTATCTTTTGCCAGCAGAGGGGTATCAGACAGTGAAAAGCGATATCCTACGCACAAACTTGAATTCTAGGCGTTAAAATGGTGCATCGTGGATAAATTTCACAACTATCTATATGGAGCCAAATTCGAAGTTCACACTGACAACAACCCCCTTACTTATGTACACACTACCGCCAAGTTGGATGCGATGGGGCATCGCTGGTTGGCCGCTCTGGCCCTGTACGACTTCTCTCTGAAATATCGGCCAGGGGTGAACAATGTTGATGCAGATTCGTTATCGAGAATCCCAGGGCAGTCAGCAGAAGGGAAGGAGGACGATGAATGGATTGAGATACCGGCTGGAGAAGTTCGTGGGATGTGCCGCATCCTACAAATAGAGAATCATATAAAGCATGCACAAGTGGGTGCATTAGGAGCAACTCCTGAAGCACTTCCACTATCCTACTGTTGGATCAATTTACTGGAGATGGAAGGTTTGGAAAAATTGAAGGAGGGCCAGATTAGGCAAGATCAACTTCAAGACCCTTGTATTGGACAAATGATGAATGGAGCTGGTAAGCAGAGGAATGACTATATGAGGCCAGAGATAGAGGAGGAAGTTAGGGTATTGAACAAACAGAAGAAGAACCTGCTTATGAGACGGGGAGCACTACACAGACACACGAAACAGAGCGATGGAAGAGAGAGATACCAATTGGTATTACCAAGGAAGTATCGGATGAGAGTTATGCAGTTTTTACATGATAACCACGGACACTTAGGGTTTGAAAAAACTCTAAAACTGGTAACCGACCGGTTTTATTGGCCGAAGATGAAGAGAGAAATAGAGAAATACTGTGGCAATTGTGGGAATTGCATCGTGAGAAAGACTTTGCCTGAAAGAGCGGCCCCGCTAGTAACGTTCAAGAGCAATGGTCCCATAGACTTAGTATGCATGAATTTCCTAACGTTAGAGGTAGAAGCGGGAAAGAAATGTAATATACTAGTGGTGACGGATCATTTCACCCGCTATGCTCAGGCCTATATAACACCTAACCAGAAGGCAATCACAGTCGCGAATACTCTTTGGGATCAATTCTTTGTCCACTATGGGCTACCAAACCGATTACATTCGGATCAGGGTAGGGACTTTGAAAGTAGACTAATTAAGGAATTGTGTAAGAGCTGTGGGATATCCAAATCAAGAACCACGCCCTACCACCCACAGGGAGATCCACAACCAGAGCGTTTCAACAGGACGTTGTTGAATATGCTAGGAACATTAAGTCCTGTAGAAAAAATTAATTGGAAAAGACACATTGGCCGACTAGTGCATGCATACAATTGCACCCAGAGTGAGGCCATATTACCTGATGTTCGGAAGAGAAGCTAAGCTTCCAATAGATGTGAGCATGGGTGTTTTATCTGGGGAAAGCTCCTATTCATCCCATCTGAAATATGTAAAGAAGTTAAGGGAAGAGTTGAAAAAAGCATATGAATTAGCAGAGCACACAGCTGAAAAACTAGGGAAAAAAAAAAAATCCGATATGACAGGAAAGTGCGAGATCACGCATTGGCACCAGGAGATAGAGTGTTACTTAGACGATTGGGAATGCCAAAGAAATTCAAGATTATGAA
This sequence comes from Pseudophryne corroboree, assembly GCF_028390025.1. Lineage (NCBI taxonomy): Eukaryota > Metazoa > Chordata > Amphibia > Anura > Myobatrachidae > Pseudophryne > Pseudophryne corroboree. Next base: position 404,488,112 of record NC_086452.1, read on the forward strand.
CAGATGGAAGGAACAGCCATATGTAGTGATAGAAAAATTCCCGGATCTGCCAGTGTACAAACTACGACCGGAGAGCGAATCGGGAGCAACTTTAACCTATCATCGGCAGCATCTGCTCCCCATCTGACGGGAAGTACGTTTAGAGTCCTTTCGAGAGGAGGGTGAAACGCCATCCACCAAGGGATTGGTAGATCCAGGAATAGAGACCAATATATCTAATGAAACTGATAGTCTAAATGAAGAAGATGAGATAATTGGCTATTATTATAGAGAGTCAGCTAATAGAGTCGAATAGCCTATCAAAGAAAGTATTAGAGATGTTGCCGAGCATATCTCTGGAATAAGAGCAGAACTATTGAGTAGAGAGAGCTACAAATGCTATCCTGGGACTGGGCTAGTAGAAGATGGAGACCTCGGAACAGGGCTGGTAGAAGATAGAGGGGAAGTACAAGGGGATTTCAACTACTATAATTTCAATGACACAGAATGGATAGATGAAGGGGCACATAATAGACCAGAAAGACAGAGACGGGCTCCTTTAGTGTTAACTTACGATCAGTTGGGGGTACTTTGTATGGTGCCAATAGTTAATCACATGGGTATGGTGTTATCTTGGCCATATTTTAGCAATTAAATAAGATAAAGAATATGGTGATCCAATTAAACGAGTGTAAGTAGATCACCAGGGGGAGAGTGTAGCCCTACTGGTAATTTAATATATATATATATTGTAATATATTGTGTATACATATGCATATGTAGTCTGTCATATTACATAGGGCATGAAGTGAAGGAGTTAACCTCATGTACTGCAGTATGTGGGGAGAAGTTTCTAGATTGCCATGAGGCCAGGAGATCGTTGGGGAGAGCATGAGGACGAAAGGGAAAGGGGCCCCTGCGCATGCTGTGACAGTTAGTCCCACACAAACGGTACCTGTGAGAGAGGCAGCATCCCGGCGGGCAGCTCTGTTGACAGAGCAGAGAGCGGGGTATGGAGACGCTGGCAGAGAGGCAGTCCTGGTAGCGGCGATGCTAGAGACGCTGCAGGCATGGAAATAGGCGCTGGCAAAAAGGTAGTCTCGGTGACAGTGAGGCTGGAGAACGCTGCAGGCAGACAAATAGCCCCTGGCGGAGAGGCAGTCCCGGTGATGTTGGAGAGCCAGAGAGCTGTGCAATAGAGGCGCAGGCAACCAGAGTAAGAGGGAGAACGGTGAGGAGTGAGATCCTGTCAGTGCTGAGGACTCACTGATTGGTATAAGAACTACAATAAGAGGTACCTAGACTATCTGTCTTACAATAATCAGACAGAGGGGGTGGAGAGGCAGAGCGTAGAGGAACAAGAGGAACAGGAGGAGTCGGGGGAGCTACCAGAGGTGAGCAACTATCCATTGTGTCGCCTCCCCCTGGCAAGTTAACTCCTTCAGTACTAAAGTGCCCCAAATGCTTGAATCCTCACTGCATTAACTGTATATATTATAAATGTTTCAAATGAACTTTAATTTTAGAGTCACCATAAGCATTCTTCTGTATTATATGGACTGTGGCCAGTTATAGACTACACATTACTATATAGACTGTGGCCAATTATATACTACATACCCAGAGATGCTACAGGTGCACTATTGTCACATATAGACTGAAAGCCCAGAACTGTAGAGCCTGTTAAAGTAGAAAACTGCGAAAGGAAGCACCCATATCGGGATAGCTATTGAAATAAAGACATTCCTGAAGGAGGGGCAGCTATAGACTGAAAGAGAAGTAACTATTTAGCGAACTGAAGTCATACCTTTTCTTTTATCTACCAGCATAATGAAAAGATAGAAACGCCTGAGAGTAATGATAGACTTTACTAGTAAAGCCTCCCGACACAGAGAAACTGATGATACTAAATCTGGATAGCTGTCAGGGACAATAGGATGTGTATATGCTTTGATATAGCCAGCTGGTGACCATTTACCATCAGAGAGGAAAGTCAGTAATAACCAGCCCGACCAGTCAGAGTGGAAAATTAACCCCTAACTGGAGGTTAAGAGGAAAAGTGAGTTATAATAACAGTGTCATCGCTGAGTAAAGTAAAGGAAGCAGTCCAAGGTGGATATATTCTATAACTGAGGCAGTATAACTGTAGCATGTAACAACTCGGAAACCATGGGCCCCATCAGTGCACGAATGTTTGTATAAACACCTGGGTCGATCTCATTTTTTAAAGATCTGATATGGTACCAGAGGTATTTTTTTTGTAATGCATGCGAATACATTGTATAGGATGGGGAGAGTATAGTGATTAACTTGTGTAATAATTATTATATAGGTGGGAATGTTTGTTGGAATGGTCTAAAGAATTTATTGACGCTGATAACCCAACTATAGTTGTACAATAAAGCTGTTATACTTACCACTGCCTGATTCTACTGCTAGGGGACCCGACATGCCTAATGGAGAGAAAACAGGTAAATGAATTATTGGATTGTGTGTAATGCATTATCTATACACATAGGCGCCTACACATTAGATACGGCTTACCCAAACAAGCCGGGTGATATAACACAATAGTTAATAGTTTGGGTGGAGGCACAAAGGTAGTTGATAGTAACTCTCTCGAACAGCTACCTCAGAGCAGAGCAAGGGGGTTACAAAAGGGTTAATGGAAATATACTGTATTAATTTTTAATCTCCTTAAGACAAGACAATAGTAAGGGATGCATTTAGCATGCTGTCAGTTCGGATGTCGGCAGTGAAAATCCTGGCATCATATTCCCGACCGACAGCCAGAAGACTAACACTAGAATCCCGACCACTCGAAATGCCGGCACCGGAATCCTGACAGCCGGCATCCCAATTGTAAGTATGCGGTGGGGGTTGGTGGTGGGGGGTTAGGTATAGGTACTAGGGAGTGGGTCACGGTTAGGCTGTGGGGATGGACGGTTAGGGTTAGGCTATGGGGGAGGGTTAGGATTAGGCTGCTGGCAGGGAGGGTTAGGTTTAGGAACTAAAGGGGAGGGTTAGGGTTAGGCTGCGGAAGGGGGGGTTAGGGTTAGTCATTGAGTAGAGAGCGTATGTTTTAGGGGTTACAGGCAGGGGGTAAGTATACTTATAAAACCCCAGTTGGGATTCCGAGCATCAGGACGCCGCTGTCAGTCTTCTGATCGCCTGAATCCTGACTGACAGTCATCTGTATGTACTCGAATAGCACAGTATCTGCACATATTCCAAAGTAGAATGTTGCAACCACAGGATAAATTCAACAACTTCACAAAGTCTGCTGGAAACAGTAATGAATATGTTTCAGGAATGATCTGATACTTCGGCAGGGTCTGTTGTCATACGAATCAGCCTATTTATTTAATGTTATTTTTTAGGTCACATTGTCAGCACATATTATGTATCAGTATTGTTATTAGTTTCATGGGGACCCGTGGGTAAGTATATCGAGTTAGCTCCTCCTGATGTCTGTAATGCTTGTGACGAACTATTCCAATTGGCTCAAATTATTTCTTATTTTATTTTTAAAGAGTCTTTACTTTTATTATAAATCAAATCTTTCGTGGCCCACAGTGTCATTCACAATGGATATCCAATGCCACATATTAGGGCCTCTTCAGGCCATCCAGGCCATAGCAGTTACCACTTTATGAAAGACTAGCACAGTTGAACCATACAACTTAATATCTATTCTGGAACTGTCTGCTAGAGTATCTATTCTGGAACTGTCTGCTAAAATATCTATTCTGGAACTGTCTGCTAGAGTATCTATTCTGGAACTGTCTGCTAGAGTATCTATTCTGGAACTGTCTGCTAGAGTATCTATTCTGGAACTGTCTGCTAAAGTATCTATTCTGGAACTGTCTGCTAGATAGAGCCCAAATAAACAGGTTGGTGGAGAAAAGAAACTTGTCTTTTCTATACATCTCCTAACCTTTGTCTAAAAATATGTAAATGGTGATACTCCCAGGGAAGATGCTACAGTGTGCCAGAGACCATACCACAGATACATTTCACAAGTGGGGTAACTCAATTAATATTTGAGATATATAGATCAGAAGTCATTATTACAGAAATCCAGCCTCAAGAAGAGACATGTAAATAACCAATAGTGTTGGTTTTTGTTGAAAGGAGAATTTAGACATCAGTGCCTCATGTCCTTTACTGGAAGCCATACACTAGAGCAAGAATTCTTCCAGTCTGAAGTGCCTGCTGATTTCACTTCAGGTGTATTGATTATTGTTTTGTATTGGCATAATGACTTTTCAGTCAGACAGCACATGGCCAATACACAGGCAGCACAGCTAGATGTGCAGATTTGTGCCATGCCCCACCTATATTTCCCATGTTATCTCCTCCACCCCGTTTTTTTTCTACTGGCCAGACTTATAACCACACGATCTTGGCAAAAAGCTGTGTGAGTAGTTTCCTCTGAATTGCACATGGATTGCATGGAGTATACTAATAGGTGATGTCAGTAATGGATTATATGCTCTTAGACCTAATATCACTGGCACTGACTCACATCTGACAAAGCACAGCCTGTCCCCTATCTTCACTTTTCCTTTCCACCCTGCCTATTCCTGACTCCACTTTACCCCATGTTTATATCATTTCTGTTTTGGAATGTGGCTTTCTACTACCCTTATTTGTTTGTCTCTGCAACCTATTTCTATCTGTCTCCCCCTTTGTGTGTCTCTAGTTTTATATGTGTACAATGCCTCGCCCTAACTTTCCTTCTGTTGTGTGCTTTGGTTCCCCCATTTGCATGTGGTACTCTTGGTCTCCTTATTATGTGTCTAGTCATTTTCTTTCTGTAACTTTGTGCATCTGTCTTTTTGTTTTCAATTTTGTTTTGTCCAGAGGAAGAGTTCTAAGGCCCATATTTATCAAACCTCGGAGAGAGATAAAGTGGAAAAAATAAAGTACCAATCAATCAGCTACTGTCATTTTTATTTATTTATTATTATTTATCATTTATCATTTTTCAAACGCAGCCTGTAATATGGCAGTTAGGATCTGGTTGGCTGTTACTTTATTTCTCTTCACTTTATCATTCTCCAAGGCTTAGTACATTCCCACATTAGGCCCAGATTTCTCAAGGATTGGAGAGAGATAAAGTGGAGAGGGATAAAGTACCAACCAATCAGATCCTATCTATCACTTTGCAGACTCTGTTGGAAATATGACCATTAGGAGCTGATTGGTTGGTACTTTATCTCTTGACTACTTTATCTCTTCAACCTTTGATAAATCTGGGCCTTAGAACTTTTCCTCTGGGTCATACTATGTTTCATATTGTTCCTTTATCTAGCAAAAAAGAGTTGCAGATGTATGAATTACTGATGCATTTTGAACCAGGTACAGATGTTCAGTGTTGGACTGGGGCCTGAGGAGCCCACCTGTTGTAGGGGCCCATGCTTAAGAGTGTGGTCAGGCTCCAGTTGGAGCATGGCCAGCCACCACAGAGGTTTGGCTAACCATTACAGAGTACATGTTCTGTGCCCCCTGGTAAATGTATAATAAACCAAATTATTGTGAAGTATAATGTAATTTATGTATAATGCATAATTCAAGTGCACTAGGATAGAGTCTGGAACCTGATCACTAGAGGAGGAGGAGGGCCCACAGGCAGTGGGGCCCACCGGTGGTTTCCCCTGTTCCCCTGTGGGCCAGTCTGACACTGATTATGTTTATTGTAGGCGGATTTTCCCAATTGAATAAGTGAGTACAATATTCAACTACTGTAGCCTGTTGACTTATCAGGAATTGATCTATTAAATGGGTATTTTTATTTTTTTGCTTCTTCTTCTTTACTTGTCCATATAATACAAAGTAGATCACAATGCAAGTTTTCATTTCTAAATATCCCTTTAAAAAAACTGACATACGAAATAATGACTGGATCACAAAGGTGTCAGAAGCTATAACTTAATGCTTATGTCAGTAACCTGTTCCCAACATTACATAAAAACAATGCTGCTTATGCAACTGAAAAACGTGTATAGTTAATGTTGTTTATCTAGTTTGCAGTTGGGTCATGACTAGGGGTCACTCAGTATTGAAATTCAGCAGTCATTAGACTGGCAGAATGTAGTGTACCAGTAACAAAACTGGAAGAGAATAAACATTGTGTACAAATGATATATCCTCAGTCTGACTCTCTTCATAAAATGTGTTATGGATTTCCGCGTCATTATTTTTGTGCACAGAATCTGGAAGCTGCACAAATAAACACATAATTTTAAGTAACACGCCAAAACCTCGGAAAGCTGGGATCTCAGAATGATTTGCAATATTACATCGATAGTTTGATTTGTGTTGCATCAGATTACAAATATTTATGATTCTTTGAATTTTAACCAGTAGTGGCTCCAGAGGAGCGGTTGCAGCACAGTCCAAAACTCAAATAGGGGAGCCACACCCACTGCCAGTGAGTCAGTTTGGAATGCCAGTTGGTGGCAGTTGGTGTGGGTCCCTTATTTGAATTTTGGACTGTGCTGCAGCCCCACCTCTGGAGCTGCCACTGATTTTAACCATTGTAAAAGACAATGTATTATTATCCCCCGGGGCCCCTACTGTGCTGCAGCCCCACCCCTGGAGCCGCCACTGATTTTAACCATTGTAAAAGACAATGTATTATTATCCCCCGGGGCCCCTACTGTGCTGCAGCCCCACCTCTGGAGCCGCCACTGATTTTAACCATTGTAAAAGACAATGTATTATTATCCCCCGGGCCCCTACTGTGCTGCAGCCCCAACTCTGGAGCCGCCACTGATTTTAACCATTGTAAAAGACAATGTATTATTATCTCCCGGGGCCCCTACTGTGCTGCAGCCCCACCTCTGGAGCCGCCACTGATTTTAACCATTGAAAAAGACAATGTATTATTATCCCCCGGGGCCCCTACTGTGCTGCAGCCCCACCTCTGGAGCCGCCACTGATTTTAACCGTTGTAAAAGACAATGTATTATTATCCCCCGGGGCCCCTACTGTGCTGCAGCCCCACCTCTGGAGCCGCCACTGATTTTAACCGTTGTAAAAGACAATGTATTATTATCCCCCGGGGCCCCTACTGTGCTGCAGCCCCACCTCTGGAGCCGCCACTGATTTTAACCATTGTAAAAGACAATGTATTATTATCCTCCGGGGCCCCTACTCCTCCTCAAGGCCCCCATTCTGATTTCAAAAAGCTAAAACCTACATACTCAGAGAAGCATTGTTCAGCCCTTGCGGCCATACATGTGCCCTAGATATTCTGTTCGGTTTCCTATATTATTGAATTACAGTAACCTTTGCTTCGTGTCTGTAATGTGTTGCTTACTCATGACTCACTTTTATTAGAGATTTTGTCATGATACTTGCTCTTACATAGGGGGTCATTCCGAGTTGTTCGCTCGGTAAATTTTTTCGAATCGCAGCGATTTTCCGCTTAGTGCGCATGCGCAATGTCCGCACTGCGACTGCGCCAAGTAAATTTGCTATGCAGTTAGGAATTTTACTCACGGTTTTTTCTTCGTTCTGGTGATCGTAATGTGATTTACAGGAAGTGGGTGTTTCTGGGCTGAAACTGGCCGTTTTATGGGAGTGAGTGAAACAACGCTACCGTTTCAGGGAAAAACGCGGGAGTGGCTGGAGAAACGGAGGAGTGTCTGGGCGAACGCTGGGTGTGTTTGTGACGTCAAACCAGGAACGACAAGCACTGAACTGATCGCACTGGAAGAGTAAGTATCGAGCTACTCAGAAACTGCTAAGAAGTGTCTATTCGCAATTCTGCTAATCTTTCGTTCGCAATTTTACTATGCTAAGATACACTCCCACAGGGCGGCGGCTTAGCGTGTGCAATGCTGCTAAAAGCAGCTTGCGAGCGAACAACTCGGAATGACCCCCATAGTGTTCTCTGCAGTCACATGTGTTTTTTCCTTTCCATTTGTGAGACTAGATTTATGCTTTAAACACCTGTTTTGCAAAACTCACTGTTCTTAAACAATCTTACACTTGTTGTTTCCTAATGGTTCTTCTGAATCTGTATTATGAACATATGTGAGATAATGAGAGTCCATTAAAAAACCTTTTGTGAAAACAACATTTTCTATCACTTCTCATCGCAAAAGCTGTCAGCATTAACTGTTGTCTTACTGCTTATCAGGCCAGTTTGGAGCAGGAGCCATAGTCACAATACAGAGAGCATCTCAGTGACTGCCATAAGATAGAGAGAATTTCCTATTTGCCACATTACAATACATTGAGCATATGAGGACTACAACATTGTACATTGGGGGAAATTCCACGTTGATCGCAGCAGGAAATTTTTTAGCAGTTGGGCAAAACCATGTGCACTGCAGGGGGGGGGGGGGGGGGGCAGATATAACATTTGCAGAGAGAGTTAGATTTGGGTGGGTTATTTTATTTCTGTGCAGGTTAAATACTGGCTGCTTTATTTTTACACTGCAAATTAGATTGCAGATTGAACACACCCCACCCAAATCTAACGCTCTCTGCACATGTTATATCTGCCTCCCCTGCAGTGCACATGGTTTTCCCCAACTGCTAAAAAAATTCCTGCTGCGATCAACTTGGAATTAGGCCCACTGAGCATTCAGTGATCGCCACATAGTACATTCCAGTGACAGTCATTGAGTCTCTCAGTGACATCCATACAGTACATTGCACCTCCCAGTGACAGCCGTATAGTACATAAAGCATCCCAGGGAAGTAGTGGATTGTAATGCAGCATAGACACATGGAGACACAGCCAGTCAGGAATTATCAAAAGCTCTAGCAGAAGCAGGGCACTAATGCAACACATATGTGACTACTACATCAGTGCCACAGGTGAACTTAATGCATTGTCATTGTGTTGTTGTAGTGTCTTGAAATAAACGGATTAAAGCCCTGTAAATTAGCTTGCAGTCTGCAGGATCTAGTCTGATATTCCCGTGTAGAGATACAATGTTTGATAAGGAGCAGACTAGTCTCAGGGATTTGTTTTCCTTACACATTTGTCTGGGAGGTGAATGAGTATTTGTTTTCTGCAGATTGCTTACTCAGGTGGTGTGAAGTGACTTTATTATGAGCCTGTACCATGCATCTAATTTCATTCACATAATGTGGTGTAACAACAGGCACAATAGAGAATGTGTGTCTGGTGTTGTCCATATTGTAGTAGCTAGCTAAGTTTAAGTTAAATAGAGCTTCAAGTCCTTGTCTAGCTAAAGGATTTATTGGAGACAGTTACTCACAGGTCATATCTTCAGGGGGGAGGCGGTCAAGATCCCGCTGGACGGGATCCCGGCGGTCGAAATACCTACGCCGGAACCCCGACCAGCACAATCCTGACATATTCTCCCTCCGTGGGTGTCCACGACACCCATAGAGGGAGAATATAATAGTGTGCCGAGCGTAGAGAGGCACCGTGCCCTCAGGGTGGCGAGCGAAGCGAGCCCGCAAGGGTCCGCGTTCCGCTCGCCACCCCTGTCGGGATTGTGTGGTCGGGATTCCGGCGTCGGTATTTCGACCGCCGGGATCCCGTCCAACAAAATTTAGTACTGTTCCCCTTCAGGGAGATGGAGACGCCACAATGCACAAGATCTGCAGCCACTAGTCTTGTATAAAAGGCAGGCTGCTGCTCCCTGACTTATGGTACTGTCTGGGCTGCCCCACTTCAGGATGGAGGATAGTGCTTAGTCCCTAATACTAGGTCTAGACTGCCATACCCCCTCCTCCCCTCTGCCCCCATTCCAAGCCACCAACCCCTGCTTCACTCTACGCACTTGAGTTAAAAACAAAAAACAAAAGCAAGAATACATACTGTACAGAAAAAAACAGCTGGCAGCAGGTGGCCCAATGAGGTCATTGTACCGATGGGAAAATTCCCATTGTTCCCTTTAGTCAATCCTCTCTAGGTTAAGTGTTACACAGTGCATGTCTGAGCCGGCTTGATCTCAATGATTAAGGTTGTAAATTTAAAGTGGCAATGATTTCAAATGCAAAACCAACTACAGCCTTAGGGGTTTATTTACTAAGCCTTGGATGGAGTTAAAGTCAACAGAGATAAAATACCAGCCAATCGTCTCCTAACTACCATGCCACAGACTGTGGGGCAGATGTATTAACCTGGAGAAGGCATAAGGAAGTGATAAACCAGTGATATGTGCAAGGTGATAAATGCATCAGCCAATCAGATCCTAACTGTTAATTTACATATTGGAGCTGATTGGCTGGTGCCTTTATCACCTTGCACATATCACTGGTTTATCACTTCCTTATGCCTTCTCCAGGTTAATACATCTGCCCCTGTGTTTGAAAAATGACAGTTAGGAGCTGATTGGCTGGTACTTTATCTCCGTCCACTTTATCTTTGTCCAAGGCTTAGTAAATAAACCCCTTAATCATTCCGATCACACCAGTTCACAGAACTCATGCCGTATGACATTTACCTCATAGGGGCAGATGTATTAACCTGGAGAAGGCATAAGGAAGTGATAAACCAGTGATATATGACAAAGGCAGCAGCCAATCAGATCTTAACTGTTAATTTACATATTGGAGCTGATTGGCTGGTGCCTTTATCACCTTGCACATATCATTGGTTTATCACTTCCTTATGCCTTCTCCAGGTTAATACATCTGCCCCATAGTCTGCTTTCTTTAACCAGTTGAATGGTCTTACTTAAAAGTTCATTTTGGAAGGGTGACAACTGCAAAACTTTTCAAAAGACATAAAAAACCTAAATATTTTATGCAAACATAGTTAATGTTACAATTGCAGTTATGATTTGCCTTCAAGGCTTTGCAAACCAAAGACTGTAATTTTATTTTGCTGTTGAGTTCTGAGTGGAATGAAAAATACACTTGAAGATTCAATGCTCAATGGAACTGTGGCCATGTAACTCCATTTTCTAAAACATAATATATGGAACACAAGGGTCTGAAAACAACTTGCAATTAATTAAAATGTTCTTAGTACAGAATAACCATTACACAATTCTTGGCTTCACTCTCAGATAAATGAACTACGCTAAAGTCTTTTAATTTCCATCTACATGACATATTATTTAGTAATCAAACACAGAAGGGTACATTTACTAACAACACATTTAAACTGCATTAGCTTAAAGGTACAATAGAGTTTACTGAGCACACCGTGTATGATGACACATATAGCGGTGAAACACATTTAAACTTATTTTGGACAATTTGATTATTGTGCTTATATGTTTTTGTTTGCTTGTAGATTATTTAGATTTACACTTCCTTTGATTCTCCTTACAAAAAAATGAAAGTTCCCATTCATTCACTAATTACTCTAACCTCACTATTAACTTTGCACATCCTAAAGGGGGGTACACACGGAGAGATCCGTGCTTAAAATCTAAGCAATCTTGCTAGATTGCTTAGATTTTAAGCACGGATCTGCCGTGTGTATGCCCCCCAGCGATAGCGATGCGCGGCCCCGCGCATCGCTATCGCCGATGCTAGATTGAGACTGCATGCAGGCTCAATCTAGCGGGTCGCTCACTTCACCGTTGTGTGAAGTGAGCGGCCCCCCGTCGGCTTTCCCCCTCGCTCAGCACATCGCGCTGTGCTGAGCGGGGTGAGAGATGTGTGCTGAGCGGTCTGTGTTAAGATCGCTCAGCACACATCTCTCCCGTGAGTACCCCCCTTAACACTGCAGACAATGGGGGTAATTCAGAGTTGATCGTAGCAGCAAATTTGTTAGCAGTTGGGCAAAACCATGTGCACTGCAGGGGGCAGATATGACATTTGCAGAGAGTTAGCTTTGGGTGGGTTATATTGTTTCTGTGCAGGGTAAATACTGGCTGCTTTATTTCTACACTGCAATTTAGATTTCAGTTTGAACACACCCCACCCAAATCTAACTCTCTCTACAAATGTTATATCTGCCCCCCCTGCAGTGCACATGGTTTTGCCCAACTGCTGACAAATTTGCTGCTGCGATCAACTATGAATTAGGCCCCTTATCCTACAGTATACCTTGATTTCCACTTGTATCTCTCTACCCTCAGATTAGCCCCTCAGTTCTCCACACTAGCAGATCAACCTGGCAACTTGGCATGTCTAAGATGTCCCCCGAAAATGAGAAAAGCAATTGAAAAATCTTCTCTATCTTTATTGCAACAATCCTGCCCATATTGTTGCTGTTTGTCCTGACACACCAGGGAGCTCATACTTGGTTCCCTATAACCCTCCTCTTTCGTTTCATCTAAGTCTAACCAGTGGTTTAATTGAACAAATTGGCGCTCCTTAATACCTTGGGTTGGAACCATTCAATTAGTTCCTTTTCTGCATTCCTGAGCTGATGGCACTGTAATCTCTGCTGCATTCATATACAAGCACGGGTTGTCTTCTGATCCTTTACTTCAGCTATTTCTCTTATTGGTATTGATGGAACCAAATTTTTATAAATAGTTTAATCCAATACAAAACTAGGCCCATATAGATACAGATGGGTTCTTACATTCCAAAGAATGTCCTTCTGTTTTGCTCCCAGGTCCCTCACTCCTCTCATTCTTGGTCTTCAATTACTTAATTCACATGTACATGTTCTGTAGTATGAGTTGTTTACAGTCATGTTTTAAAAGAGTCCTTTGAATGAAGTCCTCTATTATTTGTACCTCTACAACCATTTATGTAATGCTAACTCAGTATACTATTTTTTCAGATGTCTTCAGCAAAAGCAATGCGGAGTAACTACCAACCCCAAATAAAGTGGTACTGCCCAATTTGATCTGATACCAGGTAAAACACCAACCAGAAACCCAGGCCATGTCCAGTTATATTGAAGAAAACCTTGATCATGAGATCATCACAACATCCTCCTCACTTGCATCTGCCAGATTCTTTTTCCTGGAGAAAAATAGAAGTGGGTCTTCATTCTACCATAGAACATTGGGCTGAAATAACATTACTTAAATAACAAGTATCCGCTATCTGTAATATGATTTCTCATATATTGGTGTGGGGACGGAACTGTCTGAAAGGCAACTAACTGGGAAGTTACAGCTTTGTTCTTTTTTCTTCAAAAATTCTCTCCAAAATTACAGATTAAGGCAAAAAGGCTTATTAGCAATAAAACTGACTCTGGAAGAATGGAGACATCTCCTGGAAGGTGTTATCTTTCCAATAATAATTTTTTGCAGTCTACAAAACTTTCTATACATCCAAATAGCACAATATCTTAATCCTCATTAAGCCAGGTGTCTTAATTTGTTCTCACTGTTCAATTCCTTAATTACCTTCTATCGTGGCTCTAAAAATGCCAAAGCTAATGACTTTTGACTTTTTACCACCTTCTGGGAAACCTATATACTTCCTGCCCTTCATCATAAACTCTTCTGTGCACATTGCGCTCAGCTAACTGGACATCCGGAACAAAAAAAAATCTATATGCTGTTATTTTGGAATTGGTTTTGGGATACTCTATTCCATGACATTAAAGATTTTGTGACTGCTTGCTTCATGTGCTCTCAACATAAGATATGGGGGTCATTCCGAGTTGTTCGCTCGCTAGCAGTTTTTAGCAGCCGTGCAAACGCTATGCCGCCTCCCACTGGGAGTGTATTTTAGCTTAGCAGAAGTGCGAACGAAAGAATCACACAGCAGCTACAACAAAAAATTTGCAGTTTCAGAGTAGCTCCAGACCTGCTCCTAGATTGCGATCACTTCAGACTGTTTAGTTCCGGGTTTGACGTCACAAACATGCCCTGCGTTTGCCCAGCCACACCTGCGTTTTTCCTGGCACGCCTGCGTTTTTTCGATCACTCCCTGAAAATGGTCAGTTGACACCCAGAAATGCCCTCTTCCTGTCAATCAATCTGCGGCCAGCAGTGCGACTGAAAAGCTTCGCTAGACCTTGTGTGAAACTACATCGGCCATTGTGAAAGTACGTCATGCGTGCGCATTGCGCCGCATACGCATGTGCAGAAGTGCAGTTTTTTTGCATCATCGCTGCGCAGTGAACAATTTCAGCTAGCGATCAACTCGGAATGACCCCCATTGTCCAAAACCTTTTGGTCACATGGTTCCTCTACTTGTTCCTGAGAAGCCTTGATCCTATGTATTGATGTACATCATAACAGATCTCCCAAATTCCCAATGTCATAACATTATTTAGGTCATAGATGACTGGTTCTCTAAAAGGAGTACCATCAGCTCCCCAATTAGATATTTTATTTAACCAGCAAATTTTCAGATTGATGACATTTAGAAATGACCTTTAACTAGAGCACTAATTTTGCATAACATTCTGACTAACTGAAAACAGATGAAAATTCAACTAAAATTCTCTACAGCATACCATTGCCAGACCAATGGACAGACAGAGACTATCAATCAGGATTCATGAAAATAACTGAGCATCTATACTTCTGCAAACCAGGATAATTGGTTGGAGCTTTTGTCTTGGTCTGAATTTTACAACACCGCTTATGACTAATCCTCTATGATATCTCCACTTATTGTCTAGGGGATCATCCTCATCTATCATTCTTGTCTTAAATACCTACTGTTGAGATTCCTTCTTTTGGTCCTCTCCTATGGAACTTTTCTAACATCTGGGGGTAAATTTACTAAAGCTTCCAAAACAGTGAATTGGTGATGTTGCCCATAGCAACCAATCAGATGCTACTGTATCTATAATTTCTCTATTTCCTTTTAGAAAATGATAGATACTATCTAATTAGTTACTATAGGCAACATCACTAACTCTCTGTTTTAAAAGATTAAGGGTTCCATTTACTAAGTCTTGGATGGAGATAAAGGCCCTCATTCCGAGTTGATCGGTCGCAAGGCGAATTTAGCAGAGTTACACACGCTAAGCCGCCGCCTACTGGGAGTGAATCTTAGCTTCTTAAAATTGCGACCGATGTATTCGCAATATTGCGATTACTAACTACTTAGCAGTTTCAGAGTAGCTCCAGACTTACTCTGCCTGTGCGATCATTTCAGTGCTTGTCGTTCCTGGTTGACGTCACAAACACACCCAGCGTTCGCCCAGGCACTCCCACCGTTTCCCCGGCCACTCCTGCGTTTTTTCCGGAAACGGTAGCGTTTTCAGCCACACGCCCCTGAAACGCCGTGTTTCCGCCCAGTAACACCCATTTCCTGTCAATCACATTACGATCGCCGGAGCGAAGAAAAAGCCGTGAGTAAAAATACTTTCTTCATAGTAAAGTTACTTGGCGCAGTCGCAGTGCGAACATTGCGCATGCGTACTAAGCGGATTTTCACTGCGATGCGATGAAAAATACCGAGCGAACAACTCGGAATGAGGGCCAAAGTCACTGGAGCTAAAGTACCAGCCAATCATCTCCTAACTGTTATTTTTCAAACACAGCCTGTGACATGCCAGGTAGTTGCTGATTGGCTGGTACCTTATCTCCGTGCACTTTATCTCCATACAAGGCTTAGTAACTAGACTCCTAAGTAAATGTACTCCCTGGGCTCATAACAAGAACAACCTTCCTAAGGTAGCCGTCCATTACAAGTCCACTGTACATAAAACGCCACAAAATATTTGTAAAATTGTCACCTGGGGATAAAGGGGCAGATGTACTAAGCCTTGGAGAGAGATAAAGTAGAGAGAGATAAAGCACCAGCCAATCAGCTCCTAATTGCCATGTTACAGTCTGTTGCCCTCATTTATCAGGTATCCGGTATTTGGGTCGACAGCACTTAGATCGACACTCATTAGGTAGACCACTATTGGTCAACATGCATTAGGTTGACATGGTCATTAGGTCGACATGGTCACTAGGTCAACATGGCAAAGGTCGACATAGTAAAATGACAGGCGCAGATAGGTACTTTATCTCTCTCCACTTAATCACTCTCCAAAACTTAGTACCTATGCCCCATACTCTTATCCACATGTTGCCCCAGACTTACAGTATCCAGCATGACGTTTGCCCCATATTTTATTGGTCCTTCCAAGTTTATCCATATAATCAATGCTGAAGTCTTAAGGTTGGAATAAACATCCATATTATTTATGCCAAATACATTCCATGTGTCTCTGTTTAAACCTTTGATATTACCTGTAAATCAGTTTTCTGTTCCTCAGTTTTTTCCTGCTACTGTTGTGGACCAAAAACAAGAAAAGTATGACACAAATGAAATCAGTGATATCAAGATATTGCAAAGTGTTCTTTGGTAGATTGGAAAGGATTTGGGGGTCCATTCACTAAACCTTTGAGAGAGCTAAAATATAGAGAGATAGGGGTATATGCAATTCCGGACGAATTGCGCCTTTTTTTCGACCGTTTTAGGATTTGACAGTACTCGACAGCCGAAACCCTCCACCCGGGACCATGAACTCGACATATTCAATACATAACTCATTCGACACTCCCCTTGTCGAATAACTGACCAATCGTCGAGTAGTGGGCGTCTTGGATTTGACTTCCCGCCGTTTGGAGCCCTTTATAGGGCTTGTTTGCTGCGTGCTCAGCAGCCATTTTGTAAACCTGCAGAGAGGTGTGTGGAGGTGCAGAGCTAGCAAATTGGTTGATTTTTGCTGTGGTATCACTTGTAGAGATGAGCGGGTTCGGTTTCTCTGAATCCGAACCCGCCAGAACTTCATGTTTTTTTTCACGGGTCCGAGCGACTCGGATCTTCCCGCCTTGCTCGGTTAACCCGAGCGCGCCCGAACGTCATCATGACGCTGTCGGATTCTCGCGAGGCTCGGATTCTATCGCGAGACTCGAATTCTATATAAGGAGCCGCGCGTCGCCGCCATTTTCACACGTGCATTGAGATTGATAGGGAGAGGACGTGGCTGGCGTCCTCTCCGTTTAGAATAGATTAGAGAGACACTTGATTTACTAATTTTGGGGAGCATTAGGAGTACTCAGTACAGTGCAGAGTTTTGCTGATAGTGACCAGTGACCACCAGTTTTATTTATAATCCGTTCTCTGCCTGAAAAAAGCGATACACAGCACACAGTGACTCAGTCACATACCATATCTGTGTGCACTGCTCAGGCTCAGGCCAGTGTGCTGCATCATCTATTATCTATATATAATATTATATATATCTGTCTGACTGCTCAGCTCACACAGCTTATAATTGTGGGGGAGACTGGGGAGCACTACTGCAGTGCCAGTTATAGGTTATAGCAGGAGCCAGGAGTACATAATATATTATATAGTGAGTGACCACCAGACACACAGTGCAGTTTATTTAATATATCCGTTCTCTGCCTGAAAAAAGCGATACACACAGTGACTCAGTCAGTCACATACCATATCTGTGTGCACTGCTCAGGCTCAGGCCAGTGTGCTGCATCATCTATATATATTATATATCTGTCTGACTGCTCAGCTCACACAGCTTATAATTGTGGGGGAGACTGGGGAGCACTACTGCAGTGCCAGTTATAGGTTATAGCAGGAGCCAGGAGTACATAATATTATATTAAAATTAAACAGTGCACACTTTTGCTGCAGGAGTGCCACTGCCAGTGTGACTAGTGACCAGTGACCTGACCACCAGTATATATAATATTAGTAGTATACTATCTCTTTATCAACCAGTCTATATTAGCAGCAGACACAGTACAGTGCGGTAGTTCACGGCTGTGGCTACCTCTGTGTCGGCACTCGGCAGCCCGTCCATAATTGTATATACCACCTAACCGTGGTTTTTTTTTCTTTCTTTATACATACATACTAGTTACGAGTATACTATCTCTTTATCAACCAGTCTATATATTAGCAGCAGACACAGTACAGTGCGGTAGTTCACGGCTGTGGCTACCTCTGTGTCGGCACTCGGCAGCCCGTCCATAATTGTATATACCACCTAACCGTGGTTTTTTTTTCTTTCTTTATACATACATACTAGTTACGAGTATACTATCTCTTTATCAACCAGTCTATATATTAGCAGCAGACACAGTACAGTGCGGTAGTTCACGGCTGTGGCTACCTCTGTGTCGGCACTCGGCAGCCCGTCCATAATTGTATATACCACCTAACCGTGGTTTTTTTTTCTTTCTTTATACATACATACTAGTTACGAGTATACTATCTCTTTATCAACCAGTCTATATATTAGCAGCAGACACAGTACAGTGCGGTAGTTCACGGCTGTGGCTACCTCTGTGTCGGCACTCGGCAGCCCGTCCATAATTGTATATACCACCTAACCGTGGTTTTTTTTTCTTTCTTTATACATACATACTAGTTACGAGTATACTATCTCTTTATCAACCAGTCTATATATTAGCAGCAGACACAGTACAGTGCGGTAGTTCACGGCTGTGGCTACCTCTGTGTCGGCACTCGGCAGCCCGTCCATAATTGTATATACCACCTAACCGTGGTTTTTTTTTCTTTCTTTATACATACATACTAGTTACGAGTATACTATCTCTTTATCAACCAGTCTATATTAGCAGCAGACACAGTACAGTGCGGTAGTTCACGGCTGTGGCTACCTCTGTGTCGGCACTCGGCAGCCCGTCCATAATTGTATATACCACCTAACCGTGGTTTTTTTTTCTTTCTTTATACATACATACTAGTTACGAGTATACTATCTCTTTATCAACCAGTCTATATATTAGCAGCAGACACAGTACAGTGCGGTAGTTCACGGCTGTGGCTACCTCTGTGTCGGCACTCGGCAGCCCGTCCATAATTGTATATACCACCTAACCGTGTTTTTTTTTTCTTTCTTTATACATACATACTAGTTACGAGTATACTATCTCTTTATCAACCAGTCTATATATTAGCAGCAGACACAGTACAGTGCGGTAGTTCACGGCTGTGGCTACCTCTGTGTCGGCACTCGGCAGCCCGTCCATAATTGTATATACCACCTAACCGTGGTTTTTTTTTTTTTCTTTATACATACATACTAGTTACGAGTATACTATCTCTTTATCAACCAGTCTATATATTAGCAGCAGACACAGTACAGTGCGGTAGTTCACGGCTGTGGCTACCTCTGTGTCGGCACTCGGCAGCCCGTCCATAATTGTATATACCACCTAACCGTGGTTTTTTTTTCTTTCTTTATACATACATACTAGTTACGAGTATACTATCTCTTTATCAACCAGTCTATATATTAGCAGCAGACACAGTACAGTGCGGTAGTTCACGGCTGTGGCTACCTCTGTGTCGGCACTCGGCAGCCCGTCCATAATTGTATATACCACCTAACCGTGGTTTTTTTTTCTTTCTTTATACATACATACTAGTTACGAGTATACTATCTCTTTATCAACCAGTCTATATTAGCAGCAGACACAGTACAGTGCGGTAGTTCACGGCTGTGGCTACCTCTGTGTCGGCACTCGGCAGCCCGTCCATAATTGTATATACCACCTAACCGTGGTTTTTTTTTCTTTCTTTATACATACATACTAGTTACGAGTATACTATCTCTTTATCAACCAGTCTATATTAGCAGCAGACACAGTACAGTGCG
This sequence comes from Pseudophryne corroboree, assembly GCF_028390025.1. NCBI lineage: Eukaryota > Metazoa > Chordata > Amphibia > Anura > Myobatrachidae > Pseudophryne > Pseudophryne corroboree. The sequence continues at coordinate 404,507,556 of NC_086452.1, forward strand.
GTAGTTCACGGCTGTGGCTACCTCTGTGTCGGCACTCGGCAGCCCGTCCATAATTGTATATACCACCTAACCGTGGTTTTTTTTTCTTTCTTTATACATACATACTAGTTACGAGTATACTATCTCTTTATCAACCAGTCTATATATTAGCAGCAGACACAGTACAGTGCGGTAGTTCACGGCTGTGGCTACCTCTGTGTCGGCACTCGGCAGCCCGTCCATAATTGTATATACCACCTAACCGTGTTTTTTTTTTCTTTCTTTATACATACATACTAGTTACGAGTATACTATCTCTTTATCAACCAGTCTATATATTAGCAGCAGACACAGTACAGTGCGGTAGTTCACGGCTGTGGCTACCTCTGTGTCGGCACTCGGCAGCCCGTCCATAATTGTATATACCACCTAACCGTGGTTTTTTTTTTTTTCTTTATACATACATACTAGTTACGAGTATACTATCTCTTTATCAACCAGTCTATATATTAGCAGCAGACACAGTACAGTGCGGTAGTTCACGGCTGTGGCTACCTCTGTGTCGGCACTCGGCAGCCCGTCCATAATTGTATATACCACCTAACCGTGGTTTTTTTTTCTTTCTTTATACATACATACTAGTTACGAGTATACTATCTCTTTATCAACCAGTCTATATATTAGCAGCAGACACAGTACAGTGCGGTAGTTCACGGCTGTGGCTACCTCTGTGTCGGCACTCGGCAGCCCGTCCATAATTGTATATACCACCTAACCGTGGTTTTTTTTTCTTTCTTTATACATACATACTAGTTACGAGTATACTATCTCTTTATCAACCAGTCTATATATTAGCAGCAGACACAGTACAGTGCGGTAGTTCACGGCTGTGGCTACCTCTGTGTCGGCACTCGGCAGCCCGTCCATAATTGTATATACCACCTAACCGTGGTTTTTTTTTCTTTCTTTATACATACATACTAGTTACGAGTATACTATCTCTTTATCAACCAGTCTATATATTAGCAGCAGACACAGTACAGTGCGGTAGTTCACGGCTGTGGCTACCTCTGTGTCGGCACTCGGCAGCCCGTCCATAATTGTATATACCACCTAACCGTGGTTTTTTTTTCTTTCTTTATACATACATACTAGTTACGAGTATACTATCTCTTTATCAACCAGTCTATATATTAGCAGCAGACACAGTACAGTGCGGTAGTTCACGGCTGTGGCTACCTCTGTGTCGGCACTCGGCAGCCCGTCCATAATTGTATATACCACCTAACCGTGGTTTTTTTTTCTTTCTTTATACATACATACTAGTTACGAGTATACTATCTCTTTATCAACCAGTCTATATTAGCAGCAGACACAGTACAGTGCGGTAGTTCACGGCTGTGGCTACCTCTGTGTCGGCACTCGGCAGCCCGTCCATAATTGTATATACCACCTAACCGTGGTTTTTTTTTCTTTCTTTATACATACATACTAGTTACGAGTATACTATCTCTTTATCAACCAGTCTATATATTAGCAGCAGACACAGTACAGTGCGGTAGTTCACGGCTGTGGCTACCTCTGTGTCGGCACTCGGCTGCCCGTCCATAATTGTATATACCACCTAACCGTGGTTTTTTTTTCTTTCTTTATACATACATACTAGTTACGAGTATACTATCTCTTTATCAACCAGTCTATATATTAGCAGCAGACACAGTACAGTGCGGTAGTTCACGGCTGTGGCTACCTCTGTGTCGGCACTCGGCAGCCCGTCCATAATTGTATACTAGTATCCAATCCATCCATCTCCATTGTTTACCTGAGGTGCCTTTTAGTTGTGCCTATTAAAATATGGAGAACAAAAATGTTGAGGTTCCAAAATTAGGGAAAGATCAAGATCCACTTCCACCTCGTGCTGAAGCTGCTGCCACTAGTCATGGCCGAGACGATGAAATGCCAGCAACGTCGTCTGCCAAGGCCGATGCCCAATGTCATAGTACAGAGCATGTCAAATCCAAAACACCAAATATCAGTAAAAAAAGGACTCCAAAACCTAAAATAAAATTGTCGGAGGAGAAGCGTAAACTTGCCAATATGCCATTTACCACACGGAGTGGCAAGGAACGGCTGAGGCCCTGGCCTATGTTCATGGCTAGTGGTTCAGCTTCACATGAGGATGGAAGCACTCAGCCTCTCGCTAGAAAAATGAAAAGACTCAAGCAGGCAAAAGCAGCACAGCAAAGAACTGTGCATTCTTCGAAATCCCAAATCCACAAGGAGAGTCCAATTGTGTCGGTTGCGATGCCTGACCTTCCCAACACTGGACGTGAAGAGCATGCGCCTTCCACCATTTGCACGCCCCCTGCAAGTGCTGGAAGGAGCACCCGCAGTCCAGTTCCTGATAGTCAGATTGAAGATGTCAGTGTTGAAGTACACCAGGATGAGGAGGATATGGGTGTTGCTGGCGCTGGGGAGGAAATTGACCAGGAGGATTCTGATGGTGAGGTGGTTTGTTTAAGTCAGGCACCCGGGGAGACACCTGTTGTCCGTGGGAGGAATATGGCCGTTGACATGCCAGGTGAAAATACCAAAAAAATCAGCTCTTCGGTGTGGAGGTATTTCACCAGAAATGCGGACAACAGGTGTCAAGCCGTGTGTTCCCTTTGTCAAGCTGTAATAAGTAGGGGTAAGGACGTTAACCACCTCGGAACATCCTCCCTTATACGTCACCTGCAGCGCATTCATAATAAGTCAGTGACAAGTTCAAAAACTTTGGGTGACAGCGGAAGCAGTCCACTGACCAGTAAATCCCTTCCTCTTGTAACCAAGCTCACGCAAACCACCCCACCAACTCCCTCAGTGTCAATTTCCTCCTTCCCCAGGAATGCCAATAGTCCTGCAGGCCATGTCACTGGCAATTCTGACGAGTCCTCTCCTGCCTGGGATTCCTCCGATGCATCCTTGCGTGTAACGCCTACTGCTGCTGGCGCTGCTGTTGTTGCCGCTGGGAGTCGATGGTCATCCCAGAGGGGAAGTCGTAAGCCCACTTGTACTACTTCCAGTAAGCAATTGACTGTTCAACAGTCCTTTGCGAGGAAGATGAAATATCACAGCAGTCATCCTACTGCAAAGCGGATAACTGAGTCCTTGACAACTATGTTGGTGTTAGACGTGCGTCCGGTATCCGCCGTTAGTTCACAGGGAACTAGACAATTTATTGAGGCAGTGTGCCCCCGTTACCAAATACCATCTAGGTTCCACTTCTCTAGGCAGGCGATACCGAGAATGTACACGGACGTCAGAAAAAGACTCACCAGTGTCCTAAAAAATGCAGTTGTACCCAATGTCCACTTAACCACGGACATGTGGACAAGTGGAGCAGGGCAGGGTCAGGACTATATGACTGTGACAGCCCACTGGGTAGATGTATGGACTCCCGCCGCAAGAACAGCAGCGGCGGCACCAGTAGCAGCATCTCGCAAACGCCAACTCTTTCCTAGGCAGGCTACGCTTTGTATCACCGCTTTCCAGAATACGCACACAGCTGAAAACCTCTTACGGCAACTGAGGAAGATCATCGCGGAATGGCTTACCCCAATTGGACTCTCCTGTGGATTTGTGGCATCGGACAACGCCAGCAATATTGTGTGTGCATTAAATATGGGCAAATTCCAGCACGTCCCATGTTTTGCACATACCTTGAATTTGGTGGTGCAGAATTTTTTAAAAAACGACAGGGGCGTGCAAGAGATGCTGTCGGTGGCCAGAAAAATTGCGGGACACTTTCGGCGTACAGGCACCACGTACAGAAGACTGGAGCACCACCAAAAACTACTGAACCTGCCCTGCCATCATCTGAAGCAAGAAGTGGTAACGAGGTGGAATTCAACCCTCTATATGCTTCAGAGGTTGGAGGAGCAGCAAAAGGCCATTCAAGCCTATACAATTGAGCACGATATAGTAGGTGGAATGCACCTGTCTCAAGTGCAGTGGAGAATGATTTCAACGTTGTGCAAGGTTCTGATGCCCTTTGAACTTGCCACACGTGAAGTCAGTTCAGACACTGCCAGTCTGAGTCAGGTCATTCCCCTCATCAGGCTTTTGCAGAAGAAGCTGGAGGCATTGAAGAAGGAGCTAAAAGGGAGCGATTCCGCTAGGCATGTGGGACTTGTGGATGCAGCCCTTAATTCGCTTAACAAGGATTCACGGGTGGTCAATCTGTTGAAATCAGAGCACTACATTTTGGCCACCGTGCTCGATCCTAGATTTAAAGCCTACCTTGGATCTCTCTTTCCGGCAGACACATGTCTGCTGGGGTTGAAAGACCTGCTGGTGACAAAATTGTCAAGTCAAGCGGAACGCGACCTGTCAACATCTCCTCCTTCACATTCTCCCGCAACTGGGGGTGCGAGGAAAAGGCTCAGAATTCCGAGCCCACCCGCTGGCGGTGATGCAGGGCAGTCTGGAGCGACTGCTGATGCTGACATCTGGTCCGGACTGAAGGACCTGACAACGATTACGGACATGTCGTCTACTGTCACTGCATATGATTCTCTCAACATTGATAGAATGGTGGAGGATTATATGAGTGACCGCATCCAAGTAGGCACGTCACACAGTCCGTACTTATACTGGCAGGAAAAAGAGGCAATTTGGAGGCCCTTGCACAAACTGGCTTTATTCTACCTAAGTTGCCCTCCCACAAGTGTGTACTCCGAAAGAGTGTTTAGTGCCGCCGCTCACCTTGTCAGCAATCGGCGTACGAGGTTACATCCAGAAAATGTGGAGAAGATGATGTTCATTAAAATGAATTATAATCAATTCCTCCGCGGAGACATTGACCAGCAGCAATTGCCTCCACAAAGTACACAGGGAGCTGAGATGGTGGATTCCAGTGGGGACGAATTGATAATCTGTGAGGAGGGGGATGTACACGGTGATATATCGGAGGGTGAAGATGAGGTGGACATCTTGCCTCTGTAGAGCCAGTTTGTGCAAGGAGAGATTAATTGCTTCTTTTTTGGGGGGGGTCCAAACCAACCCGTCATATCAGTCACAGTCGTGTGGCAGACCCTGTCACTGAAATGATGGGTTGGTTAAAGTGTGCATGTCCTGTTTTGTTTATACAACATAAGGGTGGGTGGGAGGGCCCAAGGACAATTCCATCTTGCACCTCTTTTTTCTTTTCTTTTTCTTTGCATCATGTGCTGATTGGGGAGGGTTTTTTGGAAGGGACATCCTGCGTGACACTGCAGTGCCACTCCTAGATGGGCCCGGTGTTTGTGTCGGCCACTAGGGTCGCTAATCTTACTCACACAGTCAGCTACCTCATTGCGCCTCTTTTTTTCTTTGCGTCATGTGCTGTTTGGGGAGGGTTTTTTGGAAGGGACATCCTGCGTGACACTGCAGTGCCACTCCTAGATGGGCCCGGTGTTTGTGTCGGCCACTAGGGTCGCTAATCTTACTCACACAGCTACCTCATTGCGCCTCTTTTTTTCTTTGCGTCATGTGCTGTTTGGGGAGGGTTTTTTGGAAGGGACATCCTGCGTGACACTGCAGTGCCACTCCTAGATGGGCCCGGTGTTTGTGTCGGCCACTAGGGTCGCTAATCTTACTCACACAGCTACCTCATTGCGCCTCTTTTTTTCTTTGCGTCATGTGCTGTTTGGGGAGGGTTTTTTGGAAGGGCCATCCTGCGTGACACTGCAGTGCCACTCCTAGATGGGCCCGGTGTTTGTGTCGGCCACTAGGGTCGCTAATCTTACTCACACAGCTACCTCATTGCGCCTCTTTTTTTCTTTGCGTCATGTGCTGTTTGGGGAGGGTTTTTTGGAAGGGACATCCTGCGTGACACTGCAGTGACACTCCTAGATGGGCCCGGTGTTTGTGTCGGCCACTAGGGTCGCTTATCTTACTCACACAGCGACCTCGGTGCAAATTTTAGGACTAAAAATAATATTGTGAGGTGTGAGGTATTCAGAATAGACTGAAAATGAGTGTAAATTATGGTTTTTGAGGTTAATAATACTTTGGGATCAAAATGACCCCCAAATTCTATGATTTAAGCTGTTTTTTAGTGTTTTTTGAAAAAAACACCCGAATCCAAAACACACCCGAATCCGACAAAAAAAATTCGGTGAGGTTTTGCCAAAACGCGTTCGAACCCAAAACACGGCCGCGGAACCGAACCAAAAACCAAAACACAAAACCCGAAAAATTTCAGGCGCTCATCTCTAATCACTTGGACACCCAGCAGGCTTTAATCCAGGACGGACAGGATACCTGTTACCCCGGAGGAGAGTCATTTTTGGAGCGATTTCTACATTTGTAGGTAAGTACCACATGTGGTCTGGTGTTGCATGTAGGTGTTTGTGTAGTGTATGGGTGTTGTACTGAGTGCTTGGCTACTGTTTTGGATGAGGTATGTAATGTTTGGGTGGTGGTGGTTGGGTGCCATGAGGTGTACATGTGGCGTTGCTTTGGGGTGTTTGGGGTATGTATATGTGTGCAGGTATGTGTATGTAGGTCCTGTTTGGATTGCTGCCGGTCCTGCATGTATCGCTGCATGTTTTTTTTTGGAGTTTTGTGTTTGGGGGTAGTTTTTCACGTTTTTTTTTCATAAAATGTTTTTTGGGTCATGCTTTTGCATTGGTGTACCTCCAGCATGTGCAAGGATGCTTTTTGGCTTGTTTGGGGTGACTTTTGAGCGTGTCGGTATCATCCATGTGGTCGACATGTGCTATCGTTTGTTTGCCAAACATGTTTTTTTTGCTCCTATTTTAGCACTGGTGCATCCCTGCACATGCTGGAGGTACTTTTTGGCTTGATTGGGGTGACTTTGAGCGTGTTGGTATCATCCATGTGGTCGACATGTGCTGTCGTTTGTTTGCCAAACACGTTTTTTTGCTCCTACTTTAGCACTGGTTGACATCCAGCATGTGCAGGGATGCTTTTTGGCTTGTTTGAGGTGACTTTTGAGCGTGTTGGTATCATCCATGTGGTCGACATGTGCTGTCGTTTGTTTGCCAAACATGTTTTTTTGCTCCTATTTTAGCACTGGTGCATCCCTGCACATGCTGGAGGAACTTTTTGGCTTGTTTGGGGTGACTTTGAGCGTGCCGGTATCATCCATGTGGTCGACATGTGCTGTTGTTTGTTTGCCAAACGCATTTTTTTGCTCCTACTTTAGCACTGGTTGACCTCCAGAATGTGCAGGGATGCTTGTACGGGGGTTTTGGCTTGTTTGGCTGAGGTTTTTTAATTTTTTTTTGTGTGTGTTTGGTCCTGCTTGAGCACTGGGGTCCCAGCAGCATGACGTGTGGTTGCATGAAATTATGTAATGTGTTTTACATTTGTAAAAATATTTTTTTATTTTTACAACAGAGATGTCCAGGGACAAGCGGCCCCAATCCCCCCCTTCCCCCCACCCCTCAGAAGAATTTTCCCTGCACAACAATGAGGAGTGGGAGCCGACCCAGGAGGAGGATCCAACCGAACAGGCACCCAGTGACCAGCCGCAGTCGTCAAGGGACCAAAGGGAGAAGCAAAAGAAAAAGAAAAGGCCTAGAAAGGTAAATACTGACAACACCTGCAGACACAATAGCATCCAACTTGACACACCCTAGTTTGCGCACTGCCATGCACACTTACAGGTATCTTTGCGCACTGCCAGGAACACTGACACTCACAGGTACATACCGATCAAATTAATTGCATGGTTTTTTTTATCCCTAAAGGCAAGAAGCCAGCCAGAGGATCAGTCGGAGAAGGTAGCCTCTGGTGAAAATGCAGGACAGAAGAAGCCGCGTGGACCCAGATACACTGAGGCAGAAAACTGTGCCCTAGTGGATGGCGTCGACATGTCCTACGATGTTCTGTATGGACCAAGGGCACAGACCACAGCAGCTAAGACCAAGCAAAACATCTGGGATACCATCGCAAGACAAGTCACTGCAGTATTTGGGAACCACAGGAGCACCAGAAACTAGAGATGAGCGGGTTCGGTTTCTTTGAATCCGAACCCGCACGAACTTCACTTTTTTTTCCACGGGTCCGAGCGACTCGGATCTTCCCGCCTTGCTCGGTTAACCCGAGCGCGCCCGAACGTCATCATGACGCTGTCGGATTCTCGCGAGGCTCGGATTCTATCGCGAGACTTGGATTCTATATAAGGAGCCGCGCGTCGCCGCCATTTTCACTCGTGCATTGAGATTGATAGGGAGAGGACGTGTCTGGCGTCCTCTCCATTAGAATAGAGATAGATAGATTAGATAGAGAGAGATTGTGCAGAGTCGCAGACAGAGTTAGTTTACCACAGTCAGTGACCAGTGCAGTTGCTAGTTAACTTTTATTTAATATAATATATCCGTTCACTTCTCTCTGCTATATCCGTTCTCTGCCTGAAAAAAAAAACGATACACAGCACAGTCAGTCACACAGTGTGACTCAGTCTGTGTGCACTCAGCTCAGCCCAGTGTGCTGCACAGTCATCAATGTATAAATTAAAAGCTTATAATTAATTGTGGGGGAGACTGGGGAGCACTGCAGGTTGTTAGCAGGAGCCAGGAGTACAATTATATTAATTAACAGTGCACACTTTTGCTGCAGGAGTGGTGACCAGTGCCTGACCACCAGTATAGTATTGTTGTATACTACTAATATCTCTTTAAATATCAACCAGTCTATATTAGCAGCAGACACAGTACAGTGCGGTAGTTCACGGCTGTGGCTACCTCTGTGTCGGCACACGGCAGGCAGTCCGTCCGACCAGAATTGTATTATTTATTATTATATACCTACCACCTAACCGTGGTTTTTTTTTCATTCTTTATACCGTCATAGTGTCATCCTAATTGTTACGAGTATACTACTATCTCTTTATCAACCAGTGTACAGTGCGGTAGTTCACGGCTGTGGCTACCTCTGTGTCGGCACACGGCAGGCAGTCCGTCCGACCAGAATTGTATTATTTATTATTATATACCTACCACCTAACCGTGGTTTTTTTTTCATTCTTTATACCGTCATAGTGTCATCCTAATTGTTACGAGTATACTACTATCTCTTTATCAACCAGTGTACAGTGCGGTAGTTCACGGCTGTGGCTACCTCTGTGTCGGCACACGGCAGGCAGTCCGTCCGACCAGAATTGTATTATTTATTATTATATACCTACCACCTAACCGTGGTTTTTTTTTCATTCTTTATACCGTCATAGTGTCATCCTAATTGTTACGAGTATACTACTATCTCTTTATCAACCAGTGTACAGTGCGGTAGTTCACGGCTGTGGCTACCTCTGTGTCGGCACACGGCAGGCAGTCCGTCCGACCAGAATTGTATTATTTATTATTATATACCTACCACCTAACCGTGGTTTTTTTTTCATTCTTTATACCGTCATAGTGTCATCCTAATTGTTACGAGTATACTACTATCTCTTTATCAACCAGTGTACAGTGCGGTAGTTCACGGCTGTGGCTACCTCTGTGTCGGCACACGGCAGGCAGTCCGTCCGACCAGAATTGTATTATTTATTATTATATACCTACCACCTAACCGTGGTTTTTTTTTCATTCTTTATACCGTCATAGTGTCATCCTAATTGTTACGAGTATACTACTATCTCTTTATCAACCAGTGTACAGTGCGGTAGTTCACGGCTGTGGCTACCTCTGTGTCGGCAGTCGGCAGGCAGTCCGTCCATCCATAATTGTATTATTATTATAATATATACCACCTAACCGTGGTTTTTTTTTCATTCTTTATACCGTCATAGTGTCATACTAGTTGTTACGAGTATACTACTATCTCTTTATCAACCAGTGTACAGTGCGGTAGTTCACGGCTGTGGCTACCTCTGTGTCGGCAGTCGGCAGGCAGTCCGTCCATCCATAATTGTATTATTATTATAATATATACCACCTAACTGTGGTTTTTTTTTGCATTCTTTATACCGTCGTCATAGTGTCATACTAGTTGTTACGAGTATACTACTATCTCTTTATCAACCAGTGTACAGTGCGGTAGTTCACGGCTGTGGCTACCTCTGTGTCGGCAGTCGGCAGGCAGTCCGTCCATCCATAATTGTATTATTATTATAATATATACCACCTAACCGTGGTTTTTTTTTCATTCTTTATACCGTCGTCATAGTGTCATACTAGTTGTTACGAGTATACTACTATCTCTTTATCAACCAGTGTACAGTGCGGTAGTTCACGGCTGTGGCTACCTCTGTGTCGGCAGTCGGCAGGCAGTCCGTCCATCCATAATTGTATTATTATTATAATATATACCACCTAACCGTGGTTTTTTTTATACCACCTAACCGTGGCAGTCCGTCCATAATTGTATACTAGTATCCAATCCATCCATCTCCATTGTTTACCTGAGGTGCCTTTTAGTTCTGCCTATAAAATATGGAGAACAAAAAAGTTGAGGTTCCAAAATTAGGGAAAGATCAAGATCCACTTCCACCTCGTGCTGAAGCTGCTGCCACTAGTCATGGCCGAGACGATGAAATGCCAGCAACGTCGTCTGCCAAGGCCGATGCCCAATGTCATAGTACAGAGCATGTCAAATCCAAAACACCAAATATCAGAAAAAAAAGGACTCCAAAACCTAAAATAAAATTGTCGGAGGAGAAGCGTAAACTTGCCAATATGCCATTTACCACACGGAGTGGCAAGGAACGGCTGAGGCCCTGGCCTATGTTCATGGCTAGTGGTTCAGCTTCACATGAGGATGGAAGCACTCAGCCTCTCGCTAGAAAACTGAAAAGACTCAAGCTGGCAAAAGCACCGCAAAGAACTGTGCGTTCTTTGAAATCCCAAATCCACAAGGAGAGTCCAATTGTGTCGTTTGCGATGCCTGACCTTCCCAACACTGGACGTGAAGAGCATGCGCCTTCCACTATTTGCATGCCCCCTGCAAGTGCTGGAAGGAGCACCCGCAGTCCAGTTCCTGATAGTCAGATTGAAGATGTCAGTGTTGAAGTACACCAGGATGAGGAGGATATGGGTGTTGCTGGCGCTGGGGAGGAAATTGACCAGGAGGATTCTGATGGTGAGGTGGTTTGTTTAAGTCAGGCACCCGGGGAGACACCTGTTGTCCGTGGGAGGAATATGGCCGTTGACATGCCAGGTGAAAATACCAAAAAAATCAGCTCTTCGGTGTGGAGGTATTTCACCAGAAATGCGGACAACAGGTGTCAAGCCGTGTGTTCCCTTTGTCAAGCTGTAATAAGTAGGGGTAAGGACGTTAACCACCTCGGAACATCCTCCCTTATACGTCACCTGCAGCGCATTCATAATAAGTCAGTGACAAGTTCAAAAACTTTGGGTGACAGCGGAAGCAGTCCACTGACCAGTAAATCCCTTCCTCTTGTAACCAAGCTCACGCAAACCACCCCACCAACTCCCTCAGTGTCAATTTCCTCCTTCCCCAGGAATGCCAATAGTCCTGCAGGCCATGTCACTGGCAAGTCTGACGAGTCCTCTCCTGCCTGGGATTCCTCAGATGCATCCTTGCGTGTAACGCCTACTGCTGCTGGCGCTGCTGTTGTTGCCGCTGGGAGTCGATGGTCATCCCAGAGGGGAAGTCGTAAGCCCACTTGTACTACTTCCAGTAAGCAATTGACTGTTCAACAGTCCTTTGCGAGGAAGATGAAATATCACAGCAGTCATCCTACTGCAAAGCGGATAACTGAGTCCTTGACAACTATGTTGGTGTTAGACGTGCGTCCGGTATCCGCCGTTAGTTCACAGGGAACTAGACAATTTATTGAGGCAGTGTGCCCCCGTTACCAAATACCATCTAGGTTCCACTTCTCTAGGCAGGCGATACCGAGAATGTACACGGACGTCAGAAAAAGACTCACCAGTGTCCTAAAAAATGCAGTTGTACCCAATGTCCACTTAACCACGGACATGTGGACAAGTGGAGCAGGGCAGGGTCAGGACTATATGACTGTGACAGCCCACTGGGTAGATGTATGGACTCCCGCCGCAAGAACAGCAGCGGCGGCACCAGTAGCAGCATCTCGCAAACGCCAACTCTTTCCTAGGCAGGCTACGCTTTGTATCACCGCTTTCCAGAATACGCACACAGCTGAAAACCTCTTACGGCAACTGAGGAAGATCATCGCGGAATGGCTTACCCCAATTGGACTCTCCTGTGGATTTGTGGCATCGGACAACGCCAGCAATATTGTGTGTGCATTAAATATGGGCAAATTCCAGCACGTCCCATGTTTTGCACATACCTTGAATTTGGTGGTGCAGAATTTTTTAAAAAACGACAGGGGCGTGCAAGAGATGCTGTCGGTGGCCAGAAAAATTGCGGGACACTTTCGGCGTACAGGCACCACGTACAGAAGACTGGAGCACCACCAAAAACTACTGAACCTGCCCTGCCATCATCTGAAGCAAGAAGTGGTAACGAGGTGGAATTCAACCCTCTATATGCTTCAGAGGTTGGAGGAGCAGCAAAAGGCCATTCAAGCCTATACAATTGAGCACGATATAGGAGATGGAATGCACCTGTCTCAAGTGCAGTGGAGAATGATTTCAACGTTGTGCAAGGTTCTGATGCCCTTTGAACTTGCCACACGTGAAGTCAGTTCAGACACTGCCAGCCTGAGTCAGGTCATTCCCCTCATCAGGCTTTTGCAGAAGAAGCTGGAGGCATTGAAGAAGGAGCTAACACGGAGCGATTCCGCTAGGCATGTGGGACTTGTGGATGCAGCCCTTAATTCGCTTAACAAGGATTCACGGGTGGTCAATCTGTTGAAATCAGAGCACTACATTTTGGCCACCGTGCTCGATCCTAGATTTAAAGCCTACCTTGGATCTCTCTTTCCGGCAGACACAGGTCTGCTGGGGTTGAAAGACCTGCTGGTGACAAAATTGTCAAGTCAAGCGGAACGCGACCTGTCAACATCTCCTCCTTCACATTCTCCCGCAACTGGGGGTGCGAGGAAAAGGCTCAGAATTCCGAGCCCACCCGCTGGCGGTGATGCAGGGCAGTCTGGAGCGACTGCTGATGCTGACATCTGGTCCGGACTGAAGGACCTGACAACGATTACGGACATGTCGTCTACTGTCACTGCATATGATTCTCTCAACATTGATAGAATGGTGGAGGATTATATGAGTGACCGCATCCAAGTAGGCACGTCACACAGTCCGTACTTATACTGGCAGGAAAAAGAGGCAATTTGGAGGCCCTTGCACAAACTGGCTTTATTCTACCTAAGTTGCCCTCCCACAAGTGTGTACTCCGAAAGAGTGTTTAGTGCCGCCGCTCACCTTGTCAGCAATCGGCGTACGAGGTTACATCCAGAAAATGTGGAGAAGATGATGTTCATTAAAATGAATTATAATCAATTCCTCCGCGGAGACATTGACCAGCAGCAATTGCCTCCACAAAGTACACAGGGAGCTGAGATGGTGGATTCCAGTGGGGACGAATTGATAATCTGTGAGGAGGGGGATGTACACGGTGATATATCGGAGGGTGAAGATGAGGTGGACATCTTGCCTCTGTAGAGCCAGTTTGTGCAAGGAGAGATTAATTGCTTCTTTTTTGGGGGGGGTCCAAACCAACCCGTCATATCAGTCACAGTCGTGTGGCAGACCCTGTCACTGAAATGATGGGTTGGTTAAAGTGTGCATGTCCTGTTTTGTTTATACAACATAAGGGTGGGTGGGAGGGCCCAAGGATAATTCCATCTTGCACCTCTTTTTTCTTTTCTTTTTCTTTGCATCATGTGCTGATTGGGGAGGGTTTTTTGGAAGGGACATCCTGCGTGACACTGCAGTGCCACTCCTAGATGGGCCCGGTGTTTGTGTCGGCCACTAGGGTCGCTAATCTTACTCACACAGCTACCTCATTGCGCCTCTTTTTTTCTTTGCGTCATGTGCTGTTTGGGGAGGGTTTTTTGGAAGGGACATCCTGCGTGACACTGCAGTGCCACTCCTAGATGTGCCCGGTGTTTGTGTCGGCCACTAGGGTCGCTAATCTTACTCACACAGTCAGCTACCTCATTGCGCCTCTTTTTTTCTTTGCGTCATGTGCTGTTTGGGGAGGGTTTTTTGGAAGGGCCATCCTGCGTGACACTGCAGTGCCACTCCTAGATGGGCCCGGTGTTTGTGTCGGCCACTAGGGTCGCTTATCTTACTCACACAGCGACCTCGGTGCAAATTTTAGGACTAAAAATAATATTGTGAGGTGTGATGTGTTCAGAATAGGCTGAAAATGAGTGTAAATTATGTTTTTTGAGGTTAATAATACTTTGGGATCAAAATTACCCCCAAATTCTATGATTTAAGCTGTTTTTTAGGGTTTTTTTAAAAAAACACCCGAATCCAAAACACACCCGAATCCGACAAAAAAAATTCGGTGAGGTTTTGCCAAAACGCGGTCGAACCCAAAACACGGCCGCGGAACCGAACCCAAAACCAAAACACAAAACCCGAAAAATTTCCGGCGCTCATCTCTACCAGAAACTGCATGAAGCGGTACAGTGATTGCCGCAGACAGACCAAGAGGAAGATGGGGATTCAGCGCCGACATGAGACAGCTACGGGAGGTGGTCCAGCTCTCACTCTGAAGTGGCTACCCTGGGAGAACGTTATTAAAAGGCGCATGAACCCTGTCATGATCCAAGGAGTTCGCGGAGGTGTGAACTCCAGCTGTCCTGCTGGCTTTCCCGAGGAGGAAGAACCGCCCAGAAGACGGAAGACGGTGGGAGGCAAGCAGTCCAAAAGGAGGCCTGATGGTAAGAATACATTCAGATGAGCTGTACTAAATCTTTTTTTTTTTTTTTTGCTAAATTGTATGTTCTTTTTCCCCAGACACGCCTGCCCGGAGGACATCACCTGCGCGCAGGACATCGCCAGCGCGCGGACCATCACCTGCGCAGCAGGCATCGGCAGCAGCGCGCGGACCATCACCTGCGCAGCAAGCATCAGCAGCGCGCAGATCATCAGCCACACATTGTCAGCGCACGTCATCAGTGCGCAGAAGGTCACCTGCACGCCAGACATCGTCAGAGCGCAGACCATCACCTGTGCGCCAGACATCAGCGCGCAGTACGTCACCTGCGCTCCAGACACCGTCGGCGACCACACCCCCAGTTGGGCGCCAAACTACATCTCCTGCGCGCAGGCCATCACCAGCTTGTCATCTCTCCAGAAGCTCTGGGACTGTGACCGAAGAGCCTCAACAAGACACCACCTTTGTGGACCCATCACCCGAACTGTTTGAGTCAACAGGGTTAACGGACGAGACTTTTCTTGGGTTTGAAGACAGCCGTGCAGACGTATCCAGCCATACCCTTGAAAAGTCTCCAGAATTGAGGACAAGTGGAGCTCATGGAGCGGCGGGCACCACAGGATGGAGAAGGTTTTTTGGGGGTTTTTTTTGGGTGTGTGGGTCACCATTTTTGTATAGATAATTAACTTAATTTTTTTTCTTCTTTTGCAAACAGAGGTGCCACAGACCAACAGCGGATTAGCGTCGGGGATTGGTCCCTACTACAGGCCGGATCTTGGACTGGATGAGTCGGACGGCGAGGTGGAAGTGCAGCAGTCCGCTGTTTCTACATCCCTGTGTGAGTAAGTATCAAATTGTGAACCTTCAAACAAATGTATGATTGTGTATACTAATTTCTAATTTTCTTTTCAGCTTCACAAATGCAATTGGTGGCAGACGTACTGCAAGGGCAGGTTCCCTCAAATATTCAGAGGGTAAACAACCTGGCAGCAGAGATGAATGTCCGCCAGGATAGTTTTCGGGATGTCGTTGGAACCAGACTGGACGCCATTGAGAAGACAATGGAGAAGATGGCAAACGGTTTGGTTGACATGCAAAAGGCTCTTGCCGACAGCACGGCAGAAATGCAAAAGACCAGACGAGAAGATCACAGGGAGACTATGGACATCCTTCACGTTCTGGCCACATCCATCAACCGGCTGGTGGATAACACATCATGCCTGGCACACAGCGTTGACAACATGTCGGAGAGCCAACGACATTCGGCTGCCAGCCAACAGATCATCGCAACCACGCTGCAGATGATGTACGACAAGCTCCCAGAGCCAGCTCATCAACACGCTGGTGAACCACCACATCCGCCATCACAAGCCACACGGACGCCTCCTGCCCTTCCTCCACCACCATGCTGGTATGGATAGTCACAGCTGTACAAAGGATATACAGGGATGTACCCCACCTACCAGATGCCTCCACCACCAACACCGGCCACATCTACACCAGCACGGCCACCGAGGCCAATTCAATGCACTCCACAGCTGCCCAGGGCATCGACGCCACATCAGGAGGAAGAAGAGTATCCGGACGGCCAACAACCACCATTAGCCCGGTCATATTGTTTTATTATTTACTATTTATGTTTTTCATGTTTCCCTTTCTCCCCCTCCCATTAGTTTTTTTTTTTCTTACTATTGTTTTAATTTTGTGTTGGGCTCCCACACCCCTGACCGGATACTACCAAGGAGCTATGTCTAGGCATACATGCGCCGGCATGTATGCGGGCGCGTGTGGTAACTGATGAAAGCTCCTTGTGGTTACATATATGATGGGCCAAGGAGCTATTCTCATACCACTTTTTTATATATACCAATCAAATCACTTTTGATTTGGTGTAAATTAGGCTTTCACTGTAGTGTGAATTTACTATTCACTAGTTTTTTTTTTTGCTTCTTCATAGGATTGGTTGAAAACTTGAAGTTGATGGTGTAGATGGGTTGTGCATACCAAGGAGAGTGAAGCGATGATTCTAGTATATATTCCAGAAACTTTGGACCGTCTGACCCTGGGGAACAACACAGTCCAGCAATGGGTCATGCTGGACTGTGTGGTTCCACAAGTGCAGCCGTGTCAAAGTGCTGACCACTGTCTTGACTCTGCTACTTTGGACCATCTGACCCTGGGGAACAACACAGTCCAGCAATGGGTCATGCTGGACTGTGTGGTTCCACAAATGTTCTTGGGAAAGGAATGAACATGACATCATTAGTGTCTTTACTTAATATGGAATTTATTTTTCCCCCACAGATATCTACACAAGAAAAGAATGTAAAGAAGAACAAACACTACTTTTTTTGTTTTATTACATTTTATTTTTTATTCCAAAATAAAATACAATTTTAATTCTTCAATAAATTTTTAAAATGAGAAGTTTTGTGTGGTTTTTCTTTAAATTATTAGTTAATAAAATGTAAAATATGGCATTTCAGAGATGCAGTGGTATTGTGGTAGGTCGCCCATGGTATAGCAGGGGAACTGTCCTGTCACTTCATCCATGCTGGTTCCTGCACCTTGGGAAGGATACTCCGCAAGACCTGTGGAAGAGAATAGTATGGTGTCATCCAAAGACAAGGTACAAGCAACATTTGCAAACAAACAGGTTACATTGGCCTTTGTCCCAAATGCAACCCTCCAGCACTTGAGAAAGTACTCATCCAAGCATGCCCTGACACAGCGTAAGCATTGCTGTGTCAGGGCATGATTGGATATGCAGTTTTAGAAATGCCGGAGGGCCGCAGTTGGGACATGCCTTGGTTACTTAGACAAGAGGGAGTTTTGGGCATTACATCTCACCTGAGGGGGGGTGTCTGCTACATGGCGGAGGTTCAGGTCCACATCACAAGTAGGTCGCCCATGGTACAGCAGGGGAACTGTCCTGTCACTTCATCCACGCTGATTCCTGCACCTTGGGAAGGATACTCCACAAGACCTGTGAAAGAGAATAAGGAGGTAATTTGAGAGCATTTCCTCCACCCTGGGAAAGAACAAAAGGTCCCAGCAACACTGCGCATATACACAGGTTACTCAGACAAGATGGAGTTTCGGCCAATACATCTCACCTGAAAGAGTGACTCTAACATGGCGGTGGTTCAGGTCCACATCACAAATAGGATGTCCATGTTAGAGTGGGGTAAACTGGTCCAATACTGGAGTGGCTTTTCAGAAGTGTATCCTGGGTAAAATTGTTGAATCATGGGTTCATTCCCCTCAGCAGAGTGAAGAAAAAAATATTCTTTTTAAAAATCTATTAAATAATACTTGTGGGTCACAAATTGACAAACCAAGTAGATAACCCCTTCAAATATAAATAAATATGCTATTATCAATCCAAAAAGCTAAAAAATATATATGTTGTAAAAAAATTTAATTAGCTCTCGCCAGCAAAGTGAGGCGGAATGAAATTGACGAAATTACTGTCGAAAAGCACTGTTGTCGAATCAACATTTTTCAATTGAAAATACTTTTGTCGAAAAGCCGCATTTTGACTATTGCAGACATGTCGAATTATGAAAATATCGATTTGAAAAAAGTCGAATCTGAAACGGCAGGTATTTTGATGAAAAGTACTGTATTGCATTGTCGAATGCAATTCGACAAGTTTTTTTTGTCGAAAAGCCCCGTTTTTCGACATTTGCGGCAATTCGACCACAATTGCATATACCCCATAAAGTACCAGCCAATCAGCTCTTAACTGCCATGTTACAGGCTGTGTTAAAAATAAATGACAGTTAGGACCTGGTTGGTTGGTACTTTATCTCTCTACACTTTATTTATCTCCAAGGCTTAGTAAATAGTCTCCTTGGCCAGAAAAACATGCCTGTCTTACTGTATCTGATTTTTATGACCCGGTCTTAAGAATTTCCACCTTACTTTGTCTGACAAGACTTTTATTGGGTGTTCGGTGCCCACTCTTAAGGTGAGTACTGTTAAGAATCGGTGGTCTCATGCAATGTGTCCCAGCCTGACCACATTTTTTTCTGGCTGCAGTGGTGCTATGATGTCTTCTCTCTGGCTGCTGCTTCCACAGTCATGGCCAACCTGTGGCTCTCTAGCTGCTTTAAAACTACACATCCCAGCATGCCCTACCACAGGTTTAGCATTTCTTAATAGCAAAACTGTCGAAGGGCATGCTGGAACTTGTAGTTTCACAACAACTGGACAGTCAGTTGGCCAGGTTCTGTGCTAGCACTTCATGTTGGGTGCCGTCTTGGGGCATGCGCATAGCAGAAATTTGAGGAAACTGTCAGATGATTGTTGACATCAAAGGGCGAGAAATTTAAAGATCAGTTCTTCTACTTTAACCACATTCTGGCTACAGAAAATTTGCTTGAGTATTAGTTAACTCCATCAATATGATTATTGCCTGCCTGTATACTAGCTTCTGCTCATTCCATGACTTTATACCTTGGCCTGTTTCCCTGACCTTTCTGCCTATAGATGGAGCCACGCTAACCGTGGCTCAGTCTGTGATGGGACGCACCTGCCAAGGTGTGCCTATCGAAGCATCTGGGCCGCGCACACGTCCGTGACACACACACGCCCCATTCACTGTAATGGGAGCATCTCAGTGCACTCCCATAGCACGGTTAGGTGCCAGATCGCCTAGTCACGCCAGGAGTGCACTTTTGCGATGGAGCCACCATAGATATCTGTATATGTTACGTTTACCCCACACTACAATGAGGGCTCTAATTCATATGAATTAGGGCCCCAGAAAAATAGCATGGTGATATTTTATCATGTCATATTTGCTTCAGCATCTGCACAATCAGTTCCAGGTTTGTAGCAAACACTATTTCAGATATGTCACATTAGTTGCTGGGTTTATTCTTGCAATACATTGCCAGGCATCACTGGACCACCACCAGTGAATAAGTTACTCCCTGCTGTGATAATCAGCAATAGCAATGCATACTGCTTATTAGCAAAGGACACCAGCATATTTAATTTCTTCTGTTCTCTTTGTCCGTAATTCTCCTTAATCAGTCAACTCCAATCTAAGAAAACATGATGAATGTGACTGATGTATTATTCACTTATATCCTTTCCAACATTTTTTTTTAAATGATCTAGTCCTTATGAACCTAGAAGATAATGAGCACCTAAAACACATAATTCAAACCCAGCTGCCGCATTTTGACCAGAATGTTTGTTTCTGTGGTGTTTTTTTTAAAGCAATTTGAATTATCAGGAAGCTATTAAATTGTGAGTCAATGTGTACAGAAGATTAGGAAACTGTGTTTCTTCTGATGTGTCATTTGCATACAAATGAAACAAAGCACCTAAGAGAATAGGATTATTTAAAAACACATTGCCATGCCTTTCATATTTAAGGGAAGTATCTTTTTGCAAGATAAATGCCCTGTCGTTTATGCTGCTTGTAATAATACAGTTTGCAGTTCCTTGGGTGGGAGAGCGGGACAGTCCGGGACAGAGAGACATTCAGTGCAGTGGCGGGCTGGGCCGGGAGGGCAGGGTGCCATATGCCTCCCCAGGCCAGTGCAATTGCTATAGTGAGGGCCACAGATCCACACCACACATACATGAATGATGGCCAGGCGACAGGTGGAAAGTGCTCTGCAGTTGCTCCCACCACCGCCCGATGGTGTTGCAGTGATCTGATGCTGCGTCGTAAGATACAGCCCAGATTAGCACTGCTGCAGAAGATGCATTGGCGTTTCTATAATGGGTGCAGTGTGGGCGGTGCACATGGGCCCCTGAGTGCCGGGGGGGGGGGCCCACACCGCACACACTGCACCCATTTCTCCTATACTTACCTTTCCGGAGTCCATTGCTGACCGCGTGTGGGCCCCGTCCTCTGCCGTAGCCGTCGCGCCGCTGTAGCGCACTGACCACTAGAGACTCTGGCACAGTGCTAGAGTCTACAGCGCATGCGCAGGACTCCGAAAAAATGGCGCGGCTGCCATTTTTTTGAGTCCTGCGCATATGCTGTAGACCCTGGTACTGTGCCAGAGTCTACAGCGCTCAGAGCGCTAGCAGCGGCGTGACGGCTACGGGAGAGGAGGGGGCCCACACACGGAGTCTTCACACGGGTCCCCTCCTCTCTAGAGACGCCCCTGAGAAGATGTCTATGTGTAATAGATGCCTCGTGATGCATTTACATAAAGAGCTAGCACTGTTGCTTCCCAGGCAGCGACATTGAAAGCAATTCCAAACACATCTGAATAAGCCCCATTATTAGATGTGCTCATCTCTTACTTGTTTGTGTCCAATCATTTCTCATATGAGGTTTTTAATTAATTCATACTGTATTTGCAGTTCCTTTGAACTTGTCAATGAAAACGCTAAGGGGGATATTTATTAAATACATTTTTACTAAAATAATGTGAAAAGGGTGTTTTAAAGGGCTAAATGTAATAAAGGGCTTTTGGAAAACTGCTCCAAACCTTTAATTCTAATTTTTTTAGTAATGATGTGACCAAATTGTAAATAAGTACCACAGTGAGGCCTGTGATAATTACGCTATCTTCAGGTGGCGTAATCACCGGGCTCACTGCAGATTCTGTACTTCTGCGTAGCAGCAGGGAACCCTGATGACCGGCAGCCGTCCAGGAGTTCCGATCATCGATACCTGCTTGTGGTGAGTATGATTTGCAGTCCGGGGGGTCGCAGCATGGGGGGTTCATTGTGACAGGAAGGGAATGCCAGCGGCAGTGGTATCGGCAGCAATGTTGGTGGCGGCGCATGCGCAGGGCATAGATGGATTATTTTTACGAAAAAATACCACGATATGTCTGTGGCATGGCATCACAATCTCTGTACATGCATGCGATTATTGATACATCAATAATCGCTTTGTGGATTGGGTGGATTTTATAACTTCACATCTGTATCCTCAGATGCAGATGGTGATAAATCGGCCCTAATTGGGATGTTTGCTTATTGTTCCCTAACAAGAAGTAGAATAGATTGTTTTATGCCATATTTGTAATGGTTTTTATTTCAATTTTTTTACATCTAGCGGCATATTTATTACATTTTTTGCTTGCATTTGTTTATTGTTAATTTGAATGGTCCCTCTATTGTATATATCAGTCACTTAAGTGGTGTGTGCTTTTTGTAGGGGGCATTAGAATAGTTTCTGCTTTATCACATAGGGCTGGTAGATGTATTTATTTATAGCTCCTTGACATCATTTTTCAAATGTTTCATTGGCTTTTTAAAGCGTACCCACCGTAGACAAACCATGCCAACAGAGGTTATTATCATACTGTACCTGTTTCCCCATCGCAATGCGCTGGTAGAAATGCCGTGCCACTTACTTGCGTCTTTACCCCAGTCTAAAAGTTCCCAGCCAGCCCCTGATTCAATGAATAGTTAGTAGTGATACAAATTTGTGGCATCTACTTTCTATCATTCCATCTGCTATTGCTAACCTTCATATACTACAAGGCTGATGACAATACATTTATTGCCCAAATTTATATTCCTGATCTAATATAAGAGTATAAATAATTCAAAAGATTCATATTATTACAGAGGAATTATATTAAGGAGATCAACCTGGGATGTGTGTAACGAGAAACATTCACCTTGCTGAAGGAATACTATTTGTGCATTTAATCTTATAATATTCCCTTCAGGGTGAGAGAGACAGCTTGCTGCACAGTGTAATGACTTCATGGCTGGTTCTAAAGATAAAACGAAACAATAGTGTGGAGATTAGTTTTGTTTTCCTGTGCATTGTGTTATCCTAGAGTAAATAAATATGTAATGAAGAAGATGTGTAAAGGTTAGAAGTATATCTAATGGGGAAAATATAATAATAATTATTATTATTATTATTATTATTATTATTATCAGAATTCTTCTTCTTCTTCTCCTTATTATTATTATTATTATTATTATTATTATTGTGTTTATTTCATGGTTTCAAAAGTGGAAAAATATGGTTTTGAAATCTTTTTTATTGCACTTCTTCAAGAGCTTAGTTAAAGATGCACTGATTCTGAGATATAACTTTGCTTATTAATAAAGCTACAAATACATACGTAGCTTGCACAAATCAGGCTCGATTTTCAGCAACATACTATATCAGAAAGCAACCTATTTAAAATAAAGTTATGATGACGGTGGCCCCCAGCAAACTTCCTGTCTGTAATCCCAGTGAAGGATGACACTGCAATCTCATACCTCCCAACTGTCCCAATTTTGGTAGGACAGTCCCGTTTTTCTGGGACTGTCCCGCTCTCCCACCCAAGGGTGGGAGTATCCCGCAGTGAGGAGGCAGTTGGGAAACCTGCTCTCACCTGCTGCAGAGAAGCGGTGGATAAGCCCTGTGCGCATGTGCACAGCATCTATTCACCCGGAGAGAGGGACAGGGGCATGCCATCAGATCACAGAGCAGGCGGCATGCCACCCAAAAGTGGAAAAAATGGGGGTGTGCCCCGTGATTGCATCACTTCCGTGAGGGCATGCCCCCTACCCACAAGGCCACGCCCCCTAATTTTGGTCATGCACCTGTGTTCCTCCTCCTAAATTTAGAAAGTTGGGAGGTCTGCAATCTACCTCCGTGCAGCATGAAATTAATGATAACTGACATACATACAGTACAGTATGGAAAATGTAAATACAATGTAACATACGTCATGCCTGTGACACTTTATATAAGACTGAATGGGGGCTATTCAATACTCTGCAATATTCTTACAGTGACTCTGGAATTGTCAGGAAAGCATTCCATGGCAACATAGCTCTCCTTTTTCCTGCCTCCCCATAAGATTTACATTAGTAAAGATTTTTTACTGTAATAATCTCCACAGCCAAAATCATGTTAATGTCCACTGGGCAGTTTGCAGAAAAATAGTTTCCCATATCTGTGAATGTGGCTAGCAGTGTAGCAGTGTTTTTTGTTGTTTTTTAACGTGCTCTTTTCTTTTTGGAGCTCTTATGAAAGACGCTAAGCATTATGTTGGGGGTTATCTGTCTGGCAAGGTGATTTGGCAACCTTCCATAATCTACCATAATTTATGCTTATTAATTTATTATGACAAAAAACTAAGTCACCTATATTATAGGAGATATATATATATATATATATATATATATATATACCTCCCAAATGGACTGGCACTCTCCTGTCTTGTATCACCAACCTCGGTGCCTTCTGTGGTGATGATGCAAAATTCCAAAAAAAGACAGCGGCACTCGAGGATTTGTAAATGGAAAAAGTGTATTCAAAATCGTTTACATGAAGCCGACGTTTCGGGGCTCACATGCCCCTTTGTCAAGGTGTGTAACAGTAACAAAGTGTGCAAACATACCTTATATCCCAGAGAAGCCCGCCAGTGCACGGTGTGCGGCCGGAGATGCAACGAGGCCGCCGTACTTCCGGTCGCGGCGTGATGACATCACTGTAGATGCGTCTGTTGCGATAGCAACCAAGACGCCAAAGTTCAATGTAAACAGCGGTGCCGTGACATTAATAGTGTCTGTGCCAGACGTGTAAGTGAATGAGAGGAATTTATAATAAAAAAAATGTGAAATATAGAAAGTAAGAAAGAAATATAACACTGCCCAACAAAACAAAAAATTTGTTTGGTGCCTGGAATGTTAGTATTGATTTTTGTTATATTGGGCGTACTAATTCCAAATACGAAAACCGTTTTTGTCTATCAGCTATACTTTTTGAGCATGCCCAGGCAGTGGCACATCGCCATCTGGGTGACCTTCAGTCTGAGCAGGACGCCATTCATCCTGGTTGTCAGAAACTTTCTGGGCAACCACAAAGCTCAAAACTATGCTGAGCTAGTAAACAACATGCTCATTAATTTCAGAGACCTTGGATGTAAATATGAGCACAAAAGTTCATTACTTAAACAGCCACTTCGACCTTTTCCCAGAAAATTTGGGTGATATGAGCAAAGAGCAAGGTGAAAGATTTCACCAGGACATTAAAACAATGGAAGATTGTTTAATGTCCTGGTGAGGTTTTAATGTCCTGCCATCATATGTATATCCCATTTCCCCTGGTGTCCAGGGGAAATGGGATATATATTTGATGGCAGATTACAAAGAGACTTTCAAAGAGACTGTCCAAATAAACTCCATTCAAGAATGTCCCACAAAAGAAGCTTTCTAAACTAATTTCCTTTTCATTTATGGTTTAATTTTATTATTTTGAAGAAAAAGTGTTTTTTGAGTCACTATATTGTTACTGTAATGTTAGTATGTTTTATTGATGTCACTAAAATATTCTAGAAAATAGTTTTAACATTTTGTGTTTTATTATGTGAATCATAGGCCTAATATGAAATAGGGTAACTCAAATCAGACAATGTCTATGTCTCAAAAATGAGAGCTGATAGGGGAAAATCAATGCTATATTTGAAATCAGCACACCAAATATACACGTGTTGGGCTGTGTAATATATGTACTAACATAGGTTCCAAATAGGTTCCTGCCTGTTTCCTCTGTTACTATTTTTATAGGCTTAATAGCCTATCTTGCCGCCACTTGCACCCCTAGTCGCACCTCAAATTCCAGCACAATTTGCCCCTGAATTATCATCACAAGTGGCCAAAATGTGACTAATTAACTCAGCACATTTTGATTGGTCAGAAAACACACATGCTACAGTAACAGCATAATGTTGCTATAAATATGCAAAAAAACGCCAGAAACACGTGCATTGGTGGCGTTTGTGGTAGAGTGTGATTGAGGTGCTTGCAAAGTTGTTGTAGTGGAGAGTTGTTTTTGTGATTGTTGCCTGCATTTGAAAGTTGTCTTGCTTTATTGTGTTGTCTTGTTCCAATTTAAAGTTTGTCTTGTTTTTGTCTTGTGACATTTTAAGTTTTGTCTTGTCATTATTTGTGAGTGTTTGTTGTGTGAGTGTTCTGTGTGTGCGATAGTGAAAGGGTTTATTTCTTCTTCGATTTATCAGTGGTAACTATTTTCTGCTGTGAGGTAAGAGGAGAGTGGGAAAAGGAGGCCTGAGGAGTTGGGGTCGGATGTGGAGAAAGTGTCTGTGCAGCAGCCTGTGGCTGACACAGAGTGGGATGAGGAGAATGAGGATGATGATGATGATGAGGTGTTTGTGATGATGATGATGATGATGATGATGACGATGAAGAAGAGTATGCACAATGCATGCTTTACATATGAGGAGAATGTGTCCCTGATCAAGGGAGTCATGTGCCATGATGACTACCGCTTTGGTCGCTACTCATCCAGCACCAGTAGCCATAAGAGGTCTACTCTGTGGCACCAGATCATGCTGGAGGTCAACTGTTCCAGCACACTGAAGCGCACTGTGGAGGTGGCCAAAAAGTGCTTCAATGGCATAAAACGTTAAGTTAAGCGTAAAATGGCCACAGAGTCCAGGGTGAATAGGCAGAGTGACTCTGGCTCCCCCTTCCAGCAGAAATGACTGGAGTTTGAAGAGCCACTGTGGACCAGAAACCCCCCAGAAGTGGTTCAGGCACTCCATGTAGCAAATGCTGACCTTTCTCATGTTTGTTTACTGTGTTCTGTGTATTTGCAAATTTGGCTTGGAACAAGTCTGTATTTTACACAAAATCTGCATAGTACTTTACAAATACTTACGTCAGTTTTGTGTTAGGTGGGAAATTAGAAATAGTTTCATCCTAAAATATATGTCTTCACACAGCAATTTTTGTATTTGTAGACCATCTTGTATTTTTTTGTGTTGAACAAAAAAAATAGCTTTATTAGTCTTAAAGAAAACAGCAGTTTTTTTTACTTTTAGTAAAGTTGCTTGTTTTCTCTGGTAATGGTTCTGGCACTGTACATTGATTAAGACTTGATTTAGCCAAATGTGCATGCATTTTTTTAACAACAAATAATTAATGATTACATTGAAAGTGACTGTCAAAACAAGGAATAAGCTGTTAAAAGCAAAATTTATCACATTATGTAGAATCTGCTCATTTTTCTGAAGTGTTATCATATGATTTCACCATTTGAATTTCATAAGACTATTCTTCTCATCAAAAATAATACATGTGTTTTTGAAATTGGTAATAGAACCCTGCAGTACATTGAACACAATGCTCCAGGTCTATCTGCCACTCCGATGCACAGGTGCCAATAGGGGATGGAGTGAGTACAAAGTACCCAGAATTACAATTTTAACAGTGTTCCATATGGCTCTAGCCCCATTCTCCCTCCCCATTTCCTATTGCATTAAAATACCAGTTGATGATGATGATGACGTGTGCCTCTACTGTATCATGAAATGTTTAAAACATATCACCTTGAATCACTCAGATGCATTTAATGTACCACTGCTGAGTCACACTTATCTTAATTGCGTTTTTTTTACATGTGTACTTTGAACATAAATGCTTCCAGCTAAGCCTCAGAACCTTAGTACACAAGAGTTTAAAGTCTTTGGTTGCTGTGAAAATAAATGAAACAAATGATAAAAATAACAAGCACAAAAAATATTTTTTTAATACCACTAAATGTGCAGTTTCTAAGACTAATATTATTTAATAGCATATTTGCCTGGATTCCATGTAAGATTAAGTTAAGGGTTGCAGCTACAGGAAATTATACAAGATATTAAGCAAATGGGTTGTTTTAAACAATGTTAAGTCCTGTTTTACTACAGAAAATCATTAAAGTAATTAAATTAAACTTTATAGTCAAATTGTTTGTGGGGCTAAATTAGGGACATGGAAAGCCGTGTGAAGTTTACTCAAATTAAATTTCACTATGGAACGGGTTTATTCACAAGTTCAGTGCCAGCTTTTGCTCTGTCAATTTTTACTGCATTATAGAGCTGGGAGGCTTATGGACCAAAGGGTCGACAGTCAGAAGATCAACAATGTCTAGGTTAACACCAAATGGTTGACATGGGGAAAGGTCAACACAGAAATGGTCAACACATGAAAATGTCGACTGGACCTCCAGTTAGTGCACCAAGTCCTCCCACATGGCTCACGTCGCTTGCCATGTTTTGGGCTAGGTCTTCCAATTGTAGTTCACGTGGATGTTCAAGTATGAAAAAGTCCTAAAAGTGAAAAAAATATTCCAAATAACTCATGTCAACTATATGCTGTGTTGACCATTGTCATGTCGAACATTTGAACTTGTTGACCATTTGATCATGTCGACCATATGCATGTTGACCATATAGAATCGACCTATTGCTTGTCAACCTTTTAACTGTCGACCTATCATCCAGATAGCAATTGGGAGAATGACAGTGGATTCATCCTTCTCTATGTTGGGGTTCAAATTCTGAGTGAAACAAAAACTAAAGGGAATTCTGTATGGGACTCTACAGGTTAAATTCTACCTGGGAAATGCTTTTGGGAATGATGTGTGTGCAGGTGTAGATACTTGCAGAGTTACATAGGCACAAACCAGCGGTTGACTTAAACTATGGACAACCCAATTACCTAACCAGCTGTGTTGGTTTATTGAAATATAATAGGTACAGTTGTGCTTACTATACTGACCGGTGATGGAAATAGCTCATTGCGTAGTAGGGTTTCGTACAGCTCCCCAGCCTGTAAGTGTATACTGCAAACAGGTAGTGGTGCAGGGATGCTGCAACAGCTTCATATGCAGGTCTCTATGGAGCTAAGCATGAATACTTGAGTCTCCACCATTATCACATTACAGTATCTTCTCACATAGTACAGTCTCAGGGGCAGATGTTCTAAGTCTTGGAGAGTGATTAAGTGGAGAGAGATAAAGTACCATTCAGCTCCTGACTGACATGTTACAGGCTGTGTTTGAAAAATGACAGGAGCTGAATGGTAGGCTTAGTACATCTGCCCAATGTGTACTAAAGAAAGCTGCAGTCATATGGTACAGCAGCAGCACATCAGATTGGAGGATAGACCTCCCTAGGTCCTAGAGTCCAGCATGTATGCAGACTGCTTTCTAACATTTTTATATATGCACAACTCAGTGTAGTCTGCAATTTCTGCCTACAATTTCTTGTACATGCCCTCACTATACTTAGTCTGTGTGCAAATCCCCTGTTGCCAACCAGTTATACTTATCAGCAACAAGTGGAGATAGATTGAAATGCATGCAACACAGAATTGCACATAGAAAAATGCACACGGCTAAGGAGCATCTGCAGTGCTAAAAACCGCTAGGTCCATCTACAAAACGGACATGTGTGGAACTGCATCAGCTGCACTTCAACATTGCTCTATTAATTCAGGTGGGTGTGATAGGAATGGAAACACATAAGGACAAAATACACTGCTAAACTGTATGAAATTTTGCAGAACACAGTGCAGATTCCATCAATTTCATGACAATATAGAACATTTTCAAGATAAATCATATGACACAAGTAATATCGCAAGTCTGAAAAAAAATTATGATATGTAACAAGAATTCGATTTTTCTATTCCAGACAATTATAGGATGTATTACAAATATTTAGGGCACTTCATCTTGACTAATTGCACTGTAGAAATGTTGCATGAAAAGTGCAGTACAGTATTTCCAATACCTATTTGTTATTCTTTGAAAAACAGTTATATGGATATTATTACCACTGGGAAGTTAAGGTAATTTATATCATGATGATAAAGTGCCTTTAATAATTGTAATTGTGTAAGGGGGAATTTCTGCGCTGTTATATCTCCAGCCAGGAATGCGGAAAATGGGGAATTTCATTCAGATCTTATAACGACAAGTCCAGTACACGTCTTATTGATTCAATATAATGTCATTTATATAGATTACACTGTTCTGGGGATTTACTTATTGGAGTATTAGAATTACAACCTTATTTACTTGTAGACTTAAAGTTTCAGTCTATAATGATTTTTATTCATGTACTCCATAAGTGTTTGGGACTAATAAAATATATATTGTTTTCCATTGAAATAACAGAATTCAACTACTAGTGTCAGTAAAAGTGGATCTTGCAGATACGTGATGATTCAAATAATTAAAGCATCCTCCTGTTTCCAGGCTGAAATATATTTTTGTGAGAATGCAAATCTAAATCACATTTATTTCCACTGTGTGTTAATCATTTGTAAATAATTCCTTCAGACGATTCAGAGAACTATCTCTATGCTATAAATATTGTGACCTCAATGATAAAAATTCCTGTAATATGCATGAAAAATAGCATTGACTCCTATTAATTAGTTTTTAAGAAGGGTAATGATGTATTTGTTCTTTGACATGAAATCAATGCTTGCCTTGAGGAAACTCCTGACTTGCCAAGTAATCAATACTAAAACCTTGCACCTCCAAGAGAAGGGCACATGTATTTATGGGAATCTAGCTGGATTATGTTTAAGACATTTGTGCTTTTTGAATATTTTCTTGCATTTAAGTTGTCTAAGAAATTGTAAATGTATATTTTTGTATGGTTGGTATTTGGTTTTCATTTTGATTAGTTTTAAATGTCTTGGATAGGCAACAAGGCCAATGGGCATTACGCAGCCAGGCAACTCCTCAACTGCATCTCCCATCAACTACAATATCTATAGGGGGAGATTTATCAAAGCTTGGAGAGAAATCAAGTGGAGAGAAATAAATCAGCTCCTGTTATTTTTCAAACGCAGCCTGTAAAATGACAGAAGCTGATTGGTTAATACTTTATCTCTCTCTACTTTATCTCTCTCAAGCATTGATAAATATACCCCTATGTCCCTGTGCTGATGACTGGTAAATAAGTCAGAACTTAAACTGTTTAAACTTAATCTAGGCTTCCCTCTTCTTGTATCCTGGCCAAAGAAGAGAATAGACATGTACGTACACCCAACTCACTCAAAATTAGCTACGGTGTAAAGCAATTTTGTATTACAACCCTGACGTTAACATTGGCAAGCTATTGTGTTGTCAGTGAAAAATTCAAGCGTGCTTCAGTAAGCTTTCAGGAATTTAGCTTCAGGAATTTAAAAAACAAAGAAGTATTTTCGGAGACATACAGATATGTCCTCCATTGATGTTGCTGCAGTCACGTTAGACTGCCCTAGTAGTCGTGCTTAGTCCCAAAGCGAGTTTACCTTCGCCAAGCATCTTTTTATGCATCTTTTTTAATATAAATCTCCCCCTATCAGTGACAGACCTACATTTTGGGGGCCCTAAATCCTGAACTATTGTGGCTGGCCCCTTCGCGAAAAGCAGCAACATGGCAACATCCAACAAGGTCCAAAGAGCCCTGCTGCCCTTGCAAGGACCTCGAGGCACAAATAGCAGAGAATGGGGTGGTGGGGTGGAGTCCTTGAAAATGGGCCATACAGTGAGCCCGTTCCCTGGTTACAACACCCCTGGCCCCTTTAATGTCTACCTCTCTCAGCACTCCCCCCCTTCAATAATCACCTAACAGCAACCTCCCTTCAGTAATCACCTCCCAGACACCCCCTGTCAATAATAACCTCACATCACTCCCCACCCCCCTTCAATAAACACCTGACAACATACACAGCTCGGAGCCAGGAAAATCACCTTATTATTAGCAAAATTATTAGCAAAATTGTACCTTATTGTCCTTTACTCCTTATTACCTTTCATTGCTCCCAGCCTTCTTTAGTATGTGCCCTCTCAGTCTCCGCCATTCCTGGGAATGTCACAAAGAGCAGTTCTGCAGGCTGGCGGGAATGCAGTTTAAAACGGATACACGTTTCATGTTATTTACAGAAGCCCAAAGCACAGAGCTAGGCTACAACTCCCAGCAGCTACCATGGTAGTAGCATCCAAGCTGCAATAGCACCTATGCTGTACTAGAAGCCTGGTTGTCATGGTGTTATTTCTGATGAGCTATAACCATACAGTACATAAAAACAAGAGGTGGAAATCTGATTTTTGGTGTTAAAATGCACAAGCAAGATTATTCTATCTCTGAAATAACCTTATTTTAATAACACACACTTAATAAATGTCAGACATTTTGTTGAGAAGTTCTCTCTTAAAAAAAAAAAGTTGCTTCAGGGACCCTTCGGGATTTGGAGCCCAGAAGCTTAAGCTTCATTAGTTTCATAACAGATCTGGTGAATAGGTAAGAAGAAGATTGTGAACATGGGGGTTTCATTTTGCACACTGAAATGTGTTTGCTAAACTGGGTAAATATACTAGAGCCATGGACACAGAGAGGGAAGTTATTACTTACTCAGTCCCAGGCCGGGTGGAGGGCCCCAGGTCAGTTGCACCGCGGGCAGAGAGAGAGAGAGAGAGAGACTGCTGCTCCCAAGGATCTCCCAATGCCAAATCAATTAATGTCCAGTAGGAATGCCTACCTAACAGATAGCAGTCGATCAGGAGCAGTCTGATACAATGAATTGGTCTGTAAAAATTCCAAAGGTAGAATTCATAAAACTAATTGAAGAGCTAACATACATTAAAGAAATCAAATCTTTGGAAGCACAATTCAGGTAACACTATAAAAATCATTGTTACAGTTGTGCAATTACTTAAAGATGTATGCTGTCTAATACAGTAGCTTGTTGCCAGGGGTTGAACTAAATAGGATGCAGGGGTTGCAATTGCTATAGTGCCTCTTGTTATCCATCTGCACTGAGTGCACAGGTGCCAGAGTGGTGCTGTTTGGAATCAAAAGTGCCACCCATGAGTATGCAATTGACTCCATACCTAATCTAAGAGTGGATTATGTCATATAGGGTATTATTACAATATACAGGACAAAATATCCCTACTTAGAGCACTCTATTGGTCTTAGAAGAGAAATGTTGACAGCAGATACTGTACTTTAAAGGATTTATTGATAATAAAAAACATTATTAACTACAACATTTTATCACCAGCTGGAGTACTACAATTGTTTAATATGTCCTCCATTGTGGTAAGCAAAAGTTTCCATTTCAAAAACAGTATTCTCTATAGCAGAATGTAAAATGTCAGGCGGAATTGCAAGCACATCACATCTAATTCTGACTTTCAGATCTCACAGGGTACTGTATGATATTCATACCGATACATCTGGTTCTTTAAGAGCACACAACTACAAGTCACGTGGGGTACTGTCTGGTGATCGGGTTGGCCAAGATGTATGGAAGTAATGGCTGATGATGACCTGTTCTTCAGTAAATTGTTATCCTAGCAACTGTAGAACTCTTCATTATCTTCATTACAATAAATAGAACTCGCACCAGTACAGAAACTTTCATTTTACAGCCCTGTATTATACACTGGTATGGTTATAACACTGTCTGCTTTATGATTGCCTTGTGTTTATCCTGCAATGTAACAGTTGTGGTTTGCATTGTACATAATCTGCATTTTTTGAGATGTGAGATTTGTCTTCAGCTAGCTATCTCCTATATAATAGCCCTATTCTGTGACCTTGTGATTCATTTGCTAACGCTGGGCGGAGTCACAACAGTGGGCGGAGTTATTCAAATGAGTCACAGAGATCTGGCCAAATCTACAGGAGACTAGGAGCAGAAGCAGATAGCATGGGCATTGGGCATGTCACAGGCAGGGGTGCATACCTCCCAGCTTTCTGCAGGAGCTTTCTCCAGGCAGAAGGAGGGAAACACACTCGGCGAAAAGGGGGCGTGGCTTCACGGGAGGGCCCCCGTTTTCGTCAGTGAGGGGGCTTGCCCAGCGCTCTGTGAGCTGCTGGCATGCCCCCAGGGGCTGATTATGAGTCAGGGGGGCCAGGGCACTTGAGACAGGGGAGCCCTATCTCATTGCTGTGCCTGCTGTGGGTTGGGGGCGTGGCCTAATTGCGGCCCGCGCGGCCACGCCCCCTTATGCAAATTCCGATTTTTATTTTTATTTTTTTATGGGATTTTGACCCCTCAGCTAGGGCTAAATCCAGAGGACGTGGTCGCTCCCCCTACACACCCGCACAGGGAGAAGAAAGCAGGGAGACTGCTGCCTCCCTGCAACACCACAGACCTGCCAATATGCAGCAGCGTGTGCTGACTGTAGCACAATGCTGCCGCTGTTGCTGGCAGGACGGGGGGAGCTTCTGAGCTGGGACAGAGCTACTCCAGCCGGGGGGCCCCCTAAAACTGTGGGACCAACGGTACGTATCCCCTGGCCACCCCCCCCCCCTTAATCCGGCTCTGCTGCTGGAACCACCCCCGTAATCCGTACCCCCTGATGCCCCCTCTCCCTCTGTCTCCACTATTCACCGCTGCTCTGCTAAGCAGAACAGCGAGTACAGGAGCTTTCCAACTGCCCCCCCCCCACCGCCGGACACTGCGACCCGCGGGTGGGACAGCGGGACAGACCCCCAAAAATGGGACTGTCCCGCGAAAATCGGGACATTTGGGAGGTATGGGGGTGTGTGAGGGGTATGTCATACAGACAGACGGGCACCGGCTCACTGTGTGCTTGACCCCCCACATCGGCATACTCAGCATGGTCTCTCTGGTGCGGAGGAGCGTCACTTTCTGACACACTCCACGCTTCTTAGCTGCAGTTTAGTGGGGCACCTGCCGCTGTGCAGGTTCCATACTGCCTCTGTTATCTCCAGCCCCGGCAACCCCACCGCTAGCTGCAGCGCTGCCACCCGCAGTGGAGTGCGCCCAGCTCATTCACACACTTTAGCTGGCGGGTAGCGCTGCAGAAATCCGAGCTGCTTGCAGGCTCTGACCCACTCCTCCCTCCAGCCGCAGCGTCTCCTGGGAGCTAACCAGTCACTCCCAGTCTCCCCTTACCACAGTGCCCGGAAGCCGCGAGGTCCGCGCCACGTGCATGCTATGACCCCCTCCTCCCTCCAGCCGCAGCATCTCCTGGGGGCTAACCAGTCATTTCCAGTCTCACCTTACCACAGTGCCAGGCAGCTGCGCGAGGTCTGCGGTGTGTGACTGAGGAGGGGGGGAGGGATGCGGACTGGCAGAGAAAGCAGGACTACAGCCTGAGAGAGTCAGCCATGCCAAGTCTCCAGCAGCAGCAGATCCCAACAGGTTGGAATGGAACAGCAGCAGCCAGCAGCAGTGACTCCGGTAAGACACATCTGTCTGTCACCACTGTTTTGTCCCTAATACCAATCTCTCCCATGCCCTGTGTTCTGTCATGTCCCTGTCACCCCTGGCCTTGCCCTGCCACCCTTATTCTGGCCCTTTCACCCTTATCCTGGCCCTTTCACCCTTATCCTGGCCCTGTCACCCTTATGCTGGCCCTGTTACCCCTATCCTGGCCCTGTCACCCCTGTGCTTGCCCTGTCAACCCTATACTGGCCCCGTCACCCCTGTCCTGGTCCTGCCGCCCCTACCCTGGCCCTGTCACCCCTATCCTGTCCCTATCATTTCTATCCTGGCCCTGTCACCCCTGTCCTGGCCCCGTCACCCCTGTCCTGGCCCCGTCACCCCTGTCCTGGCACCATCACCCCTGTCCTGGCCCCGTCAACCCTGTACTGACCCTGTCACCCCTGTCCTGGCCCTGTTACTGCATACCCTCCAACTACCTTTTATGGCATGTACAGTACCCGCAGCGCCTCCAGACCTCTCCCCAATGCACTACACCTCCGCACCTTCCCCTCCACCACATGCGGCACTCCACCCCTCCCCCACATGCTGTGCCTCCAGACCCCCTACACCACCCATGGCTCCCACTCCTCCACCCCTTCACCATCCACAGCACCTCCAGGCCCCTTCCACCATTCACCCCCCTTATACGTCTCCCCCCACACCTGCCCCCCTCCACCCGCAGCATCTGCAGACACCCTCCTCCATCAGCGGTCCCCCCCTCACCCACCCCTCCCCCACCAATGGCACCCCCGCACCTGCCCCTCCACCACCTGCAGCACCTCCGGACCTCCTTTCCCATCCGCCGCAACATCCGTACCTGCCCCTACCCTACCCATGGTGCCTGCGATCCCCTACCCAACCCCCGGCACACCCATCCCACAGCACCTCCGGAACCCTTCACCCATCCACAACATCCCCACACCTGCCCCTCTCCCACCCGTGGCACCCCCGCCCCTCCCCCACCTGCAGTGCCTCCGGACCCCTCCCCCATCTGCATCCCCCACTCCTCTGCCCCTCCCCCACGCGCAGCACCTCCCGAACCTTCCCCATCCGGGCCCCACCCCCACTTCTGCCTCCCCTCTACCCGCAGCATCTACAGACACCATCCGCAGTCCCCCCCGCACCCGCTACATTCTGTACATCGTGCCCTGCAGGTGCTGTTCACGCCGTCGCAAGGGGCTGCGCCTCCTTCACCATCGCACGCCCTTTCATTGTGCAATATTTAACCACTAACAAAGGAATGCAGGTAATTCTCCATATAATACAAATATTAAACCCCAGAAAGGCATGCAAGGGTTAAGGGGGCGTAGCCCCTTGCGACGGTGTGAAGAGTGCCCGTAGGGCGCGATGAAGCACCTAGTTACTTAATATTATCTTGCCCAGTGTTACATATCAGCTTCTATTTTTCAAATTGCAATCTACTTTACTAATTGCAGATTGACTCTACAGCGCTGAAATCATTAGTGTGGCTGCTATATTAAATAACCTTACATTTGTCTATTCACATTAGTTAAGTGATATTTCCATTTGGTCTGAAGAATGAAAGATTTCCATTTGCCTTTTAAGGGGAAAAATCAGATATTTCAATGTAATTTAATTAGAATTTTGTACTTAATTATATTTTACTGATGTATCCTCACTTACTGGTTGTCCCTATGCTCTATGTTGTAAGTCATGTCTGGAACAATCCAAGAGGAATAGCGTGCAGATGGAGCCACGCTCAGCTTGGCTTCTCTGCTGCTCCTAGGTGCACCAAGGTTTATTAGCATAAGCCTTTCATCTATTGTTCTCAGCTGCAATACAATACAGAGAGGACAATACAGCAGGTGATTAAGTCCGACAGCACTGGCTCAGTTGTTCCTATTAAAGGGATAGATGAGCAGGGCTCCATCTGTACCTTATTTATTTTTTTAAAATTTGCATTTCAGACGCATTGCAGATGCAATAAAGAGCCACTCACAGTGTCCCAAAAATGATAGTCTACAACTTTAATGGTAAAGGAATTAGTTTTACATGTATGCAAAATCGCAGATGAAGCACAGCCAGTGGTGTATCTATAATGGGTGCAGTGTGTGCAGTGCACACGGGGCCCACAGGACCCCAGGAGGGACACCGTGCACCCATTTTTTCAATACTCTCCTTTCTGGATTGCCCTGCCAGCGGCAGCATCTCTCCACAAATCTCCAGTTAAATGGCGCATGTACGCAGTAAGCAAATCTCTGGTAAAATGTCCGCCGTGCCATTTCCTTGGAGATTTGTGAATGCGCAATAGTGTCTGGGCCCCTCTAGTGTTCAGACTCTGTTGGGATGCTGGGCACCGGCTGCCTGGGAGGGGGCCCGGATGGAGGAGGTTGCACACTGGCCTTCTCCTCTGTTAATACGCCCCTGAGCACAACGGTACTCAACACAAAGAAAAGCAACAGGCACTCAACTCGGAGCCCTTTTTACACAGCTTTCGACTCAGAGGCACACATATGTACAAATGTTGCACAGCAAATTGACCAGTGTAATGCTAGCAATGTAGTTCTGTAGCTCCAAGTTGAAATAAGACACACATTTTGAATGATAAAGACACTCGGCATGACCAAGTCGCACAGTACCCGGAAAAAAGAGTTACTATTTGACTGAAGCAAACATTAAAAAAAACATGTGTATATGGATTTATTTATAACAAGGTTAAGACACTATCCTGTTGTGTTTATGACATTTGTTATACTGTGTAAAAATAGGGTAATTCAGCTTTCACATTTACTGCTAACACTCTCCATTCACATCAAGGCCTTCTCTACGCTAATGGGGTACTTAAATGTGCAAGTGTATTGCTCCCACAGTCGGTATCCCATACTGTATTCTTGCGCTGTACAGCTGGATTAATTGTGTGATGCATCCTGCTAAACATACAGTATACAGATGAGTCCTACCTGATCTTACTCGCTGAGCGTGGCAAACGTGGGTCATTTGCCCCAATTAGCATGCCCGCCAATGTGCACGTGCACTGCACATGCACCCATGATCCACAGAATTGCATGGGTGCATATGCTCCCGCGAATGGGTTGAATGCGGGCCTGGCAAGTCACAATCGTGATGTGGCCGCACGTGCAAACCCAGTCGTAGGATGAATAAGCCAGGACACATCTATACAGAGAAATGCACATGTGTGGCCTTTCTTGCTTGTTCATGAGACTCTAAGACCTTAATATGCCCACAGAGAGACTAGAAGAATGTGTGCACAACTCAATCACATCTCCACTTGTGGCTGAATGAGCGTACGTAACTAGGTGTCTATTGAGTATTCCCGACAGTGGCCTATCCAGGAGAGGAGAAGGTCAGCTTCCCATAATACTTCTTTCCTCATGCAGTGGGAGAGAGGAGACTGCTGTTGCTCAGTGAAAGCAGCCTCCCTTGACTCTCAGCAGCCCGGCACAGAACAGCATGTGGTGGGATCAGTGTCAGACTGGTGGGGCAAGAAGGACCCACCGGGGAATGCACTGATAGAGGCCCATACTTAGGGGTGTGGCCAGCCTCCACAGAGTCTTGAAATACACCATAGTCCTGTGCAGGATAATGTAACATTATAATGCACAGGTCTATGGTTCCACACTGTGCACTATGATCAGGTTCTAGGCTGTGTACTGTTCCCTAAAGGAGGGGGTGGGTCCTCAAGTAGTGAGGCCCACCGGGGGTTTCCTCTGGACCCCTGTGTGCCAGTCCTACCCTAGCTGGGCTAGGGAGGGAGACTGCTGTCATTGAGCAGTAGCCTTCTCCTCTCTCCCCCTGCTTGACGTGCCACTGTGCTGCTATACAGTGGCCAGTAGTGGACAGGTAAGAAGTGCTATGAGGTGGGAGCAGAAGGAGCAACCGCACCAAACGCCCAATTCCTTCCCATGCTTCCAATTTAAGATATGTTTTGGAGGGTATTTTAAGTGAATGCAGATGCAATTACGAGCTATGCACCAAAGATATTGATAATGGTAATGTTTGTCCAATACGGGCCACATTTAGTTCTTTGCACGCAGTGCAAGTACAGTAGCATCCCTCTTGTGTGTAACTGAAATAGCCCCTTTGTGGATGTGCAGTGTACAGACAGTACAGCATGTATGCATAAAGCACAAAATATCAGAAGAGAGCACAGAATGAAAATCAGATTTACTCTCTAAAACACATTCATCTGTTGGCTCTAAAGAGTTATCTGAAAATTGGATTAAGCCAAAATACAATTATTTTATATTATTTTTTTAATGAAAAATATATCTTTATTCTATTTTGGAAATAACGTTTACTTAAAGGAAATAACACTGAATTGTTTTCATCTGTTCTACTTGTCGTGTGCTGCAATGTGTACACGGCCAGCTGTCACAAATTATTTCCAAAGTTTAAACACTTACCTAGACGTCTCCAAGGCATTCCTGTTTTTGTATGAGTGGAATTTAATAAAAGATTGTGTTTGTTTACTTTATTTCCATTGGTCTTGGACAAAAAAAATGTCCATGAATTTGTTAATTAAAATATTACTTTTAAATAGAGACGATGGCTCAATAATATATTCCTACAAAGAAAAACAAAAGTTTAGCGAATCAACCCAGTGATGTGAAAGCACATTTTTGACACTGGAGGTGGTGGCGGCCAATGAAATTAGCCTGGACAACAATATCTGTTTAGCACAAGAAATGTAATTCTGTGGAAATCATATTCAGACTCTCTGGTAGTGACATTTAAGATTAAAGCTACCTTTTTGGAACAGATCCACATAGGTCAATACTCTGCTGCCAAGTTGCTAATACTGTTTCACAGCTGGTACTTTTAAAAAGAATTGTGCTACGATCACCCACATATCATGTTAAAAAAAACTTTCCTTAATCCTCTTTTATTTTGAATATTAATGTTTGCGAATTCTCTTTCTGCTACAGACAATATCTGCCACTCACTTTTTTTTTCTTTTAAGAAATCACAGTGGTTTTATTAGCAAAGTCATTAATGGATATTAATGTTGATGAAGCATGTATTGACATTAACTAAACCAGTTTGTGCCTTGGGTAATGGAATTCTAATACGGAAAAGAGCTTAAATGTTTTTTTTTTCTGCTGTACATAATAAAATTAATGAGCACTTAATTAAGGGAACATGAAGGGCAAGAGGAACATAAGCCACCTATTAAAGTCTCATGAAAGGCTTTGACCCACAATCCGATTATGAGGTCTGCATTATACAAAGTGATGTGGTAATATTTAGTATTTGTATGGAGTAATATACCAAGAAGTACTTAAATTGAATTTATGTATTAGAAATGTTAATACCAACACTAAAACAAGTAAGATATGTACGTATGGTTTTAAGTTAGTAGGTTACTTTCATTATTTCTGTAGTGTCAGCTATTGTTGACTGGCAAAATGTGACACAAACAAATTTTCTATAAAATTAGAAAATAAATACATTTAAAAAAAAAACTGGTGAAAAAAAAGAAATATAAAATACTAGCTGTAATGACTGCCTTTTTTATTAACTTTATCTGTCTCTAAACACCACTCCCTCTATCTCTCCATCTATTCTATCTACCCTTTCTCTCCCCACCTCCCCAATACTTTATTGCCACCTCTCTCCCCTTGACCCTCCCCCATCCCCTTTATCTCTTCTCCCCACAGGGTAAACGCAGGTTCCTTTGCCCCTAAGAAAAGCTTCAGCTTACCACTCATTTCCCAAGACTAATGTCACTACTTTCGTCACATGCCACGTGCTGTATACCAGCTTTTATCTCATATACCCCTAGGCACAGCTTGTCCCTGACATACCACTCTGCACTCCAGCTCGTCCCTCACATAATCACCTACTCGCTCACATTTCCCTCACATGCCTTTCTGCTCACCATCATCCCCCCCCCCAAATTGTTTTGCTTACCTAACCTATTGCCCCAACCAAAGGAATCAGAAGAGTTGTTTCTATGTAGATCAGTATGGACCACTAAAATGAATTGAAAACTTCATACTTTAATGATTATTGCTTAAAACATATAATGAATTCATTTCCCCTTAATAGGGAATCTGATAAAGGATTATGGGATCTATTTACTAAGCCTTGGATGGAGATAAAGTGGATGGAGATAAAGTACCAGCCAATCAGCTCCTAACTGCCATTTTTAAACCCAGCCTGTGACATGGCAGTTAGAAGCTGATTGGTTTGTACTTTATTTCCATGCACTTTATCTCCATTCGGGCTTAGTAAATAAACCCCTAACTAACTCCTAATATTCTTGATGGATGAAACGCGTGGAGAGAATCCTCCAGTTGGTTTGTTCCAGGGATTGTTTGCTGTGACTGCCGTGGTATCCAGAGAAGTTGTTTGTTTTAAACTTCATTGTATGTATGGATATGCACATAATAATTGTTGTTATACACTATATCTAATTTTATGCTGTCTTTTTATATAGCATACTGTTGATCATCTGGACTTGGAGACCAGACACCAATATTTATGGTGAAAATACTACAAAAAGCTGTTTATGCCAAAAACTAAAACCTTTTGCCTATACACAGGGTACTGTATGTGTGCACAAATTATCACTGGGAATATGTACATATTGCACTAGGAGGCGCTTTCTTCTCATCATCACTGTCTCTAGATTTACAACCGATGTGAACCATTGGGTTCGACTACACAACTTGCCACTGAAACCATACAGGAAGTACAATACACAAAAAGGACCTATTTAATATTTGTATTGTCATATTATTTATCACTGATGGTCAATATTATGTTTTAGCACTAGACTCATCATTGTGTGTATATATATATATATATATATATATATATATATGTGTGTATATATAGTGAACATTTCTTTCCGGCACTCCGGTTATTCCAATAGCCTTCTCCGGTGCCCTCCTCTGGGGTGCAATCCCCGAATACATGGATGTCCAATACAACAGGCAGCACTCAGAGACTTGTACTTAGCTGTATACATGCATAAATACCCTGTGGGGTGTGCTTTATTGTGGTGACGTTTCGGGGGCATACCCATTCTTCAGACTATATATATATATATATATATATATATATATTAGAGAAGAGCGGGTTAGTTTTTACTCGGATTTACTCGGTTCTCAAAACGGCATCTTATTGGCTCACGGATGTCTCTTGTTTTGGATAGCCAATAAAATGCCGTTTTGAGAACCGAGTAAATCCGACTAAAACCGAGTAAAACCCAAACCCGCTCATCTCTTTTATATATATATATATATATATATATATATATTTATTTATTTTATATATATAAAAACTTTGATAAATAAATATCAAAGTATACATGGGCTTTACATAATACATGTGTATTAAGAATCAGGTGTGGATATTTAGTAAAAATATGTCTCTTTCAAAGACATTTTAACATTTTTTGCTGGCAGACTCAGCGGTGCGCTCCAGATGTTAATACCCCTAGGCAGCTACCTAAAGCTGCCTATTGGTGGCCCCAGCCCTGTATCCTCCCCAATAATCCCCCTCCCCCCGCCTTTCCTTCTCACTTACCAACTGTCTCTGTCTATCACAGCCCCCTTACTCTCTCCTGTATATCACTGAAACTGTTGGGAAAGGTCACATACCAACCATCACTACAGAAAAATCAATATGGGATAACATTTTAGGTTATCCAAAATACATAAAAGAACTTTAGGAAGGACAGAATCTGAAAAATCGGAGGAGGGGTAGCAATGTATGCTAAAAAAAAGCATAAATACTATCTTAATACAAAGTATTGAAGAAAAAGCTGAGGCCCTTTGAATTACCATAGAAACAGGGGAGAAGTCAATTATTCTTATTCGCGTGATATAAAGGCCATTAGGTCAGAAAGAGAAACTGGACAAGAATCCAGTGCCGTAACTAGGCATTTTAGCGCTGTGTGCAAGAAACGGCATTGGCGCCCCCCATGGAAGATAGGGGCACGAAAAAATATATAGGGGCGTGGCTTCATGGGGAAGGGGCGTGGCAAGAATATAATAACAATCCATACTACGGTGCACAGTAGTCTCCATTATTCAAATTACGCTGCACAGTAGCGCTACTACACCAGGTAGAGCCCCTTTTACACATTACAGCAGACAGTCCCCCTTTTTACACATTACAGCAGACAATCCCCCTTTTTACACATTACGGCATATAGCGTCCCCTTTTTTACACAATACGGCAGACAGCGTCCCCCTTTTTACACATTATGGCAGACAGCGTCCCCCTTTTTACACATTACGGCAGACAGCGTTCCCTTTTTACACATTATGGCAGACAGCATCCCTTTTTACACATTACGGCAGACAGCGTCCCCTTTTTACACATTACGGCAGACAGTGTCCTCTTTTTACACGTAACGGCAGCCAGTACCCCTTTTTACACATTGCGGCAGACAAGCTAGAGAAAGAGAGAGAGAGATACTTACCATCTCTCCCGCTGGCAGTCAGACTCCTCGTGCTGGCAGCTCCGGTGGCAGAGGAGAAGGAGGAGGAGGGAGGGGGACTGGAGCCGCAGCAGCGCTATGTCATTG
Source organism: Pseudophryne corroboree (assembly GCF_028390025.1). Classification (NCBI taxonomy): domain Eukaryota; kingdom Metazoa; phylum Chordata; class Amphibia; order Anura; family Myobatrachidae; genus Pseudophryne; species Pseudophryne corroboree. The sequence goes on from NC_086452.1 coordinate 404,550,808, forward strand.
GTAGTAAGCGCTGCTGCAGCTGTCCCCTCTCCTGCCGTATTGGCTGCCCGGCGCTGCTGTGAATGCTGGGATGAAGGAACCGCATGCCAGCATCCACAGCAGTGCCGTGCAGCCAATACGGAAGGAGAGGGAACAGCTGCAGCAGCGCTTACTACCAATGACATAGCACTGCTGCAGCTCCAATCCCCCTCCCTATTCCTCCTTCTCCGCTGTCTCTGGTGCTGCTCTCTCCTCCACAGCACGGCGCACACAGCAGAGGCGGCATGTAATGAGTCAATTTGACTCATTACATGCCGCTGGCCGTTGCGCCCTCAGGGCAACTGCGCTGTGTGCCAGGCACACCCGGCACACAGGTGGTTACGGCCCTGCAAGAACCTATTGCAGGACATAACTAAAATGGCATTAAAAGGAGAGGTAATAATCATGGGAGACTTTAATCTTCCTGATTTGAACTGGAAGGTGTCTGTTGCTAGTTCCACTAGAAGTAGGGACATTTTAAATTCCTTTCAGGGAGCATCCCTCCACCTATTGGTGAGTGAGCCAAATTGGATAGACGCAATATTAGACTTAATACAAATGGAGACAGAATATTGGACGTAAAAGTGGGTGAAAACCTGGGATCCAGTGATCATCAAGCAGTATGGTTCAGCATAAAGACAGAGACTGACTCATCCCATACAAAAACAAAGGTGTTGGATTTTAGGAAGGCTGATTTTGTAGGGATAGGAAAATGTGTAAGCAATTCTTTGGCAGAGTGGAGGAACTTGGAAGCAGTGCAGGAGTAGTGGGAAACATTAAAAAGTGCAATATTAAAGGTAACAGACCTTTGTATCAAAAGTGTTTGGAAAAACACAAGAAAAAGGAAGCCAGTGTGGTTTGCGAAAGAAGTAGCAAATATTGTGAAAGCAACATAGATGGCTTTTAGGAAATATAAGCAGACACAAAATAATGAAGACAAAGAGATATATCTTATTAGACAGAATGAGACTAAGAAATTAATCAGATGTGCAAAGGCACAAGCTGAGGAGAAAATGGCCCAGTCAATGGGTAAAGGAGGCAAAACTTTTTTTTAGGTATATAAGCGAAAGGAGAAAAACAAATGGCGGAATAATAAAACTAAAGACAGAGACTGAGAGTCTTGTTGAAGGAGACAATGTAATAGCAGATCATCTTAATAAATATTTTTTCTCAGTCTTCAATACTGAAAGAGAGGGGAAGGGGCCACAGTTAAGTTGCAGGGATATTCAGGAAAATAAAACAAGTACATTTACAGAGGAGAAGGTCCTAACAGAACTCTCAAAGCTGATAGTGGACAAATCTATGGGGCCAGATGGGATACATCCAAGGATACTAAAAGAACTTAAAGAGATGCTGGTAGCACCATTGATAGAATTATTCAACCAGTCATTAGCTACAGGAGTAATTCCAGAGCACTGGAAAAGAGCAAACGTAGCCCAACTGCACAAAAGTGGAAGCAAGGTAGAGGCAAACAACTACAGACCAGATAGTCTTACATCGGTAGTAGGGAAATTGATGGAAACACTCTTAAAAGAAAGAGTTGTAGATTATCTCAAATCCAGCAATTTACAGGATTCCAAACAGCATGGATTCACTGGGGGAAGATCATGTCAAGCAAATCTTATTGACTTTTTGACTGTGTGACTAAAGTGGTGGAGCCATGGATATAGCTTATCTAGACTTTAGTAAGGCTTTTGACACTGTTCCACATCGCAGACTGCTAAATAAACTTGAAAGTTTGGGATTGGATAGTAGGATTATTGAATGGATAAAATATTGGTTGCATGATAGAAAACAGAAAGTTGTGGTAAATGGAGTGCATTCACAGGACAGAAATGTTACCAGTTGAGTACCCCAGGGATCTGTACTTTGACCAGTGCTTCTTAATATCTTTAATGGTGACATTGCAAATTACATTAAAGGGATAGTATACCTCTTTGCAGATGATGCAAAGGTATGCAACAGGGTAGATACACCAGGAGGGGTAAAACAAATGACTGAGGATCTATGTAGACTAGAGGAATAGTCAAGAGTGTGGCAATTACAGTTTAATGCCAAAAAATGTAAAATCATGCACTTGGGTCTCAAAAATCCAAAGGCTAAATATAGTCTTAATGGCACTATACTGGAAACTACTGAGGAGGAAAGGGATCTAGGAGTCACTATTTCAGGTGACTTAAAGGCATGTATGCAATGTAACAAAGCAATGAGGAAGGCAAGTCAGATGCTTGGCTGCATTGGTAGAGGAATCAGCAGCAGAAATACAGAAGTAATAATCCCACTGTAAAGGTCATTGGTACGGCCACATCTAGAATACTGTATTCAATTCTGGAGGCCATATCTTCAAAAGGATATTAATACAATAGAGATGGTACAAAGAAGGGCAACTAAAATGGTGCATTTCCTACATCACAAAACATACACAAAAAGACTAAAAAAAATATCAATATGTATAGTTTGGAGCAGAGAAGGGAAAGGGGGACATGATAGAAACTTTCAAATATATCAATGGTTTTAACAATGTCTAGGAGGGAAACATTCTCCAAAATGAAGAGAAGCAATAGGACATGAGGACATGCACTGAGACTGGAGGAAGGGGGGGTAGGTTCAAGGGAAATTTGAGAAAAATTACTTCAGAGAAAGGGTAGTGGACAATGATCTCCCATCAGAGGGGGTAGAGGCTAAGTGGAGAAATTAAAACATGCATGGGATAGACACAGTGGCGTAAGTTCGTCACAGTTGCCTGGAGGCAAGATAAATATTGGTGCCCCCCTACTTCCTATATTAAGATAAATATATGTATATGTGTGTGTGTGTGTGTGTGTGTGTGTGTGTGTGTGTGTGTGTGTATATGTGTATATATATATATATATATATATGTGTGTGTATATGGAGTATTCTGAAAAAAAATTGTATAATGTATTTATACATTTAATTGTCTTTTATTTTAAATCACACATTTCCTAGCAGTCATACCCAGGATTAGAACCCATGACCTGTTACACTAACAGCAGACACTTTACTGGTGGAGCAATTTGCTCTTGTACAGGAAACATGAGAATTCTAACTATATGAAGTTACGTGTGTTTGTCAGAGAAGTAACTTCATATAGTTAGAACTCTCATATTTCCTATACAGGAGTAAACAGCTTCATCAGTAAGGTGTCTGCTTCCAGTGTAATAGGTCATGGTTTCTAATCCTGAGTATGACACTTGTAAATGTGTATCTACAGTATAATAAAGAGGGTGTGATTTGTAAGGTGCAGGGACTAGTGAGGAAGTCGGCCACTGAAGAGATAGCAGCAGCTATCAATTAACTTAATTCAATGGTGTCACAGAATGGGAGGAGAGGTGCCCCCCTTCAGAGCAGGAGCCCGGCGGCAGATGACTCCGTTGCCTCCCAGAGTTCTGCCTCTGGATAGACATAATTATATCCTTATAAAGAAATAGGGATCAAATAAGGTTTGAGATAAAAAAAATATGGTAAAAAAAAAAAGGGCAGACTAGATGGGCCAAGTGGTTCTTATCTTCTGTCAAATTCTGTTTCTAGAGAGGGACAGAGCTGTTTCTTGCTTTTTTTACCATAGAGGTTTTGTTTTATCATTAAAATGAACTTGTAAGTTTTGAGGAATGGGCCAGAAAGCAGTGACATTGCATGACTGAATACAGTAGGTATCACTGCTGTACTGTATTTATTATAGCTTTTGGCACACTTTAATCATGTACTATGGCCCTCATTCCGAGTCGTTCGCTCGGTAATTTTCTTCGCATCGCAGCGTTTTTCAGCTTAGTGCGCATGCGCAATGTTCGCACTGCGACTGCGCCAAGTAATTTTGCTATGAAGATAGTTTTTTGACTCACGGCTTTTTCTTCGCTCCGGCGATCGTAGTGTGATTGACAGGAAATGGGTGTTACTGGGCGGAAACACGGCGTTTTATGGGCGTGTGGATAAAAACGCTACCATTTCCGGGAAAAACGCGGGAGTGGCTGGAGAAACGGAGGAGTGTCTGGGCGAACGCTGGGTGTGTTTATGACGTCAAACCAGGAACGACAAGCACTGAACTGATCGCAGATGCCGAGTAAGTCAGAAGCTACTCTGAAACTGCTAAGTAGTTTGTAATCGCAATATTGCGAATACATCGTTCGCAATTTTAAGAAGCTAAGATTCACTCCCAGTAGGCGGCGGCTTAGTGTGTGTAACTCTGCTAAAATCGCCTTGCGAGCGAACAACTCGGAATGAGGGCCTATATACAGTATGTACTGCCATCACAGAACTAACAGTATTAGAATCTATTTTGTATGTTCACCACATAAACCTCTACTTCCATTTCTATTTTCTCTGGTTTGAAAACAATCTAATACTTTGCCAAGTTACAGAGATTTTCTCCACATTACAATGTTATCCAACGGCTCAACATTTTTCTAAACTGTTTTGCAAATTCTGACTGGGGGCAAAATTTACATCTAGAACAGCTTTAAAAGACATTGATATATTACCCCAACATGTTTCAGGGATTAATGAACAAATCTGATTGTCTTCAGCATTAAGATGTAATTCCAAACTTCCTCAAGGCAATGTAATATTATACATATATGAAATGTGGTGACAGAGAGAAAAAACAGACATTTCAGGACAAAACAAAACTAAAAAGTTTAATATAACTCATTAATGCATGTGATTTCTTTAATGTGTCGTACTGGATAATAACAAATCTATAATACTAAAGTTGCAAATCATTATATTCAAGAGTAAAGTAAGTCCAACTTAACCAAAATCAAATAGTAAGTGCTATAAAATGATTATACACCATAATGATAGTACAATTTATTATACTGTTGATGCTAGTTGTCATTAGCAAATGTAGACAGCTCTAGGTAGGTAGGTTAAAGTTTGATCCTCACAAAGGGTGAGATGTATCAAACCTTTGAGAGAGATTAAACACCATTCATCTTCTGACATTTTTCATGGCCTGATTACCATTTGTACACAATGCTAATATTCAAGCAGTTGATCAATTACAGGTTGACTATGCAAACAGGGGCACCAACAGCTTTTCCGGGTCCCGGTAATGAGAGGGGGCATGGCCAAGAGGGGAAGGCGTGGCCAGATGGCTCCATTTAAAATAGTAAAAAATATTACTTATGTGCAGCAACGAAGCAGCCGTGAGCCGCACGGGAGGGGGTGCCATGTCAGAACCGGTGGGCCACAGGTGGCAGCTGATGCAATAGCTCTTATTCCTTTCAACATGCAGGGAGAGAGGACTGGCAGCCGCTGCCTCTCTCACCAGCATGTTCTGGGATGGGAGAGAGGCTGCTGCAGCAGCGGCCAGTCAGCTCTTCCCACCCGATATGCAGATGCAGCAATGGGGAAGGGGAGGGCAATGGGACCCAGAGACCCTCCAATGGGCCCAGGTAAAGTGTACCCCCCCTCCTCCGTTGGTGCCACTGTATGCACACACCATGATCGCACTGCATGTGCAAAGGCACTTTTGCAATGCGGATCTCAGTGCCTATAGTGGCATCCTGATGTTCACTATCCTGATGGTTCCTGGTGAATATTTGAACCCTAACCTTAACCTTAGCCACCCACAGCCTATCCCTAACTGTCTCCTCCTGCAGCCTTACCCTAACCTTACCCCTACTGCCTAGCCCTCAACCTATCCTTAATCCTAACCCAATAATTTACCATCAGGATTCTGAATGTCAGGACGCTGTTATCGGATCCTGACTACTGGGATATTAACTACATCCACTAGTAATATTACTTCTTTTAAGCAGGACAAGTATAAAAGTAGAAAAATTGTTCATGGCATCTGGAAGAAAGAAAAAATGTGTCTCTTTCACTGAAAACCCAATGTTTTACTGTTCTGTCCTCTCTGTGAACTTTCCTATGAGTAAGTTGACAGACAGCATAAGTACTCCTAATTTCAATAAATCCACTCTAGATATGAAAATATGAAGAACGGTGTTTTATTCCAGTATTATGACTCACAAAGAAAACTGATTTGTTAAACTGGAAGACGAACAAGCTGACTATTAACACACAAACATAACTGCACTGCCAGCAGGTCCAATGGTAGCTAATGTACAGTAATTCAGAAATTAAACCATTGTTGCTGTTACAAATAGGAGAAAATAGCTGAACCTATTTGAATACATGGGATAAATGGTGGGTTTATGCTATCATATACCCAGAGAGCATTGGGGAGCTTTGGTGGAAGGCTCTGAGGTTCAAACTAAGCTGTTATTAGTCTGACCACTAAGTGGAACTTACACAGAATAAGTGCATGCAACAAACATAAAATAATGCAGAAGTTATGACAGCACTACTCAGAGGCAATCTGATGCAGGTGGACTGGCCCACAGGGATACAGGGGAAACCACCGGTGAGCCCCTCTGCCTGGGATCCCACCTCCTGCTCTAAGGATCAGGTTCCAGACTGTGCACTTGAATTATACATTATACATATGTTACCTTATACTGGACAATGGTGTGTTTTCTGCAGAACATTACTGTTATTAATCTGGTACATTATCATGCATGCAGCAGCTGAATTTACTGTATATATTTTTGAAGAGGACCAGACATTGCACTCTCTAATGGTTAGTCAAACCAATGAGGTGGCTGGTCACACCCCCTCTGTAGACTGGCCACACCCCTAAAATGGGCCCCTACCACTGCATTCCCCCGGTGGGCCCTGCATGCCCCAGTCCGACACTGATCTGATGCCTTTTTTATTTTCATCCCATCTTATTTTTTTTATTATTATTTTAAACTTAAAAGAGATCTGTGGACTTTACAGTAGGAAGCATGTAGCAGGGCAGGGAAAGGAAGATGGGTGATCGGAGAGGAGGGTGATGTGTCACTGCCCAAATAAAGTACTTTTCCTTTATTCCACCTCCTTGTAGGAGCCTTGTAGCCCATTGCTACAACACCCAATCCTCACTGTACCTCCTCACTGGTGTCCCCTCCTACATTGCGGTGGGACACGATTCCTCAACAGGGGCTGACCAGTGTTGCAGTCTGGACACAGAACAAAAAAGAATACAGTAGTCAATATAATAAGCAACAAGTAAGCGGGGGTTGAGGTAGAAATTGACAATATTAAGGGAAGTTAATGTTAAGAACACAGAGGTAAGTTAAGATGATTGAATCATTTTTATTACGGTGAAGATGTTATTGCTCATGTTTGAAATTATTAAGAAGATTTTGTTTTTGTTTATTTTGATGAGCTGATGTAAGTAATGAGGGTAATAATATATATATATATATATGCCAAGAAATTTGAAAAGAGCACCAATAGTGCATTAAAAGTGTAAACAATTTATATAAAACACATCCAAGACGGTGATCAAGTAAAACCCGTACCGTAAAAGGCGGTTAAACCACCGCTTGTATAACCAGCATGAAATTATCCCACAGTACAAATCAGCATTCGTGATTCAGTATCCATACGTCAGACCACGCCCATACGCATTTCGTCATCAGACTTCGTCAGTGGGTCAGTGAGCCCACTGACGAAGTCTGATGATGAAACGCGTATGGGCGTGGTCTGACGTATGGATACTGAATCACGAATGCTGATTTGTACTGTGGGATAATTTCATGCTGGTTATACAAGCGGTGGTTTAACCGCCTTTTACGGTACGGGTTTTACTTGATCACCGTCTTGGATGTGTTTTAAATAAATTGTTTACACTTTTAATGAACTATTGGCGCTCCCTGCTCTTTTCAAATTTCTTGGCAGGATCATTACCCGTTCGGAATCGGGTTTGTGGTGGGGAAGCGACAGTTGGAAGACCCAGAGGTGCACACTGATAAAGACTGATCGACCAGCGAGACTGGGTGTCAGTGATTGTGAGGAACATTTGCTTCTCGTCTAGCCTGGGACTTGTAGTTCCACGGGACTCTGACTTCTCCTTGTTTTTTGCGCTCATACTATCTTTATATATATATATATATATATAGTAAAGAAAAATACCCTAGGTGCGCTATCAAATGTAATAAAGCGATATATCCTTGATACCCTTATAGTGTATACACTTTAATTTTAAAATAGATTCATATATTTAAAATATTTGTAAAATATTTTATTCATATTATATGAACAGAGGAATATGATATTTTCACATAAAATGTGATACAATACATCAGATACAGTTTAGTATGCAATTATAACATAGACCTACTAGTTCAAGAGGATATAATGTTGATTTGTATTCACCTCACCCTACCGGGTGTGAGCTCATAAGGTGGATTGCCTCACAGAGTTCGCAGGTTGTTATGTAGATGACCCAACATGTTTCGTCCTTGTAGTGGACTTCTTTAGGGGTGTATATCACTGTTCAATTTGATAATGAGCTTATTCACGTTAGCGTAGACAAATAGTTATTCTTCTGATGACCAACATGGGTTCCTCAGAATAACTTTAGCACCATATAGGTCCTCTTATAAATGTATTTTCTGGAAACGTCATATACTTTTCATTCAATAGGCATCAGTAGGTTAGACTCAATATAAAGGAACTTGTAGTACAATGTGTGTGTTCCTGCCTCTGTTCAGTAGCAACATGTAAGTGGGGGTTGAGGTAGAAATTGACAATATTAAGGGAAGTTAATGTTAAGAACACAGAGGTTAATTAAGATGATTGAATCATTGTATGTATATATATATATATATATATATATATATGATACTGACCTGTGGTCTAGTTGTCTTCATTACAAGCCGCACATCTCTCTGGTTTATTTTGCTAGATGCCATTGTGAGGTCACCGGGTGAAGTTGCACATATTGTGTGAGTGCCGAACATCCATTCAACTATATATATATATATATATATATATATATATATATATATATATACAGTCAGCGGCACTCCGTTCCATAGTCAGCATAATACAAAGTAATGGTCGGTGCCCTCCATAGGAAACTAGCAAAGTCCCCATACAGTATACAAACTCACTGTCGGCGGCACTCACGGCATCACAAAAAGAATGACAAGGTTGTGTCTGGTAAGTCAACACTTTAGTGTTATTTTAAACGTTGTCATTTTACATAACATTGAGCCGTTGACTTACTAGACACAGCCTTGTCGTTCTTTTTGTGATGCCGTGAGTTCCGCAGACAGTGAGTATATATATATATATATATATATATATATATTTCTGAAAGGAAAGATGAGAAAAGCACCTCCTAGTGTGGTATGTAACTGTGAGATTGGCCTATAACCTTAAAACACACACTTTTTAAAATGAGGGTGTACCATAAATGGTGGTAATTCAACCACGTATTTCTCAGGTATGATCAGTATATCACGTGTATCCGTAACCCCTTCTGGTTAATCCTCCAGTTTGCGGTTCCAGAATATAGTATGCATAATAAGGGGTGATGAAGAACGGACAGAAATAGCATAATACAATTTTATACAAAGTTTATTTCTAAGCATAAACAAAATGCACGTACATTTTTAAATAGTTAAAACAGCTTATCAGAAGTGCTTGTTGGTAAAGCAGGGTAGATTTTGTAGTCCTATCCCTCAACGCATTTTGTTCCTTAGTGCTTCTGCTGGACTTCCTCAAGAGTATCAGCAGAAGCACTATGGGATGAAACGTGTTGAGGGAGAGGGCTACATTTTTTTGATTATGCTTAGAAATAAACTTTGTATAAAAGTTTGCGAATGCAACCCAACCCGGCTAGGTCAGGAAGCCAGTCTGAAAGGGTCCAATGCTGGGACGCACCCGGGGAGGACCCATTTCCAATTCCTGGGTGTGACTCAGCATTGCAATCTGAATGGGGTATTAGGCACTGTGCACTTTAACACCTGTGTCAAATGATATATGTTTCAGGTTCATTAAATTATATGAACATCACTGAAAAATCATAATTTCTTAAAAATAAATGATACTTTTTCTGTAACTGCGTTGTCATATAGTAATTCTGCAGTGTTTATTTAAATAAACATGTAATTTAATATATGCTATATTAATCAATAATACTGTTTATGATGGCTTACAATGGAGCAGGCTTTCTAATAGGAAGCATATAGATTTTAGATACAATTAAACATTATTAGGAATTGTAGTACATTTGCCCTTTGGAAATGTGTATTGATCTAAAGGAAACTCTGCACTAATTAATCAGCCATCATTTCCTATGTAAATAGATTTTTCTTTTCTCACTGAAGAGGAAGTAAATAGGAACAAGTTCTTTACAGTTCTCTACTTTATCCTCACTTTTCTGTGTTATCACTTATTTTTATTACTGTTGATTTGAAGGGATTTTCGAGTTAAACAAATGGCTAAAATTACAATTAAGGAACAAATTAAAGAACAAAACTATGAAGCTGCATACAGTAAAAAAGTATTTTTGTTCTTTAAATACAATTCTATAGAGAACATTTCTAGAAGAATCACATTTAAAAAAAATGACAAATTTGTAGCGCGGTGGCCATTTTCCAAGTGATATTTGCAGCTCTGCAGCCAGCAGCGGCAGGGTGTGCGATGTGCGCCCCCCCCCCCCCCCCCTTGACCCAGGGGCACCACACATCTTTCACCCATTATACACTATTCGGTATACTTTACCATGCATGAGAACAAAGCTTTCACTAGGACCCAAACATCAATAAATGCCCTGCGTTAGGCAAGTCTAAAGGGGGGTACTCACGGAGCGATCGCTGCTTAAAATCTAAGCAATCTGACTAGATTGCTTAGATTTTAAGCACGATCGCTCCGTGTGTAGCCCCCTCAGCGATAGCGATGCGCAGCCCCGCGCATCGCTATCGCTGCTGCTAGATTGGCCTGCATGCAGGCCAATCTAGCGGGTCGCTCACTTCACCCGCTGGGTGAAGTGAGCGGCCCCCCCCGTCTCCCCCCGCACGCTCAGCACAGATCGCGCTGTGCTGAGCGCCGGGAGAGATGTGTGCTGAGCGGTTCGCTCAGCACACATCTCTCTGACATCGGCTGGTGAGTACTGGCCTTTACAGTAATACTGAATGTACACAGGTTAGAAACCAACTTTCATATTAAAATAGAAAACACCACCTAAAATAAGAAATAACACTTTATATACTATAAAGCAGAGGTTCCCAAACGCGGTCCTCAAGGCACCCCAACGGTCCAGGTTTTAAATGTATCCATGCTTGGCCACAGGTGACTTAATTAGCACCTCAGACAATTTGATTTAACAATCTGTGCTGAGCCATGGATATACCTAAATCCTGGACTGTTGGGGTGCCTTAAGGACCGCATTTGGGAACCTCTGCTATAAAGTGTTAAAAAGCATTATGCATATAATTTTTTTTATATATATATTAATCTTAACGGTATATTTTGTAGTTTAAGCATGTGATTTGCTTATATACATACACTGTTTAAGCTTTTTAGTTTTAAATGATTTTTTGTGACTTTAGTTTGTCCACATTTACACACGATAAAAGTTACAAGTGAAAATGCTATATGTTGCTACCTTCATGTCATTAAATTGAGTGATTTCACAACCCAAAAATGAAATATTTGCACGTTTTGGGCTAGAATAACTAGGGAAGCTATTCTCTTTGGATGTTGGGTGTAGCACTAATAACTTGGTTTAAAACTGTAGATATTGTAAATTACTAGCACACTACAGGTACCAGACAGCTCTGTCAGGCCCATTTTAGATGACTACAAGGGCATACTAACACTTGGAGAACCACAAATCCCAGCACGGCCTGACAAACAGGGCTGGCTGGGTGCTGCTGTGAACTTGTAAAAAAATATTAAAAACACAAGAGCCGGACACCTGACAAAAATAATTTCTTTAAAAACTACCGCACCCCCTCATTCTCAAATGTATTACTTACAAAATATGGAGGGAAAGGTCCTCTTAAATTTAAGCAAATTTGAAGAAAAAACAAAAATCGCTGAAGGCTTTTCGTTATTGATATGTCACAAGTAATAATTCCATAGAGACCACACCTCCCCACGCTCTGTGGAGCAAAATACAGCAGTACACATAGAGGATTCTCCATAAAATGTGCAAATAAAGGTTTAGAAATTTTGACATTGTTTGAAGGATGTAAAATCTCTATCAGTTTGAGAACTGATGTTTTGTTCAAACCATAATTGCCATTATTTTTGTAAAAGTTGTACCTGCCTGCTACTGTACAGTATATATACACCAACATACGCCTTATAGTTTCATTTTTAACATTTTACTTAGCTGCATTGTACTGCCTGCTGCTCCAACAGAGATGATAAATGGCTGTTAGGAAGTGATCAGAGTAAACCATAGTTAGGTTTCTGCAATCTGTACTTTCATGATTAAAAAAGCCAAAGTTCCCCCAAAAAAAATTTCTCCACAAATTGCGAATTTTGATCCAAAACTCTGAATCATGGAAAACATTCAACCTTATTCATTAACACCCAAGTCATTAACAGCCAGATGTAACCTAATTTTGTATTTTACAAGCTGCCATATATAAAGTTGTAAAAAAAATCATTTCATTTTGGACTGGGATTGTAACATATCTGAAAAGTAAAATTCTTCAGAAAATTCACATAAGTATTTCAGATTTTCTGGCAAGTTTTCATCTTCTACCTCATTGTTACTATGGGGCAGATGTATTAACCTGGAGAAGATATAAGGAAGTGATAAACCAGTGATAAATGCAAGGTGATACATGCACCAGCCAATCAGCTCCAATCTCCTATATAATAGCCCTATTCTGTGACCTTGTGATTCATTTACTAACGCTGGGCGGAGTCACAACACTGGGCGGAGTTAGTCAAATGAGTCACAGAGATCTGGCCAAATCTACAGGAGACTAGGAGCAGAAGCAGATAGCATGGGCATTGGGCATGGCACAGGCAGGGGTGCAGACCTCCCAGCTTTCTGCAGGAGCTTTCTCCAGGCAGAAGGAGTGAAACAAACTCGGCGAAAAGGGGGCGTGGCTTCACGGGAGGGTCCCCGTTTTCGTCAGTGAGGGAGCATGCCCAGCGCTCTGTGAGCTGCTGGCATGCTCCCAGGGGCTGATTATGAGTCCGGGGGGCCCAGGGCACTTAAGACAGGGGAGCCCTATCTCATTGCTGTGCCTGCTGTGGGTTGGGGGCGTGGCCTAAACGCGGCCCACGCGGCCACGCCCCCTTATGCAAATTCCGATTTTTATTTTTATTTTTTAATGGGATTTTGGCCCCTCAGCTAGGGCTAAATCCAGAGGAGGTGGTCGCTCCCCCCTACACACCCGCACAGTCAGAAGAAAGCAGGGATACTGCTGCCTCCCTGCAACACCACAGACCTGTCAATATGCAGCAGCGTGTGCTGACTGTAGCACAATGCTGCCGCTGTTGCTGGCAGGACGGGGGGGGGAGCTTCTGAGCTGGGACAGAGCTACTCCAGCCAGGGGGCCCCCTAAAACTGTGGGACCAATGGTACGTATCCCCTGCCCCCCCCCCCCTTAATCCGGCTCTGCTGCTGGAACCCCCCCATTAATCCGTACCCCCTGATGCCCCCTCTCCCTCTGTCTCCACTATTCACCGCTGCTCTGCTAAGCAGAACAGCGAGTACAGGAGCTTTCCAACTGCCCCCCCCACCGCCGGACACTGCGACCCGCGGGTGGGACAGCGGGACAGACCCCAAAAAATGGGACTGTCCCGCGAAAATCGGGACATTTGGGAGGTATGAGGGTGTGTGAGGGGTATGTCATACAGACAGACGGGCACCGGCTCACTGTGTGCTTGACCCCCCACATCAGCATACTCAGCAGGGTCTCTCTGGTGCGGAGGAGCGTCACTTTCTGGCACACTCCGCGCTTCTTAGCTGCAGTTTAGTGGGGCACCTGCCGCTGTGCAGGTTCCATACTGCCTCTGTTATCTCCAGCCCCGGCAACCCCACCGCTAGCTGCAGCGCTGCCACCCGCAGTGGAGTGCGCCCAGCTCTTTCACACACTTTAGCTGGCGGGTAGCGCTGCAGAAATCCGAGCTGCTTGCAGGCTCTGACCCACTCCTCCCTCCAGCCGCAGCGTCTCATGGGAGCTAACCAGTCACTCCCAGTCTCCACTTACCACAGTGCCCGGAAGCCGTGAGGTCCGCGCCACATGCATGCTATGACCCCCTCCTCCCTCCAGCTGCAGCATCTCCTGGGGGCTAACCAGTCATTTCCAGTCTCACCTTACCACAGTGCCCGGCAGCTGCGCGAGGTCTGCGGTGCGTGACTGAGGAGGGGGGGAGGGATGCGGATGGGCAGAGAAAGCAGGACTCCAGCCTGAGAGAGTCAGCCATGCCAAGTCTCCAGCAGCAGCAGATCCCAACAGGTTGGAGTGGAACAGCAGCAGCCAGCAGCAGTGACTCCGGTAAGACACATCTGTCTGTCACCACTGTTTTGTCCCTAATACCAATCTCTCCCGTGCCCTGTGTTCTGTCATGTCCCTGTCACCCCTGGCCTTGCCCTGCCACCCTTATCCTGGCCCTTTCACCCTTATCCTGGCCCTTTCACCCTTATCCTGGCCCTGTCACCCTTATGCTGGCCCTGTTACCCCTATCCTGGCCCTGTCACCTCTGTGCTTGCCCTGTCAACCCTATACTGGCCCCGTCACCCCTGTCCTGGTCCTGCCGCCCCTACCCTGGCCCTGTCACCCCTATCCTGTCCCTATCATTTCTGTCCTGGCCCTGTCACCCCTGTCCTGGCCCCGTCACCCCTGTCCTGGCCCCGTCACCCCTGTCCTGGCCCCGTCACCCCTGTTCTGACCCTGTCACCCCTGTCCTGGCCCCGTCAACCCTGTACTGACCCTGTCACCCCTGTCCTGGCCCTGTTACTGCATACCCTCTAACTACCTTTTATGGCATGTACAGTACCCGCAGCGCCTCCAGACCTCTCCCCAATGCACCACACCTCCGCACCTTCCCCTCCACCACATGCGGCACTCCACCCCTCCCCCACATGCTGTGCCTCCAGACCCCCTACACCACCCGTGGCTCCCACTCCTCCACCCCTTCACCACCCACAGCACCTCCAGGCCCCTTCCACTATTCACCCCCCTTATATGTCTCCCCCCACACCTGCCCCCCTCCACCCGCAGCATCTGCAGACACCCTCCTCCATCAGCGGTCCCCCCCTCACCCACCCCTCCCCCACCAATGGCACCCCCGCACCTGCCCCTCCACCACCTGCAGCACCTCCGGACCTCCTTTCCCATCCGCCGCAACACCCGTACCTGCCCCTACCCTACCCATGGTGCCTGCGGTCCCCTACCCAACCCCCAGCACTCCCGTCCCTTCCCATCCCACAGCACCTCCGGAACCCTTCACCCATCCACAACATCCCCACACCTGCCCCTCTCCCACCCGTGGCACCCCTGCCCCTCCCCCACCTGCAGTGCCTCCGGACCCCTCCCCCATCTGCATCCCCCACTCCTCTGCCCCTCCCCCACGAGCAGCACCTCCCTAACCTTCCCCATCCGGGCCCCACCCCCACTTCTGCCTCCCCTCCACGCGCAGCATCTACAGACACCATCCGCAGTCCCCCCCGCACCCGCTACATTCTGTACATCGTGCCCTGCAGGTGCTGTTCACGCCGTCGCAAGGGGCTGCGCCTCCTTCACCATCGCGCGCCCTTTCATTGTGCAATATTTAACCACTAACAAAGGAATGCAGGTAATACTCCATATAATACAAATATTAAACCCCAGAAAGGCATGCAAGGGTTAAGGGGGCGTAGCCCCTTGCGACGGTGTGAAGAGCGCCCGTAGGGCGCGATGAAGCACCTAGTATGTAAATTAACACTTAGGAGGTGATTGGCTGGTGCATGTATTAACTTGCATTTATCACTGGTTTATCACTTCCTTATGCCGTCTCCAGGTTAATACATCTGCCCCAATGTCTCTTACTTCCTGCAAGATAAAATTTACTGAAGGGTGGAGCCAAGAGTCAGGGGAGGAGCTTCAGCTCCCCCCATCCCGAAGACTGCAACCCCTCCAGTAAAAATTGGTCATGTGCTGCCACCCACAGTGATCACTAACCTCCAGTCTGGCTCCACCCCCCTCACTAGAACTTGTTCCTGCCTACAATTCTCAGCTTCACCCATCAGTGAGTATTATCTAGCAAGGAGCAAGTAACAAGGCTGGAAAATTGCATCCCCCCTAAGTCTAAAGGTAGGAGTTGCCACAGTATTCAATGGCTTAATGCTAAGTAAATTTTGTAGCAAACTTGGGATTGCTTTTTGAAATTGGGAAAGCACAGATGGTGTAATTGTAAGCATTACTGACTCACAACTGAATATAAAAAAATATAATGGTAGGTTAATATAAAAAAATATAATGGTAGGTTAATTGGGTCCTTTCAAATAATGAAACATAGTGTGTAAGTTTTATGGCCATGTGGTAGGAAGTACAGAGAGTAAGTTGCAGAATAGATGTGTGCTATATAAATAAGTGGAAATAAATAAAATAAAGAAATTAATTAAATTGCTCAGATAGCTTTTCAGACATTACATGCATAAAGCTAGAAGTTTTAAGAAAAAATATATATGCACACAGCCTAGTGATAGAACATCACTTTTAAATCAGTGGTTTTGCAATTTAACTTAGGACCTCACTTGAACTTGCAGAACTTATTTCAGCAGCAAAAAAGTTAAAGCAAAATCTCCATTTGATCAAAACCTTGGATGTACTCTAAAATATAAAAATGGAGAGAAAAGGAGGAGGTAACAACTGTGAATCTCATGACAAGAAAGTATATTAAAAGCAGGATAGTTGAAATAGAAAGGCATAGTATGAATTGATAAAATGTGTCAAGAAATGTAAATGAGCGGTGTGCGGGGGGAAAGTAGAAAGATCGTTAGATTAAAAGACAGATGAGTGGAAGAATTATGCAGAATGACTTTACAATAGACTTCAGCTTGTGCTTAGGTCAACTTAAAATTAAACTTCTAGGTTTGAAGTTTTATAAAAAATTCATTCACTATAAGCCAAGAGATCTGTGCAGTACAAAGCAAGTATCCAGGCATTTAAATGATTAACATTTTTTTTGCAGTTCCCACTGCAGACAGTGCAAAGTAAATCCGTAGTGCAACGTTGGAAAAGTTTATATCACTTAACGTACCTTATAGAAACGTAGTAATCATTAAAGTAACAAGACGTAACATGCTGTATGCATAATAAAAGTTAAATGTCTGTTCCATGCTAGTACTGTGGCTTTAAGATTCTTTTGATTTGTAAAGTGATTCTGTAATCAAGAGGGACAGAGAAAATACAAATGGAAAAATGCCATTTTAGATGGATGAAAAGGATTGGCGACTCTGACATCCTGCTCCTTATTGAGTGTACCTCCTTGTCTCTAATGAGTGAGGAGGTTTTATACAGGTGCCCTTACTGCAAGGTGTTGGCACGATATAAAGCACTATTGCTACATCTGACACTGCATGTTGTGTAAACAAAAATTAAACTTAATGTGCAAAGTAACTAGTTGGGGTACATGTCATACTGTATGTGTTAATTTGTTCTTAATACACAGAAATCTATATATGCTCAGTAATGGTCACTTTTATTGACCTGCATTAAAAATTGACATAGTAAAAGAAAAGATTCAGCCGTACAGTAGTAAAATGCAAACAATAAAATAGACTTACAGTACCAGTCAAAAGTTTGGACACACTTTCTCATTCAATTGAATTAGAAAGTGTGTCCAAACTTTTGACTGGTACTGTATATTAATGTGTTTTGATTTTTAAAAGTTATTTTTTCCAGTTTAATTTATATATAGTATGTAAAAATACATTATTCAGTAGTAGGAAGGAGAATTCCAAAAGCCGGTATTAAATTAGCAGTGGTAATTTACAGCAGCTAATTGATTCACCAGGGGCTATTCAATTAGCCCCAATACCCAGTACCTGAAGTATAATCCCTAACAAGCAGCCTTCAGAGTCAAAATATCACATGGGTCTGGATATTTATCCCGATCCAATGTGTTATCACACGATAAAGGGACATTTTTTTCTAAAAAAAATGGGCTTTACATTGAGTGGCCTAATAATGGCCATCGTTTAAAAATCACGCTATCAGCTCATTTTTGGGGGGAGAAATATTAACGGGGCTAATTGAATACAGGCCAAAGTCTAATTGCAGAATTGTATTTACACTGTATATATAATATATACTTACATGCAAATATAGTTGTCATTGCAGCTGTAGTTATAGACTAAATGTAAAATTTATAAACACTTCTGTGAAAGGTCTTAATCGATATATGTGAAAATTTGGCTTTATTTCTACAAGAGATGTTTGCTTCGGTTTTCCTGAAACACAAACACACCAGGACTTAGGGGTTCCAATTCGAATTGAGTACCAATTCGGAATCATTTTGGGGTTCCTAGTAGTGATGAGCGGGTTCGGTTTCTCGGAATCCGAACCCGCCGAACTTCAGCTTTTTTTTACACGGGGCCGAGCAGGCTCGGATCCTCCCGCCTTGCTCGGTTAACCCGAGCGCGCCTGAACGTCATCATCCCGCTGTCGGATTCTCGCGAGGCTCGGATTCTATCGCGAGACTCGGATTCTATATAAGGAGCCGCGCGTCGCCGCCATTTTCACACGTGCATTGAGATTGATAGGGAGAGGACGTGGCTGGCGTCCTCTCCGTTTATAGAGAAGAGAGTAGAGAGTTAGAGACACTATTTACTAATTTTGGGGAGCATATTAGGACTGGAGTACTACTACTTGCTGATAGTGTGACCAGTGACCATTGACCACCAGTTTAATTAATCCGTTCTCTGCCTGAAAAAAAACGATACACAGTGTGACACAGTCACATACCATATCTGTGCTCAGCCTCAGTGTGCTGCATCATCATATGTAATACTGTATATCTGACTGTGCTGAGTGCTCACTGCTCACACAGCTTAATTGTGGGGGAGACTGGGTAGCAGTTAGAGCAGGAGTACATAAATAATATATTTTAAGTACAGTGCACACTTTTGCTGCCAGAGTGCCACACTGCCAGTGTGACTGACCAGTGACCACACTGACCACCAGTATATTGTGATTGTCTGCTTAGGACGGAGTACTACTTGCTGATAGTGTGACCAGTGACCAGTGACCACCAGCAGTTTAATTAATCCGTTCTCTGCCTGAAAAAAAAACGATACACAGTGTGACACAGTCACATACCATATCTGTGCTCAGCCCAGTGTGCTGCATCATATGTAATACTGTATATCATTATCTGACTGTGCTGAGTGCTCACTGCTCACACAGCTTAATTGTGGGGGAGACTGGGGAGCAGTTATAGCAGGAGTACATATTTTAAGTACAGTGCACACTTTTGCTGCCAGAGTGCCACTGCCAGTGTGACTGACCAGTGAACACTGACCACCAGTATATTGTGATTGTCTGCTGACCACCAGTATATTGTGATTGTCTGCCTGAAAAAGTTAAACACTCGTCGTGTGGTGTTTTTATAAACGCATTCTGCAGACAGTGTCCAGCAGGTCCGTCATTACATAATATATACCTGTCCGGCTGCAGTACTAGTGTGATATATATATATATTTTAATTTTATCTCATTATCATCCAGTCTATATTAGCAGCAGACACAGTACGGTAGTCCACGGCTGTAGCTACCTCTGTGTCGGCAGTCGCTCGTCCATCCATAATTGTATACCACCTACCCGTGTTTTTTTTTTTTTCTATCTTCTTGATACTAGTAGCTTACTTTAGGAGTCTGCAGTGCTGACAGACAGTGTCCAGCAGGTCCGTCATTACATAATATATACCTGTCCGGCTGCAGTACTAGTGTGATATATATATATTTTAGTTTTATCTCATTATCATCCAGTCTATATTAGCAGCAGACACAGTACGGTAGTCCACGGCTGTAGCTACCTCTGTGTCGGCAGTCGCTCGTCATCCATAAGTATACTAGTATCCATCCATCTCCATTGTTTACCTGAGGTGCCTTTTAGTTGTGCCTATTAAAATATGGAGAACAAAAATGTTGAGGTTCCAAAAATAGGGAAAGATCAAGATCCACTTCTACCTCGTGCTGAAGCTGCTGCCACTAGTCATGGCCGAGACGATGAAATTCCATCAACGTCGTCTGCCAAGGCCGATGCCCAATGTCATAGTACAGAGCATGTAAAATCCAAAACACCAAATATCAGTAAAAAAAGGACTCAAAAAGCTAAAATAAAATTGTCGGAGGAGAAGCGTAAACTTGCCAATATGCCATTTACCACACTGAGTGGCAAGGAACGGATGAGGCCCTGGCCTATGTTCATGGCTAGTGGTTCAGCTTCACATGAGGATGGAAGCACTCAGCCTCTCGCTAGAAAAATTAAAAGACTCAAGCTGGCAAAAGCACAGCAAAGTACTGTGCGTTCTTCGAAATCCCAAATCCACAAGGAGAGTCCAATTGTGTCGGTTGCGATGCCTGACCTTCCCAACACTGGACGTGAAGAGCATGCGCCTTCCACCATTTGCACGCCCCCTGCAAGTGCTGGAAGGAGCACCCGCAGTCCAGTTCCTGATAGTCAGATTAAGGATGTCAGTGTTGAAGTACACCAGGATGAGGAGGATATGGGTGTTGCTGGCGCTGGGGAGGAAATTGACAAGGAGGATTCTGATGGTGAGGTGGTTTGTTTAAGTCAGGCACCCGGGGAGACACCTGTTGTCCGTGGGAGGAATATGGCCATTGACATGCCTGGTGAAAATACCAAAAAAATCAGCTCTTCGGTGTGGAAGTATTTCAACAGAAATGCGGACAACATTTGTCAAGCCGTGTGTTGCCTTTGTCAAGCTGTAATAAGTAGGGGTAAGGACGTTAACCACCTCGGAACATCCTCCCTTATACGTCACCTGCAGCGCATTCATCATAAGTCAGTGACAAGTTCAAAAACTTTGGGCGACAGCGGAAGCAGTCCACTGACCAGTAAATCCCTTCCTCTTGTAACCAAGCTCACGCAAACCACCCCACCAACTCCCTCAGTGTCAATTTCCTCCTTCCCCAGGAATGCCAATAGTCCTGCAGGCCATGTCACTGGCAATTATGACGAGTCCTCTCCTGCCTGGGATTCCTCCGATGCATCCTTGCGTGTAACGCCTACTGCTGCTGGTGCTGCTGTTGTTGCTGCTGGGAGTCGATGGTCATCCCAGAGGGGAAGTCGTACTCGTAAGACCACTTTTACTACTTCCACCAAGCAATTGACTGTCCAACAGTCCTTTGCGAGGAAGATGAAATATCACAGCAGTCATCCTGCTGCAAAGCGGATAACTGAGGCCTTGGCATCCTGGGCGGTGAGAAACGTGGTTCCGGTATCCATCATTACTGCAGAGGCAACTAGAGACTTGTTGGAGGTACTGTGTCCCCGGTACCAAATACCATCTAGGTTCCATTTCTCTAGGCAGGCGATACCGAAAATGTACACAGACCTCAGAAAAAGACTCACCAGTGTCCTAAAAAATGCAGTTGTACCCAATGTCCACTTAACCACGGACATGTGGACAAGTGGAGCAGGGCAGGGTCAGAACTATATGACTGTGACAGCCCACTGGGTAGATGTATGGACTCCCGCCGCAAGAACAGCAGCGGCGGCACCAGTAGCAGCATCTCGCAAACGCCAACTCTTTCCTAGGCAGGCTACGCTTTGTATCACAGGTTTCCAGAATACGCACACAGCTGAAAACCTCTTACGGCAACTGAGGAAGATCATCGCGGAATGGCTTACCCCAATTGGACTCTCCTGTGGATTTGTGGCATCGGACAACGCCAGCAATATTGTGTGTGCATTAAATCTGGGCAAATTCCAGCACGTCCCATGTTTTGCACATACCTTGAATTTGGTGGTGCAGAATTATTTAAAAAACGAGAGGGGCGTGCAAGAGATGCTGTCGGTGGCCAGAAGAATTGCGGGACACTTTCGGCGTACAGAAGACTGGAGCAACACCAAAAACGCCTGAACCTGCCCTGCCATCATCTGAAGCAAGAGGTGGCAACGAGGTGGAATTCAACCCTCTATATGCTTCAGAGGTTGGAGGAGCAGCAAAAGGCCATTCAAGCCTATACAACTGAGCACGATATAGGAGGTGGAATGCACCTGTCTCAAGCGCAGTGGAGAATGATTTCAACGTTGTGCAAGGTTCTGCAACCTTTTGAACTTGCCACACGTGAAGTCAGTTCAGACACTGCCAGCCTGAGTCAGGTCATTCCCCTCATCAGGCTTTTGCAGAAGAAGCTGGAGACATTGAAGGAGGAGCTAACACAGAGCGATTCCGCTAGGCATGTGGGACTTGTGGATGGAGCCCTTAATTCGCTTAACAAGGATTCACGGGTGGTCAATCTGTTGAAATCAGAGCACTACATTTTGGCCACCGTGCTCGATCCTAGATTTAAAACCTACCTTGGATCTCTCTTTCCGGCAGACACAAGTCTGCTGGGGTTCAAAGACCTGCTGGTGAGAAAATTGTCAAGTCAAGCGGAACGCGACCTGTCAACATCTCCTCCTTCACATTCTCCCGCAACTGGGGGTGCGAGGAAAAGGCTCAGAATTCCGAGCCCACCCGCTGGCGGTGATGCAGGGCAGTCTGGAGCGACTGCTGATGCTGACATCTGGTCCAGACTGAAGGACCTGCCAACGATTACGGACATGTCGTCTACTGTCACTGCATATGATTCTCTCCCCATTGAAAGAATGGTGGAGGATTATATGAGTGACCGCATCCAAGTAGGCACGTCAGACAGTCCGTACTTATACTGGCAGGAAAAAGAGGCAATTTGGAGGCCCTTGCACAAACTGGCTTTATTCTACCTAAGTTGCCCTCCCACAAGTGTGTACTCCGAAAGAGTGTTTAGTGCCGCCGCTCACCTTGTCAGCAATCGGCGTACGAGGTTACTTCCAGAAAATGTGGAGAAGATGATGTTCATTAAAATGAATTATAATCAATTCCTCCGTGGAGACATTGACCAGCAGCAATTGCCTCCACAAAGTACACAGGGAGCTGAGATGGTGGATTCCAGTGGGGACGAATTGATAATCTGTGAGGAGGGGAATGTACACGGTGATATATCGGAGGATGATGATGAGGTGGACATCTTGCCTCTGTAGAGCCAGTTTGTGCAAGGAGAGATTAATTGCTTCTTTTTTGGTGGGGGTCCAAACCAACCCGTCATTTCAGTCACAGTCGTGTGGCAGACCCTGTCACTGAAATAATGGGTTGGTTAAAGTGTGCATGTCCTGTTTATACAACATAAGGGTGGGTGGGAGGGCCCAAGGACAATTCCATCTTGCACCTCTTTTTTCTTTCATTTTTCTTTGCGTCATGTGCTGTTTGGGGAGTATTTTTTTGAAGGGCCATCCTGCGTGACACTGCAGTGCCACTCCTAGATGGGCCAGGTGTTTGTGTCGGCCACTAGGGTCGCTTAGCTTACTCACACAGCTACCTCATTGCGCCTCTTTTTTTTCTTCTTTGCGTCATGTGCTGTTTGGGGAGTGTTTTTTGAAGGGCCATCCTGCGTGACACTGCAGTGCCACTCCTAGATGGGCCAGGTGTTTGTGTCGGCCACTAGGGTCGCTTAGCTTACTCACACAGCTACCTCATTGCGCCTCTTTTTTTCTTCTTTGCGTCATGTGCTGTTTGGGGAGTGTTTTTTGGAAGGGCCATCCTGCGTGACACTGCAGTGCCACTCCTAGATGGGCCAGGTGTTTGTGTCGGCCACTAGGGTCACTTATCTTACTCACACAGCTACCTCATTGCGCCTCTTTTTTTCTTCTTTGCGTCATGTGCTGTTTGGGGAGTGTTTTTTGGAAGGGCCATCCTGCATGACACTGCAGTGCCACTCCTAGATGGGCCAGGTGTTTGTGTCGGCCACTTGGGTCGCTGAGCTTAGTCAAACAGCTACCTCATTGCGCCTCTTTTTTTCTTTGCGTCATGTGCTGTTTGGGGAGTGTTTTTTGGAAGGGCCATCCTGCGTGACACTGCAGTGCCACTCCTAGATGGGCCAGGTGTTTGTGTCGGCCACTTGGGTCGTTGAGCTTAGTCACACAGCTACCTCATTGCGCCTCTTTTTTTCTTTGCGTCATGTGCTGTTTGGGGAGTGTTTTTTGGAAGGGCCATCCTGTGTGACACTGCAGTGCCACTCCTAGATGGGCCAGGTGTTTGTGTCCGCCACTTGGGTCGTTGAGCTTAGTCACACAGCTACCTCATTGCGCCTCTTTTTTTCTTTGCGTCATGTGCTGTTTGGGGAGTGTTTTTTGGAAGGGCCATCCTGCGTGACACTGCAGTGCCACTCCTAGATGGGCCAGGTGTTTGTGTCGGCCACTTGGGTCACTTAGCTTAGTCATCCAGCGACATCGGTGCAAATTTTAGGACTAAAAATAATATTGTGAGGTGTGAGGTGTTCAGAATAGACTGAAAATGAGTGGAAATTATGGTTTTTGAGGTTAATAATACTTTGGGATCAAAATGACCCCCAAATTCTATGATTTAAGCTGTTTTTTAGTTTTTTTTTTTAAAAACACCCGAATCCAAAACACACCCGAATCCGACAAAAAAAATTCGGTGAGGTTTTGCCAAAACGCGTTCGAACCCAAAACACGGCCGCGGAACCGAACCCAAAACCAAAACACAAAACCCGAAAAATTTCAAGTGCACATCCCTAGTTCCTAGTGGAATCTAGTCCCAGCTCGAGTCTGTTGTCCGTTCGGAACTCAGATTTATAAACTGAACTCAGGTTTTGGATTGCATGTAAACAGGTGCAAATGACATGATTTTAGCTGTTTTTATCAATGTTTATCGATGAAAAATATATTTTTTTAAAGGAATCCAAGAGTGAATCTGCACCAAAACACTCTAGGGTGGTTTTGACAAAACCAAAACTTGATGATGAATTAGAACCAAAACCAAAACACTGGGGTCTGCGCACATCTCTCATTTCTACTAATAAAGAAAATCTAGAAAAACAAATGGATATACAGTATAGGCAAAGAGTTCCCTGTAGATATACTGTACAAACTTGAAGTACAGTAAGTTATACGTACTTCCCAACTCTCCTGAATTTAATGAGACATATAGGATTTGTGGATGGATTGCTGTTGTGTGGTGTTTGGATGTGAGGGGCAGAGAGTTGGTGGGTTGAGACGTGTCTAATTTTTCTCAAATTCACAAATCTAAGTGATGGGATGAGTGGCAAAAGCTGCACATACATTGCACAATAATTGTGCAAAGCAACCAACTAAATTACTGGTTTCAATGATTATCGTTCAATGTATCGTACTGAAATATGGTCGCTCACAGCCTAAAATGGTCCGGATCACTTGGTTTAGTTGTGAAACCTGTCTGAAGCCCTGACCATCATTGAACTAACTTCTCCTTCAAGATGTGAATGGAAATTACCTACAGTAAATACATTGGGCGGCATCCAATTAGCCTCGATATGATTTGGGCCTATCAGAGTGGCCAGATATTGCAATTAATAACTGATGGTCATTATAGCGGTATCCAATTAGAGGCTATTTTAATTGGCTGAAATTGGACCCGCGATTGCATGAAAATACATGGGATCGGGGATAAGTTCCTGATCTCATGTGTTATCATCACTCCGTTTGCCCCTTATTACAGATTTTCCCCAATAAGTGCCAGCCTCGGGGAGAAAGTATGCTGATATCAAAGCTAATAGGATAGCCCTGGCAATCCTATTAGCAGCAAATAGAGTATTGCTGCTAATTGGATACCGCCCATTGTGTAGTGTATACAGGCGCTCCAACTATCAGGCAATCAGCTCCTCCAGTCTCGCTGTTGACTTGTGCAGCCCCTTGCCCTGGCCATGGTCTGGCCCCTATACATTGCACAAGGAAAAATCCTACACCATCAAGCCTCATGTATTTGCACAAAAAACAGCAATGGTAAGGGGCTGTGTAGCTACAGCCCCTTAGAATCTGGATTAGGCTGATATAATAAAATCAGAAGAGGCTTTTAAGTGGAAGTGCTCTCTCTGCTAATAGCAGTCTGGACTGCCTGTCTGATGTGTGATTAATAGAAAGGGCTTCCAATGGAAAGCAATTGCTAATTCACAAGTAGAGCATTTTCCTCAGAGATCTCTGATTATAAATAGTGACATCAGAATCTGCTGTTTATATATATTTTATTGACATATTTTACATACAGTATATTAGTACATTTGCAACATACATAAACATTTAGAAATATGGATAGTTTTTATTTAGATAATTCCAATTAGCTACGCCTCCCCGAAAATATAACACTAATTCTTTGCTACCAGATCAATATCGCGTTATCTCTTCCTCCTCACTCCTTTCATGACACTGTAGTAATTTTGTCAAATCTTTTTTTTTTGTAAACCAAAAACATTTCCTCAGATTGTGAATGTTTTTTAATCATCCGGTAAAAGATACATCAACTCATCAAAACTGCATTTGAGAATTTGTGAATTTCCAATGGGAGTTTTAATGCAAAATGAAAGTTTGGAAGAGACTGTCAGCATGTTCCTGGTACTGTCAGGCTGCAATGAAGCAGTTTATAAAAGTTGACATCTGGCAAGGAGGAAATCTATAACATAACACCAGTGGATGTAGTGTCATTTTTTTCTTCTGCCATCTATCCTACAAGAGTAATATTATTTTGACAACCACATTTATCCTTCCTGTCAAGTCTCTATTTCCTTGCACATATCTTTACACAAGATTTGCAAAACCTTTGGACTGATGGAAAGAATTATATCCCAGAATGTTTATCTCAGAACTTTTTTCATGAGTTCAATTGTTGTATTTTCATGGTAGAACCCAGTCTTCTAGTTGACTGTTAATCACTTGGTGGTCAGTAGGCATCCAGGGTATTATTGTTGCAATAAGAAAGGTCGAACAACCAAGAGCATTCCTTTTTACCATCTAAATTATAGTCTTCTGTTCCAGCTTATGTCAAAGCAGGTCAGGTAAAATAAATTATTACATTTACAAAAAAAAAAATACTCTACAGAATATTATTTTTGTTTTGGAAGCTTGAAGTGTAGATATATTTTTAGCCTAAAATAAAAGAGCAATCTGCATTGGTTCATTGGTTTGTCATTTTACCTATGTTGTACTATTGTTTGCATGAACAAATATAGTAGACAGCACAGTGGCACAGTGATTAGCACTGTGGTCATAGGCCTAATTGTTGAGCAGGGCCCTCTTTTGGTGGAGTTTGTATGTTTTCCTTATGTTTGCATGGGTTGCCCAGAGGTGATCCTGTTTCCTATCACACTCAAAAAACATACTGGTAGGTTATTTGGCATTTGACAAACATTAACCCTACTTCACATGTATGTGTACTTCAGTGCTAAGGAAATTACATTGCAAGCTCCAGTGAGACTGGGGATGTTGGAAAAGATGAATATTCTCTGTAAAGAACTGTGTACAGTAGAGGCACTATATAAAAAAGGATAATGATAAAAATAGTGGGCACGATTCAGTTTAGCTCCTCTTGCATCAAGGTGATCACTGATCACGTCACTTGTGTCATGCAGTAAGCTATGCCCTGTGCAGGGCATGCATTGTTCATGGGTGGTGCATTCCAAGCAGCAAAATAATTAATACATGAACATCAGACTACACTAACAAAAATAAAAGCTGTTTTTGCAGTATATGACCACACTCAGTACAGTCAAACTGCCCAAACATCTTAAGATCAACAATCCAACTGGTTGGTTGGAACAAAATCCAGTACTTGGATTTTGTAATTGACTATTTACTCACAAATACTGGAAAAAGGATGAAAATGGTTTTTCAGACAAATTGGTTAAATGAAACGGACTTAACTAATTTATCTAAAAGACTGTTTTTGTCTGTTTTTCCAGTGTTTAGGAGTACATGCTCGATTCTAATTTTTTCCCATACAATACCTGATTTATGTTCCAACTAGCCATCTACAGTAGTTGGATGAGAGAGAATTAACATGTACAGTATTATACATATTATACATAGGCAAATTGGGTACTGAGAAGAGGTGTGGCCAAATCTGAGAGGCCTGTCGATGCTCCGGCTGAAAAAACTGTAAACTGTATACTATTATGTGCAGCGCTGCCACGCATACAGCAATACGAGAAATTTGTTTCACTCAATAGCTGTCCCAGGCCTCTCCAACAGCTCTGGGCCCAGGTAATTAGTACCCACTCCCTCTCGCTCTCTGCACCTCAGAAGTAACTACATAAATGTATACTTACCTTTGCAGACACTCCCCTGTTTAAAATTGGGTTGTAAGGGGAACCGCACAGATTATGATAAATTGTAATATCGGTGATAATAGTAGTCTGAAAGAACTGATAGTAATCAATGAAATTGCTTCATAATCAGGTAACCAAACACCTTGAGAATTATTCTCACCAATACGGCGTATATAGGTTAAACCTCAGTGGTGCTCCCCAGAGTCAAAAAATTGTATCAAAGTAAATACAGGGAAGACAGAAGAACAGTAGTCTCTTGTTGGGGAGCACTCATTTTCAGACATATGATTATTTGCTATGAATATCTGTTAAAATTATACATTTTTATTAGTTAAAGTTAATAATGTGGAGTTCAGGTTTAGCCAATATATGCGAAATTATAAAAATATATTATACATAATCAATATCCTTAGCTAGGATAAGTAAATTAGCCGGATTCCTTGATGTTATGATTGATGTATTAGAGGTATGCTCAATAAAGTGGTATCTTAAAGAGAGAGAGTTCTTATGACCATCATTTGATCTGCATGGGCAACATTAAAGAAAGATTGTTGCAGAAATTTAAATCATAGGTCATGTGTCCAATTGACGGTATCCTGTTTATATAGACTAATTCCTGTTAGCGCACAGGTGGATCTAATGAAGTGGTATCTTAGAAAGAGAAAGTTCTTATGACCATCATTTGATCTGCATAGGCAACTTTAAAGAAAGGTTATTGCAGAAATTTAAATCATAGGTCATGTGTCCAACTGACGGTATCCTGTTTTTATAGACTGCTTCCTGTTATCACACAGGTGGATTTAGTATGCAGCCTTAGATTGCAGTACCTGGGTGTTCCAAGGTGGTCTCCCATCCGAGTACTGGCCCGGCCCTCCACTTCTTGGCTTCCAATATCAGATGAGATTGGGCATCTCCAGTGGGGTATGACCGCAAATTGCTGCACTTAGAACTCCCGTCTGAATAGACAGTGGTAACAGGCCTTAATACTTGTCAAATAAAATGGGAAGAGTATATAACACTACTCAGTTTATGCAGTAGCCACTTCCATTTATGAAATATTTAGCTAGTCTATACAGTGCTCACCATCAGATAGATATTTTCACATGCGTATAAATGATCACAGGTGAGAATACAGGAAATATTAATAAATATCCTGTTTGGAAAATAAACCGTGCATTGGTTGTAATCTCTATGATCATAAATGTACCACATTAGTATATTTTATCTGGAATTGAAAGCAGTCCTCCAGAGATAAATGCTCCTCTGTCATAAGAAACAACTGTATCTATAATAATCAATGCTAATAATAGCAAAATGCAAAAAAATTGTGGCATATTATCTATTTCTATGAGTTTCTCACCTCATATGGGCATTTTGCTATTATTAGCAATGATTATTATAGATACAGTTGTTTCTTATGACAGAGTATCCCTGTATTTACTTTGACTCCCCTGTTTAATCAATTACCAACATTACCATGCCTGGTCCACATGGACATATCTCTGTTTTAAAATGAGAAGAGGCCAATTGACATGTTTTCTTTATGGCTTTTAATTGGTTTTCTCTTCTATACTTTCTTTTTTTTTTTTATTAAAAATATGGTCGGAAATTAAAAGATTTTAACTTACAAACCCACATTAAAAAAAGAAAAGGGGAACTGAACAATTTTGCTTGATTATGCAAAATCTAATCACCGTCGGTGAGTTAAATACTGTACCAAAGTGAACCATGTTGATATGCTGAATATTGAAAAATGTAACTACAGTACTACTGTGAAATACAGTATTGGTACATTTACTAGTCACCAGAGGAGGATTTACCACAAGGTAACCAAGGCAGCTGCTTAGGGCCCTGTGGGTCTCAGAGGGGCCCACCAACAAGACTGTTTGGATGGCATTTCCGATGGACTGCTACCTCCGATGAAAATGTCCAAGTGCTGGGCTGGCTGAATACTCCCAGCAGGCTGTCAGTGATTATACGGCTGTTGGGTGCTGGATCCAGCGCACTCCTGTATCTCCAGTCCTGCAGTATTGTGCGTGTGACCCGTCATGTCACACGTATGTATGATGCCACACACACACACAGAGGAGCCGAGGCATGCACAGAGAAAACCATGAGCTCTTTCGGTGTACTGTATTACAGTATTTTTGTTAATTTTGTATAACATCCACCTACTTCAAATTCCAATCAGGCAGGGTGGGGAGTAGACAGTGTTATTTTAAGTACAATGTATAACATCTGCCTGCTACAATCAGGACGGGGGGGACTGACTGGTGATATATCAGTATGCTATTATACTCTGTTACTGTAAGTACTACTGTGTATAGGCGATTGGAGCCTGCATGCTACAAGCAGTGGGGCACTGATATATATTCAATACAGTCACAATGACTGAAGAGAGTAATAATGGCTATTATAAAATGCTAATATAAAATGCAGTCAGTGAGTGGACATTGTGCAATCAGTGAGGAGGGAAATAATATACTGTAATAGAATGTAAGGAGGAAAACCAACAAATAATGTAAGAGGTATATATCAGGAATGAAAATAAAGTGCTATGGATTGTTTGAGGGAGGGGCCCCAAATTGGCATCTTGCTTAGGGCCCCATGAAATCTAATTTCACCTATGCTAGTCACCGATGGGTTCAGTCACTACCACCATAAATGAAATTCAAAAGAATAAAATTGTTTCACTAATTTAATAATTTACAAACAGTCATATCACAAGTTAAACTTGATTATTTTAAACTAAGATTTTACTTGTGATACTGTGTTTTTAAATTATAGGAAAGAAGGAGATATACAGCGCTATGAACCGGATATGGGAAAAAATCACATATATTTTATTACATAAAAATGTTGCAACAAATATACCATAAGTATTTGTATATTACATTTTAAAATTGTAAATTTAAAACAAATAGGGCAATCACAGAACAGCTGTTGGTACAGCGAAACATGTTGATATTTAGGAGCCGAACATCACCTATTTTCCATTCAAACCTGGAATACACCAAGAAGTCCATCAGCGATTACAAACGGGGAACTTACAATTGTACAAAAAAGGAGTACAGGACCAAGCTTTCAATAGGACTAAGCCTGTCCGGAATCAAGCATCCAAAGGTCTGTTTCTCAACTCCATATGGACTAACACTTGACAAGTATTGACTTGATCCCCTGGACTGTGGCATTCTTCCATGGACTCCTAGTAGGAGAATATGTCTGGCTCCTGTATGTGGTAATATACCAAATAAACGCTGTGCTGTGCTTGCCCTATTTGTTTTAAATTTACAATTTTAAAATTTAATATACAAATACTTATGTTATATTTGTTGCAACATTTTTATGTAATAAAATATATGTGATTTTTTTTCCATATCCGGTTCATAGCGCTGTATATCTCCTTCTTTCCTATTGTTTCTATCAGGGACTAACTACCCCTTTAAACAGCTGCTTTAGGTTAAACCTCTCATTTCTAAGCGCTGGGCCTATTACTTTGGTAATTCTTCTTCTGTGTTTTTAAATGATTTTAAAAATGTTTGTATTTTTAAATATACTTCTAACAATTGTTGTCTACAATAGAGGAAACAATTTTGTTATTTTTAAATGTATCTATGACAATAGTGAGTTGTATCAAGATGCCATTTATTTATTTAACAAAATCTCATTTGATTATTGATGATCAGTTGTGTTGGTTCATCGCTTATATTTACCAATTGCAGCCCAGATGTTTGGGGAAGAGGTGGTTTGACCACTTATATTTCATGTACTGACACAACCTTTAACAGTCCTATGGGCCTAATTCAGTGATGTACTAAAACCCAATTGTAAGCACATCTCCAATGTTTTTGTGTCAGCACATGGGCAGAAGCTCCACAGCGCATTTGCCGATTCGGGGCTGCAATGGAGCTTGAAGTACCTCAAAGGCTGCAGCATGATTGAAATGTTACTAGAATTTTGTTGTGCCTATACTGTAGGTAACATTGCAGAAAACCCCATGTTTTGGGCGTGGTGAAATAAGTGGCTGCCTCCTTAGATGCTGCTTCACTAGCTTAAACTGTGTGAGTTTCACAGTCAACCTGAGTAACTCAAATGACTGATGTTCACACAGATGATCCATTGCTGCATCCTTAGATGCAGGAGCAGATCAAAAAAGCCAGCACAAACCATCTATTTACACCAGATGCATACTATAGCATTAGCATATTATTGCACAGCCTGTGTGCTCTGCGACCAATTCTCAATTAGGCCTTATTTTATATTGCTTAGGTCACATTTATGGAGAATAAGGGACTAGTTTTACATACATTAGTGGGAGTGTACAGAAAAGTTATGATCTATAGAGTTCTCCTCTCCTTTTTTCATTACTTCTTTTTTCTTTGAGAAATCCAAATCCACCTGAATTTTGTGGATCTGAACCTAACCAAAATCCAGTCCAGATCCGAACCGAGTTCCATTTCTAATCTTTCCATGGTTCAAAATTCAGATTTCACATCCGAATTTGCAGTTTTGGATGGCAAAAAATTACAGAATTATAGCTGGTTTTATTGATTTTTATAGATTTTTTTTTACTAATGATTATCGATTTTTTTATTGAGTTTATTTTTTTACTAAATTGAAATTTGAATCAAAACCAAAACACTTGAAGGTGGTTTTACCGAAACACGATTATGAATGAGAACAAAAACCAAAACACGGGGGTCTGCGCACATCTCTATTTTTTATGTTCTGTAAATTATGCTTATTTTCTTGCCATTGAAAATGTAATATCGGTAACTGATATTAGTCATAACCAATAGAAAAATATGAGAGAGAATTAAGACATTTCCATTTTAGAATGACTGCTCCCTGCAATTTCTCTCTAACCATAAAGATCTAAAACAAAAAAAATGCAGAAAAACAGATTTATACAAAGCACATAACATTTTTTTGTAAATTTATATTTGGAATTTTATTGCATGTATGTCTGTTTCAATAATATAACAATAAAACAATCTTACAGCAATAATTTGAAGATGTGAGTTTCATTATACAGGTTGAGTATCCCTTATCCAAAATGCTTGGGACCAGAAGTATTTTGGATATCGGATTTTTCCGTATTTTGGAATAACTGCATACCATAATAAGATGTCATGGCGATGGGACCCAAGTCTAAGCACATAATGCATTTATGTTTCCTATACACCTTATACACACAGCCTGAAGGTCATTTTAGCCAATATTTTTTTATAACTTTGTGAAGTAAACAAAGTGTGTGTACATTCACACAATTCATTTGTGTTTCATATACACCTTATACACGCAGCCTGAAGGTCATTTGATACAATATTTTTAATAGCTTTGTCTATTAAACAAAGTTTGTGTACATTGAGCCATCAGAAAACAAAGGTTTCTCTATCTCACTTTCACTCAAAAAAATTCTGTATTTCGGAATATTCATTATGTCGGAATATTTGGATTAGGGATACTCAACCTTTAGTAACAATTTAACTTACAGTATTAAAACAAACAATATAATAATAATAATAATAATAATTATTATTATTATTATTATTATTATTATGATAATTATAATTGTTATTATTATTATTATTTTTGTTGTTGTTGTTGTTATTATAATTACATTTTACCTATATGGTCCCACAAGGGATCCGCAGTGTCCATTACAGAGTACATAAACAAATGAGCAAGTCCGACCCTGTCCCCAGTTCACTAGCCAAATGTAATAGATTAAGCATGATATTACTCTCCCTCTCACAATAAGACTCTCCTCTACTTTCACATTTTCAATTGTTCATTGAAAACTCCCCTCTTCAGGCAAGCCTATCAAATTCTTGAACCATCAATATAACCCTCATAACCTTTTTCTACCCAATTACCTGCTCTCTACACAATCCAGACATTCATCCCACCAAGAACATTTGCAATCTGGCTGGATCAATTTGCAACATTTTGCAACAGCATTTACCCTCTCTTATGTCCATATAGATTGTAAGTTTGTGAGCAGCGCTCTCTTACTTCTCCATCTGTCTGTTATAACTCAGTGTCGTGTTTAAGCTGTCCATTGATTTATTATTAATTAACCACCAATAACAACCCTTAAACTTAACATTAGAAATAAAATAAAAGCACAGATTATATAGCTTGGCGAAAAGGTCACAGCAGAGCCGGATTAAGGGGGGGTCCCAGGGGATACGTTACCCCGGGCCCCCCATTTCTCAGGGGCCCCCGTGTCCCTGTAATTGATCGCACCAGTCACCAGCCTGTCGCTGCACTGTGGCACAGGTAGGCTACAAAAACATTGTCATTTACGCGGCGCACATCACTACGGTAACACCCGCCCGCCCCCTCCTCACCCACGGTCACCTGTCCAGTTCTCATACTGTGCTGGCTAAGAATGACATCATCTCCTGACGCCCGGCGCACTGCACCCGCACTACGCTGCGCCAACCCTCCCTGCCTCACCTGCTATATCCCAGACGTGACAGGAGCCACAGCAGATGTGACAGGAGCTGCAGCGTGACAATGATAGCGGCAGGAGGATGCACAATCTGCAGCACTGCCGGCTCCACAAAAGAGGAAGCTGACACTGAAACAGTGTGGTAAGTGTCAGCGTACATTTGCTACTTTATTTCCACTCTCATTAAATCTCTCCTCCCCCTCCCGCTTAGCTCCTCCCCCTTGTGTCATGGCTCCTCCCCCTTATGGAAAAGGTCCCTTAGGCCACTTGGATCTAACCTCAACCCTCCTGCTCTCTCACCCCTCTCTACCTCTCTCTTTCTTTCTCCCTCTCCCTCCTTTTCTCTTCCTCTCCCTCCCCTCTCTATCTTTCTTTCTGCCTTTCCCTCCGCCTCTTCCTCTCTATCCCTCTCTCTCTCTCTCTCTCTCTCTCTCAGCTCCCCCTCTGTCCATCTCCCTCTCTCTCTCTTTTTCTCTCTTAGTCCCCCTCTTTCTTTCTCACTCCCTCTCTCTTTCTCTCTCCCTCTCTCTCTCAGCTCCCCCTCTGTCCATCTCCCTCTCTCTCTTTTTCTCTTAGTCCCCCTCTTTCTCACTCCCTCTCTCTTTCTCTCTCCCTCTCTCTTTCTCTCTCCCTCTCTCTCTCTCTGTCTCTCTCCTTTCATTCCCCCCTCTCTCCTTCTCCCTCTCTCTTGGTGGTCGAGGTGGTGTGTGGGTGGCAGTTAAGCTGGTGCCCCGTAGGTCCCCAGAAATGTCAGTGTATATATACAGTATATATATATATATATATATACATACACTACATATATCTGTGTGTGTATATATAATATAATCAGCAGTGCGGGTGGCATGCACGGGACTGACATTCAATTCAGATAACTGAACAAAAACAGTCTCTTTCATGATCAACATTTCAGAATTATTAACCTTTGCCAGGATCCTAACGAAGATTAATAATGCCAAAATGTTTATTGTGAAGGAGAATCTTGTGTCCAGTTATTTGAATTGAATCCAGTCCCGTGCGTGCCACCCGCACTGCTGATATATTCCTAGGCTGAGAGATACCGTGTATGTGTGTGTATATATATATATATATATATATATATATATATATAATTAGTTTTTAGGGGGCCCCCATGTCTTCAGTACCCCAGGCCCCCCGGATCCTTAATCCGGCTCTGGGTCACAGTTTGTATTTCTTGGTTACTAACAATGAAAGGTGTCAAAGAAAGTTCTGCAGACCTCAACTCTGTACTATCAATAGAAAATAAAATAGGTAATAACTAAGACATTAACCCTTGATGCACTTGCAAAGGGGATGTGTACACTTTATTCAGACCTTTTATACTTCCTAAACAAAACATCCTCTTATGTTTGGAGCAGTACTGTTACTACTGTACCATTAGCTGATCCTAAACTGTCACCTAGGGTGCCACTGAGTAGGTGCATAAAACACTGTTTGAAGATGCAACCTCTGAGGGGGTTGCATTGCTTCTGAGAGAGTGGAAAACCCCCCCAGGAATACCGACAGTATTGACTGTCACAAGCCTTTAGGGCAATACTGAAAATTGTTGAATAATATTTGAATTGAAAAATGTTGTTTGCTGTTTCAATGTCCTCTCAGTTTTTCATGTTTTAAGCTTTTTGCTAATGCAATGATCTAAAGTCAGTATGCAGTGTAACACGATCATCAAATTGGTTGGGGATTACAGACCTGCAGATTAAAAAGGAAAAGTTCATCCCTTTCCTTTGAGGCCATGTTGAATATAAGTCACAGGTCAGTCTGCTCAGATTTCTCTCCACATATCTGCATTTACTGATTTAAGTATGGCCTGTTAATATGCCCCAGCAAATTATTGCCACCGTGCATTCCCACATTCTCATTATAATGAGAAATTATGGAATGCTTGGTTACTGACTTCAAGCAATAGCATGTGAACTATACATCAGACATTGGGGGTATATTTTACCAAGCTACACAAAAAATATATACAGGGTTATTACCGGGTACAGTTTAAATCAATTTCTGTACAGAATTTTTAATCAATTAAATTGTAGAATTGAATTATGCTAAATTACAATAAAAGAAGACTCTATAGAAGTATGGGAACTGTTATATATATATATATATATAACTAGTGTCCAGAAGACTCTGTAAATAAAGTTTTATTTTTTTAAATCTACTCTTTATAAATATTGATATACATATATGAGTGACTACAAGATGTGCTGCTACACTATTAAGACACTGCAATTATAACTCACCCACACCTAGCCCAATCAGAGCCAACACACCCACATTACCGTAACATGAAACCCACCTTCCAAATACTGAGCCCACGATTTGGGATTATTGGGAAGTATTCTGAGAGAGTTGACACTACTAGCCACTGACAGCTGGAGGATCCAATCTGGGTGGCAAGAATAATTACAGCTCCTTACACCCAGTTCATAAGAAGCACCGTTAAAAATGAATACTACTGTACAGTATGTGCTTTCACATTTGAAGAGAAAATGCTTTGATGTCACTGCAGTGATGGCAGAAGGACTTCCCGGAGTTCCTATGCTACGCAGTACAGACATGCAAGAAGTTTCTTCCATCTGCCAGCATCATTAGATCTATGAAAATTGGTTTTAATAGAATTTGCTTTGCTTGGTTCACTTTACATTAAAGCCTTCAGATGAGTTTTTGAAATGTATAATTGTTGTGCATTTTTGAATAATATAACTCTGTGACATTCAGTACCTGATTAGGTAAATGAATGGGTTTTTTCACTACCTACTTTGTAAAAGTCCAAAAAGCAGGCTCTTGAAGACCATTTACCTTAAGTTTGCTTATTTGTTTCCTCTATCATGGACTTTGAAGAAAATAATTATTTCAATATTGATGAAAAAGAAAAACCCCTTAATGACTGAAGAAAATAATATTAATAATAATAAATAATAATAAAAATAATAATAATAATAACAACTAGCTGATGTGCATGGTTTCAACCATGCAAAGGTTTGCTGGGCAGAATATTTTACGCCTTTCCAACCTCTTAAGGTGGGTACACACTGGAAGATATATCTGCAGATCAATTGATCTGCAGATATATCTATGGACGGATCGGGCAGTGCATTGAGCATACACACTGCCCGATCCATCGGGGACTGACGTCATGAACTGGGCGGGCGTGTACACACGCCTGCCCAGTTCAGCTGTCAATCACCGCCGGCCGCTGCAGCATGTGTACGGGCGGTCGGCCGACC
The DNA here is from genome assembly GCF_028390025.1 of Pseudophryne corroboree. Taxonomy (NCBI): domain Eukaryota; kingdom Metazoa; phylum Chordata; class Amphibia; order Anura; family Myobatrachidae; genus Pseudophryne; species Pseudophryne corroboree. Next base: position 404,588,708 of record NC_086452.1, read on the forward strand.
GCCACGCACGCACAGCAATGTGCCAATATATCGGTAGATATATTGGCCGTCAGCTGTGCTGCAGGGCCAACGCGATACGTCTGTGAACGACGGAGTTCACAGACGTATCGGCTGTACACACTGGCCGACGAACCCGCGATTTATCGGCCGTTCACGAGAACGGCCGATATATCGGCCAGTGTGTACGGGCCTTTAGAAGCCTAATTTGGAAAAATTCCTGCTTAGTGGGTGGCTGAAAATAACTGTCACAGTTTCCAGACCACCCAACAGGTCACATGTTCCAGGTCACCAACTGCCACATTTTCCAGAGCACAAGTTTGATGCATTGTAAATATCAGGTGGATGTTTTGCCAAATTACTCTGCGATTAAGTAACCAAAGGCATTATAGAAATAAGGCACTCATAAAAGTATTCCTTCTGCTAATAATAATAATAATAATAATAATAATAATAATAATAATCACATTCACCCTGTTTAAAAGTAAAATAAATGAGCACAAAAATATTGAAATGGGTGCATGAAGTGCTTAATAAAGACAGAATTCCAAGGATAATGCATGAAAAAGTGGCTAATTTGCCATGTAAATTAGTGTATTGTAGCCATGGTGATTGTAATTATGGGTAAAAAAATAAATATAATTAAATCATATGATTTTTGGATAGCCTGTCTCATGTTTGTACAAACACCTGCACATCTTGTTCATTTCAGTTTACCGCCCTTTTCCAAATTAAATACACAACCCAATGTATGGGGCTAGTTTAGAACTTCTTTTAACAAAATAATTATCTCTTTATATTGTAGTCTGTACAATGTCAAGTTTAAGATTGGTATCATTTCATGTAGATAACTACATAGAATGATTATTACTGTATTTGTTTTTCCTCACCATAATCAATTCATGCATTTTAAAATATGTTTTCCTATACATATTTGTTCGAGAATTGAGTAAAAAACAAACAAATAAACAAAAACCAATCCCTTTACTATTAGCAGTTGCAAAATCTTAATTTTACATTGACTTTAAGGCATGTTTGCTCAGGTCCTTTAAATCAAAGAAAAAACAACAAGTTGCTATTGATATCATCCCTATAAATATTCCAAATTAAAATTCACGCTCGGAGCAGATTAGATGATCTTTTGATTAGTTTTGTGGTCTGGCAGATGAGTCAGTTTATTATGCAGTAGGTCATTGCAATCAAAGACTGGAATACCATTAGTTTGAGTCAGCAACAAATGAGAACAGGCTATTTAATGGGGAATTATAAAATAGCACATTAGTTAAAAGCAGTGACATGATTACTCCATTCTTATGGTAAATGCACAATTTACCATCTCATTTGTTCTGTTCGTTATCTCTGTTCCTGTGGCCTGGGTTTCATGGTTGGAACAGCAACTAAGGGAAAATGATGTCCATCGCTAAGATCTTTTGAGTATAATTATGTTACTGTCAGGCTTAAGACAGGAGACAAGACAAATTGTTGTTATTTTGAGATTAAAGGAGTCGGCTCTGCTTGACAAACAATATTGATGTTCTGTTCACAGCTAGGATTTATAAAACTCATTTAGTTTTAGTTTTTAAAAAAAATTTTAACCTTCATGTTTTTATAGATATTTAAAGAGTTGGATAACATTATTGGCCAAAATTCGGCATATACACTATCAGGCTCTTCATTTTACACTACGTAAGCCTTACTCTTTTCTATCTTTCTTGGTTTGTCACATGCCTCTATCTCCTTTTACCTTTAGAAATGTTAAACTGCAATTACAGGAAATAATTACCAATTTACCAGTAGCAATTTGCTTTAGAGTCCTTTAAATAACCATCAAGTCTTACATTCCTAACTTAGCCTACAAAGTAGTATGGGTTTATATATTAATTAACATGGATATAAGATGTTATTTTCATTATCATTATCCATTATGGCTAATGGAATAGTGCTTTTAGATGCCAAATTATTGTAACACATTGGCAGAATACTTACTTTTATTACCAAGCAATAAATGGAGACTCAGGCATAAGACGTCCTTCTTAAAACAGAAAACCAAATGCAGGTGCCATGGAAAAGTGAAGTTGCTGCCCCCAGGACCCTGTGCTGAAGATGGCGGCACCACTTGCAAATCCTAGTAATGTACAAACTTGTAAACTCAAATTAAGTTTACAAGTTTGTACAAAATCAACTTGTAACTTGTTTCCTTACTTTGGATAACTCTTCAGAAGATTATTTTATTTATTTCTGAAGTTATTACATTTATTTCTCCTCGAAAATGAGATCTGGTAAGTTATTTAACTTATTTTTCCTCAAAAACAGGATCTGGTTAGCATACTAGTGGTCGAGATGCCGGCAGTCGGAATACCAATGCCGTAATCCCGACACGGGTCAGAAAACCAATACCGGGATCCCTACATCACTCACAAAGCTGGCACCTAAATCCTGACTGTTGGCATCTCGATCATAAGTATGCCGGGGAGGGTTAGGGTTAGGCTGCAGGAGGTGGCGGGTTAGGTTTAGGCACTAAAGGGAGGGTTAGGGTTAGGCTTTGGGGGGAGGTTATGGTTAGGCTGGGGGAGGGTTAGGGTTGGGCACTAAGAAGGGAAGGTCAGGGTTAGACAATAAGGGGGCGGGTTGGGGTTAGGCTGCGGGGGAGGGTTAAGGTTAGACGGCAGGAAGGGAAGGTTACGAGGTGGGATGGAGGGTTAGCATATCTAAAAGGTTTTGGTATCCTGACTATCAGGATGCCACAGTTGGTCTGCTGTCCTCCAGCATCCCAAGCTCTGTTATCACGGTACCATCCCATCAAAACAAAGGTGTACCGTTGAGTGCCATCATAATAAAACCACTGGTTATGGGACTGTGTTTTGTTGTTTTTCTGTGCTAAAATAATATAGGATCATTTAGTAGGGTGATATCAACTAAAGAGTTAATTTCTGCAAAATAAAAAGAAAATGATTGATAGTGAAATGTAAAATTCTCATATATGCTGTAGAGTTAATTAATTATGGATGATGATCATATCACATTGTTTTCTTTGTTCACATGAGTGATTTGATCTCAATATTGTGAAACAATATGTTCTCAATATACAATTTATTCAGCTTGAAAATGCATAATTGCAGGTTAGAGTTTTGGTTATTTTCTTTAACTAGAACACAAATAAATAAATTAATGAATATTAAAATGAATACATTTATTTGGATTGCTTGGACTGAAGTTTTGGATGCAGGTTTATTCATCAGGTGACTGCCAGCAGGGAAAATGGAATTAGTGTCCTTGATTATAAACACCCCTTCAAGCTTTATACATATTAATAACAGCCAATGCTGTGCTAAGTTAGTGGTGTTTTTAGTGGGATGATATAAAATACATAAACTGTACTGAAAGTGTCTACAAGAGTTTAGTAAATATGCACTGGAAGAAAGTTTGGATCTGTGCTGCCTGCTATTTTGTACAATTGGTAAAGCAGTGACAGACTGGGGCTAAAATTCACCCCGGGCAGCTATGCATGCCAGCCTAGCAATTCAACCATGAATTCAGATGGCTGAACCAGCCCATCAGCTCAACCAGACCTTCAGATGGTTGGACTGGCCCATTTGCCAGTATTATCAGATAGCCAGACGTGGGGTAAAGAGTAAAGTACTGTACTTTTTTCTCTACCTTCAACTCACAAAGCAATATTTCTTCTTCAGGGTCCATGTGAGTAGCTGAGGAAACAGGTGTGCTTCGAGCTGTACATGTACTATATATAATGCAGCATGCTACTCTGTTTGTCATAATGATTTAAGAGGACTTCTGTTTGGCATAATATTTTCATAATGTAGGTAAGTGCGGCAACAGAGGTGGGGAGATTGTTTTAGGATATGTTAATATGGGCGGAGATTTGGGGACAATATTATGAGACTGGGAAAATTATCCCTCTCTAGATTTTGCCTGACTTTCATAGCATCACAGAATGAATGGTGCAATGTTTTGGTTGGGACAATCATTGGCAGGATAGTCTCATGGGACCTGGTGCATTGAGATTGTCTGTTTGGCACGACTGCATCAATGATATATGAGGACGCATCTGTATGTAATACATTTCATTGGGAGCAGCCTCCTTTATTATGCAGTAAAAATGACACACAGACATTAGTGAGCAACAATAATGGTACAGTATAATGACACTTGGGGCTCAACTACTAAAATGATGAGCACCTAGGACACATGATTTTAGCTAAAAGAAATTAAAATGAAAGCTTAGTACAGTTCAGTGTGGTTATTATATATTTTTGGAAAAATGCTAATACACTAATGTAAACAGCGCATTCCAACATCATCTTTACCTCTATTCAGCCTACTAGCTGGATCATTGGCATAAATCATCAGTAGCAAATGTATACATCAATTTCTCCAAACAGATATGAAATGGTTCTTCAAAACCAAAATAGGTATAGTAACAAATGATATCTACAACCCTTATTAATATGTTTATAATTTATATTGTGCTGAATACTATGACAGATACAGTGATAACAATATTATACACTTTTAGGATGCATCTTTTAGAGCTGGAGCAAGTCCAAAGATCAAAATGTGTGACTGGTCAGCCATGTTGAGATGTAAGAAGTAAAAAGGCAATTTATTTACATATTATTAATAATCCTTATGGATAGCCTTAGCTCGAATAACTTTATCTGAATTGCTTTATCTGTCTTTTTGCAGTTCTTCCCACTTCTAGTACTATGCTGTTGAAGAATGAATCTGTTCATCACCAGTCACTACTATGTAAGCTCCTGAATGTTTTACTTGGACAAATAACACTTTCTCTAATCAATAGTTTGGGACATTACATTACATTTCTGCATTGTCCCTTCAATATTGATGCCAGAAATCCTGGCTCTCAGACTAGATGGGCCAAGTCAGAAAAGATGGGCCAAGTGGTTCTTATCTGCCATCAAATTCTATGTTTCAGTGAGTTTTAAGCAACCTTGAAACACTACATTTACTGACTCCCTAAACACTTGCCCAAAAAACTGATCATCTCCATGCATGCCACCTCCCAGTAATCGCCCAGAAACACTATTCATTTTCCAAGACATTTCTGATACTGTGCGTTTCAATTGTATCAGCGCCTTTGTGCAATAACTCTGTAATGCATGCGACTTAGGAGTTTTTATGAAGTTTTGTGCACACGCGTAGCAAATATAATTACTCAGTTACGTGAGCATCGGCATTGTGTGTGGTTCTAAATCAGGCCCTTTATCTTAAATAGGAAAATTATTATGTTTTAGGAGAAAGAAAAAAAAACATGCATTCATACTGTACCAACAAATTTTCCAACTTACCATGGTTGGACTAACATGTAAATTACTTTTGCCCTCAATGTATACAAAGCAATTACAAGCAAATAAGGCCAGGACTGTTACTACCTTGCAGCCAATTTTAGAGAAGTACAGAATGTATTTGCTTTTCTTTTCAAGCTGCTGTATTATACAATATGTACTAAAGGACCTTCCAGCTAAGATATCATCCTGGATGGGAAAGAATGATGGGCATATATAGTCAACATGAACATGTCTCTAATTCAGTGGCAGAACTTGTGAGTGATGGACCCAGGTGCAAAAATATAATTTGGGACTCCCTCCACCACCCCAATCCAAGTTCACAATATGCCACAGGTCAATAGGTGACTAGGGGAGACAGAGGGTGACAATGTAAGACAGTGGGTGACAGGGAGAGAGAGTGGGTGACAGGGAGAGACAGTGGGTGATGGGTACAAGCAAAATGTCCTGCGCAGTGCAGAGAATAGGGGGCATGTACCTTGGTGGGGACAGAAAAACAGTGGCCTCTGCTCTGTCTGTGACAGGGGCCCTCACCCTTTGTGCTTTTCTCAGTTTGGCACTCAGTCAAGAAGACTCTGATCAGGGGTGTATCTAGGGGTCCAGGCGCCCCTGGCAAAGTATGAGACTGGCGCCCCCCATATTTGAAATAGGGAAGGTGCATGTGCAAAAAAGGTCATGATCTTGTGGGAAAGGAGCATGACTATACAATAGTACTGCCTAATATAATTACGCTACACAGTAGTACCCCTTATACACATCATGCCCACACAACAGCAGTTCCCTTTACACATTGAGAAGTTCAGATTATTTCTAATAAATATTTCAAATGCCAACATTAATATATGCTGCGGACACATGGCGCATCTTATTACCATATACGATAAAAGTGCGCAGTACCTCACAAACACTACACTCCTTAAGAGAAAACAAGCACTCGCACACATTGTATTACTGAGGTCCAATGCTCAGAGATGTATATATTTGATATTAAAAGGGTATGCATACAATATAACACATGTACAGTATATATATGGTTACAGTGTTACAATTACACAAGAAGCAGTTGTAATTACATGAGGATCAATTAAAGCCAGCATACTTCACCCTGTCCCTCAATGCACAGTCCGCTCCATCTTTGAATCTGCCCCAACAGCAATGAAAAACAAAACAGAAACAGCACTTCTTGGGTGAGGGGAAATACCTATATACTGTGTATTGGGGGAAGTACATGTCTGGGACTGAGTCTTCTATTATTGGTCCAAGGGAGGGTGATCTTTCATTCATGATGTGTTATTGGTCAGCTCATATGTAAGCAACGTCCAGCCTTGAAGAAGGGTTAGCCACTGGTTTTTCAGGAAGTTCTTTGTTCACTTTAGAATTGTGGCTTCATAGTCCTACATTTAATCATAACTAATCGTTGCAATGTGCTACAATCTAACCACAGCTATCAAACCAACACACTCATTCCCCTGATCATTTTGACACCAAGCATGACATGTTTACCTTGTGCCATTCCAATAATACATATATATCTGATGTTATAACTCTTTTATATAAATACATTATAATGTCTGGTGCTTGACATGTTTAATTTATGTGTTGTATGAAATATGTGTTGAATATATCTTTGTGGCTTGTCTGTGCGAATGCTACTGTATATCTCTGTGCACGCTGCGTGTATGCGCACGCACAGCGACCCATCTGTTTGGAGTTTGTATTTGGTGCGTATGTAATATTTTTGACTTCGACAGTCCACCCTTTGTCAGTAGGCAATAACTGTCATAACTGACACACTAAACATAATTACAAAAAAAAATATTTCAAACAATAATCGGTGACCTAGACACACGTATGTATTCATTTCGCAAATCAGACATTGACTATATTTGGGGAAGACAGGGAGTAGGATGGGACATTCTTTATATGCACTTGGCGGTCACAGGACCACTGGTTGGGTGTGGGATGACATTCAAATTATAGAGTATGCTGGGACAGTGCTATGGCCTATGATGTCTGATTTGAACGAACGTTGCACACATACATGCACCTACGTCTTTGTACACTGATGTTCAGATTCGATAGAGGTTTTGCTGGGAAGAGGGAGAAAACAAACAAATCGTGAAAGAGACATATAAAATTTTCATGGTATATATTCATATCATTCCCAGAACATTGTTTCCATTTCTGGAATGTATGCAAGGTCTGTTTCATTGAACAAGGGTTATTATTTCAGGTAGTGTCCTTCCTAGATAACAAAAATCTTTGGAGTTTGGGGAGAGCCACTCATAAACTTTTCTTCCACATATATTAATGAGCTCTTTATCTGCTATGTGTGAATAGCCATTGGCTGATTGTTCCTGATTACCTCCCAATTTCCTGGTTTCCTAAAATTGGTGAGATTTAAAAATACTAGGGACTTATCTATGGTACTGGTGGATCTTAAGACTAGGGGGTCTAGTTATATTATATTCCTTGTCCACCAGGCCCCCCCCCCCTCTGTGTAATTCAAGTACCTCGGCTAACTCTAAAGATGGTGGCCCTAGTCCTGCATTATTTTGTCTTAGAGGTACCTGTGAGCACATCCAACATTCCGTTTGGTTTAAGACCTTACCCACTAGTCAAGAAATGTCTGTCAAATGCTGCCTTATTGCTAGACTGACATCTCTGGATGTACTCATCTTCAATTGTAGGGTCACAATAACTACAAAATACAGTATTCCTCAGACAATAGCCTATCACGTTACCTCCAAACTCCGTAACTAGTAGACCTTTGATTTTCTCTGGCTTTAAACAAACTGATAGGCTGATCCTGGGATCCTATAAAGACATCACTCCTTTCTCCAGAACCAGTTCCAGTCTCACACTCGACTCCTCATGAAAACCTCACAAAAATAGTATGTCCTGAAAAAAAAATCTTTGTCAATGGGAAAAAGAAAGATAGAACAAAACATATCTTGCCCATAGCAAATCCATAACAACGACTGGTCTTTCTGTAATTCTTTAGTACGCTCAGCTAGTGTTCAACAGTGCCGCCTCTCAGCCTTCATGGAACAGACTCTCGGGTGATACTTTTGCAATCTCACTCCGTTTATGAGTTCCTTCCAGACTACCGACTTTCCTGCGATGGGAATTCGTGGACCCAAGTCTCTCTCTCGGCTACTTTCACTGGGATCGTGCTGTCAACAAAACTTGGTACGGTCCTTCCCACCTGTCTATTAGGCAACCTGAGTGTAAGAACAATCACACAGTCTCTTGGTTCACAATTAAGACAGTTAGTAGTTGGCATACCAGGAATCAACAGTTTCAAGTGCTTTTGATAAGTTCTCAAATGCTGGCTCATCTTGATAAGGTACTGTACTGTCACCTCATTGGTGTATTTCTGATCATGGTGCGGATCGATCATGACATGAGGTTGTCTTTCAAAAAACAAAACAAAAACAAAACATAATTTCAAAGAGAGTGATTCGTTAAGTGAGGATCTGGGAGTGATTCTGATGCTACATAACACTAGTGGCAGTGTCTATGACCACAATAGTCCAGTTTCAAGCTATCACTTTGCTCCTACTCCTAAGGATACCATATCTACACACAAATTTCTGCACCATTTTCTTTGCAGTAAACACAGTAGAATTTGTGGCGGCAGGAAATGCTTCTACCCAGTTTGAGAAAACATCAGTGTACACCAATACATATTTCAGATGCCTATTGTACGAAGTCAATTTGTATTAACTGAAACTGAGGATGGCTCTGTCAGTGCTACCTTACCAAATGTTCTTCCTCATGCAAATAAGACAGGTCATTGCTTTCCTGCTTGCCTGAGAAGAGTAACCTGGTGCACGCCAGTAAGCACATACTGTCACGATCCGGGTATCTGGACGCCATTTCTTACCCATCAGATGCCTCCTAAGGCTGGCTCAGCGCTCCAGGACCGGATCCCATCTGTTATCCTGATGTGTACATTCCTGTATCCTCTCCTGTCTCTCTGAGACGCTGTCACAGTAACGCCATATTACATCTGGCGTGGCGTCTCCCGCGGCCTCCGCCGCCGTCCCTGAGCTTCTGCATGCAGAGTGTCAGAGTGGCGATTACGTCAGCCGCGGCCTCCGCTGTGTCCGCGTGGTTGGATGTGCACTTGTCAGCCTGGCGTCTCCTGTCTCCAGTGGCCGGCGCCGCCATTACTGTTTTCATTACCACATGGATTACAAACCAAACTTCCCTCCAAGTGTCTGCATGGGCGCAGCCATCTTGGATTCTGTCAGCTGATCATTTCCTCCAATCTGTTGTCAGTATTGTTAATCTGCATAATTGCCTAGCCAATCCCTTCCTTGCTGCAGGTATAAATACACTGTGCCTGAGCAAGGAAGGCGTCAGTGCTTTGGTTGTCAAACCTAGTTCCTGTTTGTCTCTCTCCTGTGATTGTCTTCCAGGTTCCAGCTCCTGTCTCAAGACTTCCACCATAGAGACCCGCACCAGCATTCCACCTGCGGTGTAGCCTGACTCTCCAATCCATTGTGGATTCATCTGTTTCCAGCTACAACATTACCTGCTTCCAGCTCAGCTTTCAGCAGAGTACAGCTTCCCTTAAAGGGCCGGTGTCCTTTCTACACTTTACCACTCTCCACCGGTATTATTATTTCTCCGCTCTCAAGTTCTACATTTCAGTTCATATTTCATCGCTCCCAAGTTCATTTATTATTTAACTGGTTCCAGCCAGTATCCACTCCGTGCTAACAACAGTCTGGTTCCAGCCAGTATCCACAGCAGCTGTTTTACCTTCAGCAACCCAGCTTTTCCTGGAACACCAGCTGGCACAATCCTGGGTTATCTCCATTGCTACAGTCGGGCCTGGTAAGGACTTTCCATCTAGAAGATCATAAGAACTATCTCACACTACCAGTGCCCTGTGGCTCCTGCCATCCTGTAGTACCCAGGAACTGTATTTATTATTTGCTGACTTTTACGTTTTCTTTTACTGCTGCTGTGTTGCGTGGTTGTCATAATAAACATAATTGACTTTTATCCAAGTTGTCGTGGTCACGCCTTCGGGCAGTTATTATTCATGTTACTTACATGTCCAGGGGTCTGATACAACCTCCCAGGTTCCGGTACATCTCAGCCCCTACAACTGAGGCTGCCTCCCGTCAGCTCAGGCCCTCAGTTGTGACAGTAAGCACTGACGCCATGAATCCAGCCGGAGACCAGGATCAAGCGGCCAGGCCGATGCAAGAACTGGCAGCCCGACTAGAACATCAGGAGGCTGCACAGGGCCACATCATCCGCTGTCTCCAGGATCTCTCTACTCGGCTGGATGGGATTCAGACAACTCTCCGTGGATCAGGCGCGTCTGGTGCGTCAACCACAGTGACTCCAGCTATAACCCCACCCACCTTACCCATTTCTGCTCCACGTCTTCATCTTCCAACGCCAGCAAAATTTGACGGATCTCCAAGATTCTGCAGGGGATTTCTCAACCAGTGTGAGATTCAGTTTGAGCTACAACCTGGCAATTTTCCCAGTGACCGTACAAAAATTGCCTACATTATTTCTCTTCTCAGTGGCTCAGCCCTTGATTGGGCATCACCGTTATGGGAGAGGTCCGACACCCTGCTATCTTCCTACACTGCCTTCGTGTCAACATTCAGGCGCATCTTCGACGAGCCAGGCCGGGTAACCTCAGCTTCATCCGAGATTCTTCGTTTACGCCAGGGGTCACGTACTGTAGGACAATATCTGATACAGTTCCAGATCCTGGCATCCGAACTGGCATGGAACGACGAGGCCCTGTATGCTGCATTCTGGCATGGCTTATCTGAGCGTATTAAAGATGAGTTAGCTACCAGAGACTTACCTTCTAAGTTAGATGAGCTAATCTCACTCTGCACGAAAGTTGATTTACGTTTCAGAGAGAGAGCAACTGAGCGTGGAAGATCATCTGCTCCAAAATCTTCTGCTCCTCCTCCTCGTCAACTGTCACCATCTAAAGATGAGCCCATGCAACTTGGCCGTTCCCGTTTAACTCCTGCTGAGCGCCGAAGACGTCTCTCCAAGTCTCTTTGTATTTACTGTGCAGCTCCGTCTCACACCATCAATGCCTGTCCCGAATGTCCGGGAAAACTCCAAACCCTAGCTCGCCCAGGAGAGGGCCGGCTAGGAGTAATGATCTCCTCTCCATCTCCTCATGATTGTAATCTCCCAGTGTCGCTCCAAATTGCTCAACGTTATCGGAACGTCATTGCCCTCCTTGATTCCGGAGCAGCTGGGAACTTTATTACTGAAGCCTATGTTAAACGGTGGTCCCTACCCACCGAGAGACTTCCTTCCTCCTTTTCCTTAACTGCCGTGGATGGCAGTAAAATTTTTGATACTGTTATTGCTCTAAGGACTCTACCAGTTCGTCTGAGAGTGGGAGTTCTTCATTCCGAACTTATTTCACTTTTAGTGATTCCAAGAGCCACACATCCTGTGGTCCTGGGCCTTCCATGGCTCCGTCTTCACAATCCTACAATTGATTGGACGACTACGCAAATCCTGGCATGGGGTTCCTCCTGTGCAGAGACATGTTTGTTTAAAGTATTGCCTGTCTGTTCTTCCTCCCCCAGGTCGTCTGATGTTCCACCTCCTCCTTATCAAGATTTCACGGATGTGTTCAGTAAAGCTTCTGCTGATATCCTTCCTCCTCATAGAGAATGGGACTGCCCGATTGATCTCGTTCCAGGGAAGGTTCCACCTCGAGGCCGAACTTATCCGTTGTCTCTGCCTGAGACGCATTCTATGGAGGAATACATTAAAGAGAACCTAGCAAAGGGGTTCATTCGACCTTCTTCTTCCCCAGCCGGCGCAGGCTTCTTTTTTGAAAAAAAGAAAGATGGTGGTCTGCGGCCGTGCATCGACTACAGAGGTTTGAACGACATTACCATCAAGAACCGTTATCCTTTACCCCTGATTACTGAGCTCTTTGACAGAGTTAGCGGAGCTACCATCTTTACAAAGCTGGACTTGCGAGGTCCATACAATCTCATCCGGATCCGTGAGGGTGACGAGTGGAAGACCGCCTTTAACACCCGTGACGGACATTATGAGTACCTCGTCATGCCCTTCGGATTGAGCAATGCTCCAGCTGTCTTCCAGCATTTTGTCAATGAGATCTTCAGAGACATTCTATACCGTCATGTCGTGGTCTATCTAGACGATATCCTCATTTTTGCCAACGATTTAGAGGAACATCGTTTTTGGGTTAAAGAGGTTCTGTCCCGTCTCCGTGTCAATCATCTCTATTGCAAATTAGAAAAATGCGTCTTTGAAGTCAAGTCCATTCCGTTTCTAGGGTACATTGTGTCCGGTTCCGGACTAGAGATGGATCCTGAGAAACTACAAGCAATTCAGAATTGGCCGGTACCCTTAACCCTCAAAGGGGTCCAGAGGTTCTTAGGGTTCGCCAATTATTACCGAAAGTTTATACGAGACTTTTCCACCATTGTGGCGCCTATTACTGCTTTCACCAAGAAGGGTGCTAACCCGTCCAAGTGGTCTGAAGAAGCCATGCAAGCTTTTCATCTTTTAAAACAGAGGTTCATCTCTGCGCCTGTCCTGAAACAGCCTGACATCGACTCTCCTTTCATCCTAGAGGTGGATGCCTCCTACGTTGGAGTAGGAGCGGTGTTATCTCAGAGGGCTAAAGATGGCCATTTACATCCTTGCAGTTTCTTCTCCCGGAAGTTCTCCCCAGCTGAGCGCAACTATGCCATTGGCGACCAGGAGTTGCTAGCCATCAAGCTCGCTCTAGAAGAGTGGAGGTATCTGTTGGAGGGAGCTTCTCATTTAATCACCATACTTACAGACCACAAGAACCTTTTATACCTGAAGGGCGCACAATGTCTCAACCCTCGTCAGGCCAGATGGGCACTTTTCTTTTCCAGGTTCGACTTTAAACTCCAGTTCTGTCCGGGCTCTCAGAATCGCAAGGCCGATGCCCTTTCCCGCTCATGGGAGCAAGAAAATGAGTCAGAGTCTTCAGACAAGCATCCTATTATAAATCCGTTGGCATTCTCCACGGTAGGGATGGACTCTACGCCCCCATCAGGGAAAAGTTTTGTGAAGCCGATGCTAAGGAAGAAGCTCATGCATTGGGCCCATGCTTCCCGTTTTGCCGGACATACAGGTATCCAAAAAACCCTGGAGTTTATCTCTAGGTCCTATTGGTGGCCAACTCTGAAAAAAGACGTCCTGGAGTTTATTGCATCTTGCCCAAAGTGTGCCCAACATAAAGTATCCCGCCAGTCGCCTGCGGGGCAACTGGTTCCACTATCCGTTCCCCGTCGACCATGGACCCACTTGTCGATGGATTTCATTACAGACTTACCCATGTGCAACAAGTTCAATACCATCTGGGTGGTAGTTGACCGGTTCACCAAGATGGCACACTTCATTCCTCTCACCGGTCTTCCGTCAGCTTCCAAGTTGGCTCAAGTATTCATACAAGAGATCTTCCGACTCCACGGTCTTCCTGAAGAAATTATCTCAGATCGAGGAGTTCAATTCACAGCCAAATTCTGGCGAAGTTTATGTCAAGTCCTCCAAGTCAAGCTAAAGTTTTCCACGGCTTACCATCCTCAGACCAATGGTCAAACCGAGAGGGTGAATCAGGACTTGGAGGCCTTCCTCCACATCTATGTGTCCTCCTCTCAAGATGACTGGGTTCAATTACTTCCCTGGGCCGAGTTCTGTCATAACAACCAGTATCATTCTTCATCTGCTTCAACACCATTCTTCACTAACTTTGGATTCCACCCTAAAGTCCCTGAGTTCCAACCGCTTCCAGCAACTTCGGTTCCCGCAGTGGATATCACCTTGCATCAGTTTGCCAATATCTGGAAGAGCGTACGATCAGCTCTGCTCAAGGCATCGTTCAGGTACAAGAAGTTTGCGGATAAGAAGCGTCGAGCAGTTCCTGCTCTCAAGGTGGGTGATCGGGTATGGTTATCCACGAAGAATTTGAGGTTAAGAGTTCCCAGTATGAAGTTTGCACCTCGCTATATCGGTCCTTTCAAGATTGAACAAGTCATCAATCCTGTTGCTTACAGACTCCAGTTGCCTCCCTTCTTAAAAATACCCAGGACATTCCATGTTTCCCTGTTGAAACCGCTGATCTTGAATCGGTTTCATTCCTCACTTCCTCCAACTCCGAAAGTCCAAACTCAACGAGGCGTTGAGTATGAAGTGGCCAAGATCCTGGACTCACGTCACCGTTACGGTCAACTACAATATCTTATTGACTGGAAGGGTTATGGTCCTGAGGAACGGTCGTGGACCAATGCTTCTGATGTCCATGCTCCTGCCTTGGTCCGGAGATTCCATTCCAAGTTTCCTCAAAAGCCAAAGAAGTGTCCTGGGGCCACTCCTAAAGGGGGGGGTGCTGTCACGATCCGGGTATCTGGACGCCATTTCTTACCCATCAGATGCCTCCTAAGGCTGGCTCAGCGCTCCTGGACTGGATCCCATCTGTTTTCCTGATGTGTACATTCCTGTATCCTCTCCTGTCTCTCTGAGATGCTGTCACAGTAACGCCATATTACATCTGGCGTGGCGTCTCCCGCGGCCTCCGCCGCCGTCCCTGAGCTTCTGCATGCAGAGTGTCAGAGTGGCAATTACGTCAGCCGCGGCCTCCGCTGTGTCCGCGTGGTTGGATGTGCACTTGTCAGCCTGGCGTCTCCTGTCTCCAGTGGCTGGCGCCGCCATTACTGTTTTCATTACCACATGGATTACAAACCAAACTTCCCTCCAAGTGTCTGCATGGGCGCAGCCATCTTGGATTCTGTCAGCTGATCATTTCCTCCAATCTGTTGTCAGTATTGTTAATCTGCATAATTGCCTAGCCAATCCCTTCCTTGCTGCAGGTATAAATACACTGTGCCTGAGCAAGGAAGGCGTCAGTGCTTTGGTTGTCAAACCTAGTTCCTGTTTGTCTCTCTCCTGTGATTGTCTTCCAGGTTCCAGCTCCTGTCTCAAGACTTCCACCATAGAGACCCGCACCAGCATTCCACCTGCGGTGTAGCCTGACTCTCCAATCCATTGTGGATTCATCTGTTTCCAGCTACAACATTACCTGCTTCCAGCTCAGCTTTCAGCAGAGTACAGCTTCCCTTAAAGGGCCGGTGTCCTTTCTACACTTTACCACTCTCCACCGGTATTATTATTTCTCCGCTCTCAAGTTCTACATTTCAGTTCATATTTCATCGCTCCCAAGTTCATTTATTATTTAACTGGTTCCAGCCAGTATCCACTCCGTGCTAACAACAGTCTGGTTCCAGCCAGTATCCACAGCAGCTGTTTTACCTTCAGCAACCCAGCTTTTCCTGGAACACCAGCTGGCACAATCCTGGGTTATCTCCATTGCTACAGTCGGGCCTGGTAAGGACTTTCCATCTAGAAGATCATAAGAACTATCTCACACTACCAGTGCCCTGTGGCTCCTGCCATCCTGTAGTACCCAGGAACTGTATTTATTATTTGCTGACTTTTACGTTTTCTTTTACTGCTGCTGTGTTGCGTGGTTGTCATAATAAACATCATTGACTTTTATCCAAGTTGTCGTGGTCACGCCTTCGGGCAGTTATTATTCATGTTACTTACATGTCCAGGGGTCTGATACAACCTCCCAGGTTCCGGTACATCTCAGCCCCTACAACTGAGGCTGCCTCCTGTCAGCTCAGGCCCTCAGTTGTGACACATACCTTCCTTACCCTAGGTGAGTCAGACCATGTGCCGCCTCAGCTAGGCTTGGGAGATATGTCCTGGGGGCCACTGGCTTACCTTGTCCATCTCTCAAGAGTCCTGAGGACTCCTGACCATACCCCTTCGCCTTCCAGACCTCCTTTTCCTGTAGGGAACACAAATTTGCATCTCAATTTAATTGTTGTGTGTTTGCAAATGTAGAGTACCATGAGCATCACTCAAAAAAAAAAAAATCTCTAGAGGGAAAAAAGAAAAAAAATATCAGGTCTGCCTTCACCAACGGGCTGTCACTTATGTCTGGTCTCGTAGTAAAGGTCTGAATCAGATATTCCATACCATCATGCATATCAGTGTCTATACAAAATTTTCCTTCACCAGTATTCTCATCCTCCACCCTTTGTGCATGGCAAGGCACACTGCAGTAATACTGGTTCCATTGTGCTGATGAGACATACCGGGTTCAGGCAGAACTTTGAAGGTCCAATACGGCAAGTGCTGTATGAACTGTCAAATCATTTACCAGTACTACGTCCCAGGTATTTGACCCTTGTCCTACACAACTGTAGTTTATCCCTTGAGACTTTGTGTCCTTTCTGGAAGAGATGAAACAGAAACTGCTTTGTATCTGCCAGGGACAACTCAAATGACTCAGCTCACAACAACAAGTCATCAACATATTGTATCAGCACCGACCCATTCTCAGGCTGAAAGGACTATAAACAGTCATGTAGGGCTTGGGAGACAATATTCAGGCTGTCACTCGAAACCTTGGGAGAATCGGGTCCATGTATTGTACTCCCCTTTGTGAACGCAAAAGATGAAAAGGAAACTGTGAAGAAAAACAGAATAGAGGTTGGTAACAGATAAGTTTGTAGAGGTGGAGAGGATTTTATTAAAATGACAACTGGATTGGGAACTACGGGAAATTGATTAACTACTTGGTCTACCCTCCTTAAAGCTTGTGCTTGCTGTGTCATTACTGTGACTACCTTAGCCATCAATCCAGTGTCCTGTCCATCCTAAGTTCATAGGGAACCCAGTATCTGTGAGATAATTTCCTCTACCTGTGATGGACATGAATCTAGAACAGTGGAATGCAACATTAGTCTTTGAGGAGTATCTAACATACCTTGTACTTTCTGAGCGGGAGTACAATATATGTATTTCACATTTCAATTTACATAACAAAATCTCTGTCGATTAAGTTAGTCAGGGGCCACTGCTGCTAGGAAAAAAAAGAAAAGGGTTTAGCATCATAGAGGCCCAATCGTAACTTCTGCAGGTTTTGTCAAAGGGTAATGTTGCACTTCTCTCGTTCCTCCCATTTGCCGAATTAGTGTTTACGAGTGATCTTATCTTGACAGAGAATTTTCTAGTACTGCAAAAAAAAACACAAACAAGCTTCTAGGTCAGGGGCGGACAACCAGTCAGTGACAAAGAGCCAAAAAACCTTGTTAGGTACCTCAAAGAGCCGACATCGAGCCGTCGGCGCGCATGCAAAAATGAAATGTGGCCTTGTGCCTGCTAGAGCACGCCCCTGGTATAAAATACATTGAAAAAGCCAGAATGACATAAAATAAAAAAATTTAAAGTCAGATCCATTGAAAAAGCCACTTTCACATAAAATAATTGAAAAAGCCAGATTCACATAATAAACTTAAGTTCCCCCATGTGTCACTCCAGCCAGCTCCCCATGTGACACTCCTGCTAACACCCTCCTATGTCACTCCAGCCAGCTCCCCATGTGAAACTCCTGCTAGCACCCTCCTATGTCACTCCAGCCAGCTCCCTATGTGACACTCCTGCCAGCACCCTCCTTCATCACTCCAGTCAGCTCCTTCATGTGTCAATCCTGCCAGGACCCTTCTGTGTCACTCCAGCCAGCTCCGCCTTGTGTCACTCTAGCCCACCCTCATGTGTCACTAAAGTTCCCCCACCAAGTCGTGCCATTGCTGCAGCCCTTAATGTGTTCTCTGTTTGCCAGTGGGTATCTCGCCTCTAGTATCTGGCTCCTTCAATTCTCAGCCCCTGTAGTGCTGCTGCATGTCTGGATGGAGTGTAGCAGTTTCTGTATCTGTTGTGGTCACATGATTTAGAGTGTTGGGAGCCACATGTAAATAAAGAAAGAGCCTCATACGGCTCAAGAGCCACTGGTTGTCCACCGCTGTTCTAGGTCATGCGAAGTATTCATTCAATCCTTCTCATCCCGTATTAAGGGTCTGTACATGGTCCAAAAAACATTTTCGAGCTTATCTAGACAAGGGCATTCCTAGAAATGAATACTTCTTATGTGGTAATTAAAAAGAAATACCCCGAGGGTTAACCCATCTCTGTCCGCTTTCCTACTGGGAAATATTAATTTGCGGACAGGATATTCTCCATTTATGACATTACTTTCTTGTTTTTTTTATATTTTATTTTTGGCTATATATGTACTTGAATGGCTCCATACTTACCAGTTCCACTGGTCTCAGCCACTTCCCCTGCAGGCTACAGCTCCCCTTTTACCAGTTGGATGTTACTCCTCTGAGTACATGAGAAATGGCTGAAACCAGTCGGGTCACCATTTCCTCCTAAATAAAACTTTGACATTCATTAGTACATATATAGGTTACATTCATATTTTTCATATTTTTATTTTTATTATTTTCTATAGTTTGTATGCTGGATGTAACTGCTTCCTGTCACAACTGAGGGCCTGAGCTGACGGGAGGCAGCCTCAGTTGTAGGGGCTGAGATGTACCGGAACCTGGGAGGTTGTATCAGACCCCTGGACATGTAAGTAACATGAATAATAACTGCCCGAAGGCGTGACCACGACAACTTGGATAAAAGTCAATGATGTTTATTATGACAACTCCGCAACACAGCAGCAGTAAAAGAAAACGTAAAAATCAGCAAAGAATAAATACAGTTCCTGGGTACTACAGGATGGCAGGAGCCACAGGGCACTGGTAGTGTGAGATAGTTCTTATGATCTTCTAGATGGAAAGTCCTTACCAGGCCCGACTGTAGCAATGGAGATAACCCAGGATTGTGCCAGCTGGTGTTCCAGGAAAAGCTGGGTTGCTGAAGATAAAACAGCTGCTGTGGATACTGGCTGGAACCAGACTGTTGTTAGCACGGAGTGGATACTGGCTGGAACCAGTTAAATAATAAATGAACTTGGGAGCGATGAAATATGAACTGAAATGTAGAACTTGAGAGCGGAGAAATAATAATACCGGTGGAGAGTGGTAAAGTGTAGAAAGGACACCGGCCCTTTAAGGGAAGCTGTACTCTGCTGGAAGCTGAGCTGGAAGCAGGTAATATTGTAGCTGGAAACAGATGAATCCACAATGGATTGGAGAGTCAGGCTACACCGCAGGTGGAATGCTGGTGCGGGTCTCTATGGTGGAAGTCTTGAGACAGGAGCTGGAACCTGGAAGACAATCACAGGAGAGAGACAAACAGGAACTAGGTTTGACAACCAAAGCACTGACGCCTTCCTTGCTCAGGCACAGTGTATTTATACCTGCAGCAAGGAAGGGATTGGCTAGGCAATTATGCAGATACTTGGAGGGAAGTTTGGTTTGTAATCCATGTGGTAATGAAAACAGTAATGGCGGCGCCGGCCACTGGAGACAGGAGACGCCAGGCTGACAAGTGCACATCCAACCACGCGGACACAGCGGAGGCCGCGGCTGACGTAATCGCCACTCTGACACTCTGCATGCAGAAGCTCAGGGACGGCGGCGGAGGCCGCGGGAGACGCCATGCCAGATGTAATAAGGCGTTTACTGTGACAGCGTCCCAGAGTGACAGGAGAGGATACAGGAATGTACACATCAGGATAACAGATGGAATCCGGTCCTGGAGCGCTGAGCCAGCCTTAGGAGGCATCTGATGGGTAAGAAATGGCGTCCAGATACCCGGATCGTGACAGCACCCCCCCCCTTTAGGAGTGGCCCCAGGACACTTCTTTGGCTTTTGAGGAAACTTGGAATGGAATCTCCGGACCAAGGCAGGAGCATGGACATAAGAAGCATTGGTCCATGAACGTTCCTCAGGACCATAACCTTTCCAGTCAATAAGATATTGTAGTTGACCGTAACGGTGACGTGAGTCCAGGATCTTGGCCACTTCATACTCAACGCCTCGTTGAGTTTGGACTTTCGGAGTTGGAGGAAGTGAGGAATGAAACCGATTCAAGATCAGCGGTTTCAACAGGGAAACATGGAATGTCCTGGGTATTTTTAAGAAGGGAGGCAACTGGAGTCTGTAAGCAACAGGATTGATGACTTTTTCAATCTTGAAAGGACCGATATAGCGAGGTGCAAACTTCATACTGGGAACTCTTAACCTCAAATTCTTCGTGGATAACCATACCCGATCACCCACCTTGAGAGCAGGAACTGCTCGACGCTTCTTATCCGCAAACTTCTTGTACCTGAACGATGCCTTGAGCAGAGCTGATCGTACGCTCTTCCAGATATTGGCAAACTGATGCAAGGTGATATCCACTGCGGGGACAGAAGTTGCTGGAAGCGGTTGGAACTCAGGGACTTTAGGGTGGAATCCAAAGTTAGTGAAGAATGGTGTTGAAGCAGATGAAGAATGATACTGGTTGTTATGACAGAACTCGGCCCAGGGAAGTAATTGAACCCAGTCATCTTGAGAGGAGGACACATAGATGCGGAGGAAGGCCTCCAAGTCCTGATTCACCCTCTCGGTTTGACCATTGGTCTGAGGATGGTAAGCCGTGGAAAACTTTAGCTTGACTTGGAGGACTTGACATAAACTTCGCCAGAATTTGGCTGTGAATTGAACTCCTCGATCTGAGATAATTTCTTCAGGAAGACCGTGGAGTCGGAAGATCTCTTGTATGAATACTTGAGCCAACTTGGAAGCTGACGGAAGACCGGTGAGAGGAATGAAGTGTGCCATCTTGGTGAACCGGTCAACTACCACCCAGATGGTATTGAACTTGTTGCACATGGGTAAGTCTGTAATGAAATCCATCGACAAGTGGGTCCATGGTCGACGGGGAACGGATAGTGGAACCAGTTGCCCCGCAGGCGACTGGCGGGATACTTTATGTTGGGCACACTTTGGGCAAGATGCAATAAACTCCATGACGTCCTTTTTCAGAGTTGGCCACCAATAGGACCTAGAGATAAACTCCAGGGTTTTTTGGATACCTGTATGTCCGGCAAAACGGGAAGCATGGGCCCAATGCATGAGCTTCTTCCTTAGCATCGGCTTCACAAAACTTTTCCCTGATGGGGGCGTAGAGTCCATCCCTACCGTGGAGAATGCCAACGGATTTATAATAGGATGCTTGTCTGAAGACTCTGACTCATTTTCTTGCTCCCATGAGCGGGAAAGGGCATCGGCCTTGCGATTCTGAGAGCCCGGACAGAACTGGAGTTTAAAGTCGAACCTGGAAAAGAAAAGTGCCCATCTGGCCTGACGAGGGTTGAGACATTGTGCGCCCTTCAGGTATAAAAGGTTCTTGTGGTCTGTAAGTATGGTGATTGAATGAGAAGCTCCCTCCAACAGATACCTCCACTCTTCTAGAGCGAGCTTGATGGCTAGCAACTCCTGGTCGCCAATGGCATAGTTGCGCTCAGCTGGGGAGAACTTCCGGGAGAAGAAACTGCAAGGGTGTAAATGGCCATCTTTAGCCCTCTGAGATAACACCGCTCCTACTCCAACGGAGGAGGCATCCACCTCTAAGATGAAAGGAGAGTCGATGTCAGGCTGTTTCAGAACAGGCGCAGAGATGAACCTTTGTTTTAAAAGATGAAATGCTTGCATGGCTTCTTCAGACCACTTGGACGGGTTAGCACCCTTCTTAGTGAAAGCAGTAATAGGCGCCACAATGGTGGAAAAGTCTCGTATAAACTTTCGGTAATAGTTGGCGAACCCTAAGAACCTCTGGACCCCTTTGAGGGTTAAGGGTACCGGCCAATTTTGGATTGCTTGTAGTTTCTCAGGATCCATCTCTAGTCCGGAACCGGACACAATGTACCCTAGAAACGGAATGGACTTGACTTTAAAGACGCATTTTTCTAATTTGCAATAGAGATGATTGACACGGAGACGGGACAGAACCTCTTTAACCCAAAAACGATGTTCCTCAAAATCGTTGGCAAAAATGAGGATATCGTCTAGATAGACCACGACATGACGGTATAGAATGTCTCTGAAGATCTCATTGACAAAATGCTGGAAGACAGCTGGAGCATTGCTCAATCCGAAGGGCATGACGAGGTACTCATAATGTCCGTCACGGGTGTTAAAGGCGGTCTTCCACTCGTCACCCTCACGGATCCGGATGAGATTGTATGCACCTCGCAAGTCCAGCTTTGTAAAGATGGTAGCTCCGCTAACTCTGTCAAAGAGCTCAGTAATCAGGGGTAAAGGATAACGGTTCTTGATGGTAATGTCGTTCAAACCTCTGTAGTCGATGCACGGCCGCAGACCACCATCTTTCTTTTTTACAAAAAAGAAGCCTGCGCCGGCTGGAGAAGAAGAAGGTCGAATGAACCCCTTTGCTAGGTTCTCTTTAATATATTCCTCCATAGAATGCGTCTCAGGCAGAGACAACGGATAAGTTCGGCCTCGAGGTGGAACCTTCCCTGGAACGAGATCAATCGGACAGTCCCATTCTCTATGAGGAGGAAGGATATCAGCAGAAGCTTTACTGAACACATCCGTGAAATCTTGATATGGAGGAGGTGGAACATCAGACGACCTGGGGGAGGAAGAACAGACAGGCAATACTTTAAACAAACATGTCTCAGCACAGGAGGAACCCCATGCCAGGATTTGCGTAGTCGTCCAATCAATTGTAGGATTGTGAAGACGGAGCCATGGAAGGCCCAGGACCACAGAATGTGTGGCTCTTGGAATCACTAAAAAAGAAATAAGTTCGGAATGAAGAACTCCCACTCTCAGACGAACTGGTAGAGTCCTTAAAGAAATAACTGCATCAAAAATTTTGCTGCCATCCACGGCAGTTAAAGAAATGGATGAAGGAAGTCTCTCGGTGGGTAGGGACCACCGTTTAACATAGGCTTCGGTAATAAAGTTCCCAGCTGCTCCGGAATCAAGGAGGGCAATGACGTTCCGATAACGTTGAGCAACTTGAAGCGAGACTGGGAGATTACAATCTTGAGGAGATGGAGAGGAGATCATTACTCCTAGCCGGCCCTCTCCTTGGCGAGCTAGGATTTGGAGTTTCCCGGACGTTTGGGACAGGCATTAATGGTGTGAGACGGAGCTGCACAATAGAGACAGAGAAACTCGGAGAGACGTCTTCGGCGCTCAGCAGGAGTTAAACGGGAACGACCAAGTTGCATGGGCTCATCTTTAGATAGTGACAGTTGACGAGGAGGAGGAGCAGAAGATTTTGGAGCAGATGATCTTCCACGCTCAGTTGCTCTCTCTCTGAAACGTAAATCAACTTTCGTGCAGAGTGAGATTAGCTCATCTAACTTAGAAGGTAAGTCTCTGGTAGCTAACTCATCTTTAATACGCTCAGATAAGCCATGCCAGAATGCAGCATACAGGGCCTCGTCGTTCCATGCCAGTTCGGATGCCAGGATCTGGAACTGTATCAGATATTGTCCTACAGTACGTGACCCCTGGCGTAAACGGAGAATCTCGGATGAAGCTGAGGTTACCCGGCCTGGCTCGTCGAAGATGCGCCTGAATGTTGACACGAAGGCAGTGTAGGAAGATAGCAGGGTGTCAGACCTCTCCCATAACGGTGATGCCCAATCAAGGGCTGAGCCACTGAGAAGAGAAATAATGTAGGCAATTTTTGTACGGTCACTGGGAAAATTGCCAGGTTGTAGCTCAAACTGAATCTCACACTGGTTGAGAAATCCCCTGCAGAATCTTGGAGATCCGTCAAATTTTGCTGGCGTTGGAAGATGAAGACGTGGAGCAGAAATGGGTAAGGTGGGTAGGGTTATAGCTGGAGTCACCGTGGTTGACGCACCAGACGCGCCTGATCCACGGAGAGTTGTCTGAATCCCATCCAGCCGAGTAGAGAGATCCTGGAGACAGCGGATGATGTGGCCCTGTGCAGCCTCCTGATGTTCTAGTCGGGCTGCCAGTTCTTGCATCGGCCTGGCCGCTTGATCCTGGTCTCCGGCTGGATTCATTAGGTCAGTGCTTACTGTCACAACTGAGGGCCTGAGCTGACGGGAGGCAGCCTCAGTTGTAGGGGCTGAGATGTACCGGAACCTGGGAGGTTGTATCAGACCCCTGGACATGTAAGTAACATGAATAATAACTGCCCGAAGGCGTGACCACGACAACTTGGATAAAAGTCAATGATGTTTATTATGACAACTCCGCAACACAGCAGCAGTAAAAGAAAACGTAAAAATCAGCAAAGAATAAATACAGTTCCTGGGTACTACAGGATGGCAGGAGCCACAGGGCACTGGTAGTGTGAGATAGTTCTTATGATCTTCTAGATGGAAAGTCCTTACCAGGCCCGACTGTAGCAATGGAGATAACCCAGGATTGTGCCAGCTGGTGTTCCAGGAAAAGCTGGGTTGCTGAAGATAAAACAGCTGCTGCGGATACTGGCTGGAACCAGACTGTTGTTAGCACGGAGTGGATACTGGCTGGAACCAGTTAAATAATAAATGAACTTGGGAGCGATGAAATATGAACTGAAATGTAGAACTTGAGAGCGGAGAAATAATAATACCGGTGGAGAGTGGTAAAGTGTAGAAAGGACACCGGCCCTTTAAGGGAAGCTGTACTCTGCTGGAAGCTGAGCTGGAAGCAGGTAATATTGTAGCTGGAAACAGATGAATCCACAATGGATTGGAGAGTCAGGCTACACCGCAGGTGGAATGCTGGTGCGGGTCTCTATGGTGGAAGTCTTGAGACAGGAGCTGGAACCTGGAAGACAATCACAGGAGAGAGACA
Organism: Pseudophryne corroboree; assembly: GCF_028390025.1. Taxonomy (NCBI): domain Eukaryota; kingdom Metazoa; phylum Chordata; class Amphibia; order Anura; family Myobatrachidae; genus Pseudophryne; species Pseudophryne corroboree. The sequence continues at coordinate 404,613,697 of NC_086452.1, forward strand.
AACAGGAACTAGGTTTGACAACCAAAGCACTGACGCCTTCCTTGTTCAGGCACAGTGTATTTATACCTGCAGCAAGGAAGGGATTGGCTAGGCAATTATGCAGATACTTGGAGGGAAGTTTGGTTTGTAATCCATGTGGTAATGAAAACAGTAATGGCGGCGCCGGCCACTGGAGACAGGAGACGCCAGGCTGACAAGTGCACATCCAACCACGCGGACACAGCGGAGGCCGCGGCTGACGTAATCGCCACTCTGACACTCTGCATGCAGAAGCTCAGGGACGGCGGCGGAGGCCGCGGGAGACGCCATGCCAGATGTAATAAGGCGTTTACTGTGACAGCGTCCCAGAGTGACAGGAGAGGATACAGGAATGTACACATCAGGATAACAGATGGAATCCGGTCCTGGAGCGCTGAGCCAGCCTTAGGAGGCATCTGATGGGTAAGAAATGGCGTCCAGATACCCGGATCGTGACACTTCCACATCCACATATGGCGGTGTACTTGCTTTCTCTTTTTTTATTTATTTTTATTTATTGTTGCTACGAGTTCAAACAGTTATTATGTTTTCGTTCTTGTCTTATATGACTTTGGTTAAACATACTACCTGCAATACCTCAGGATCAAAATCACCAATCACTGGAAATGATATTCCACCATTCTTACGTACTCAATCATTACAAAAAGCCTCTGTGTGTGGACCATTTTTCCCACACATAATATAACCAGCAGACCCTCTTGGCCCTGCTCCTTCAGCCTGAACCCTGGCTGCCGAACGTTTCTCATTTGTGCATTTGGCTCCCATTTCGGACTTTTTAAACACAATCACCAAATGGACAATGTAAGCAAACGGTGAAAGTCCTCCGAGTTCTTTCACCAACTCCTTTTCCGCTGGAAAGTACCACGGTCCACTTCTGTAGTGACTGCCGCGTACCCAGTGAGGACCCTACCAGACCCCTCAGCACTGGAAGTATTGAAGAATTAACAGCAATAAATTAATACCCCACCTTTTTCAGTGGAGGTTACAGGCCTGCTACTTTTTGAGTTTCTATCCACTGGAATTTTGTTGGTGAGAAACAACTTATCAATCACCCTATCCAGTGAATGTCCACCAAGAAACACCCTGTGAGCTCAGCGAAGTTTCTTCTTCCTACAAAAATCACGTCCGATTATGCTAACACAGCGCGTATGATGACGCAATTTCCACGGAATTACGCAAATGGTATCACGTTGCACCGCGTATCACGCACACAGACGTACGGTCCAATCGCACAGCTTATAGATACTTGTTATCTATACGCCCTACGATCACGGGAGTCGAATTCACAAGCTGCGCTCCACAGCCGGAGCGTAACACCAACCCTTTGGTCAATATATCACGCTCCTCCGCACGTTTTTTGCCTTTAAAAACACACACACTACGTGCCTCAATACCAATAAAACGTAAGGTCGCTAACCTTCATGCCACCGAGCCTCTGCTAACTCAGTGTCTCACCGACAAGATCACGCTTTGTCCTTGTTCAATCCACTCACACTTACTTTCAACACCCCACACTTTTAGATTTTCTGTACAGAAAAAAAAGAGTCATTTACCAGTGATTGATAACATCCCCTTAAAGGTATTACACTTTAAACAAAGTATTATAGTAATGTGCTTTAAAATTGGATAGTTACCTTTTAAAATGTGTTTTATCCCACCTTAACAATCGATTTCTATTATGCGGCTAACTTCCGCTTACGTAAATACGCACTCACGTTTCCCACCTGTGCGTCCACGTGTGTACCCGTGCCTCGCTATATACTATTGTACTATGATACGTGTATACTTGCGTACTTAAATGTGTATCGCTGCGTACCTTTGCACGCAGCCTGCCACATTCTGTTACCCAACTCTAGCAATACAATAAAAATAAAAAAAAAACATTATTTGTATTGTATTGTAGTAGTTAGATTAATGCTTCCACGTTCCCTTAAAGCAACGGAATTCCCCTGCCGGAAAGTTTTCGCTATGTGCTACCTAAACTTTAAGGCAGGAACGGAGCTTTACTTATGAAATGCAAATATTTTGCGAATTTTCGTTAACAATAACATTTTAACATTCAATTTTAAAACACTTTAATATAATATGGCTATTGACTATAATTTAAATGCTATGATTAAGATTGGATAGCTATCTTGCAGAACATATACTGATATAAATACCCATATAATAATATAACATATATATATATATATACATACACAGACACACACATTATTTATTACACTTCTATGAAACCCCTTACACAGCATATGTATTCATACACACATACTGAATGAATGTAGTTCCTACAGAGCCTCTAATTTGCATATCAACAGATGTTCATATGCTTGCTGTCCCCTGTTTGAACAGGTTCACTAACATTTCAATTGCGCAAGCAGAGGGTTAACAAATCCTGGAAAAAACCCTCTTCATCTGTGTGTAATTCTTACATTACGCCAAGTATTTATCTCACTATTTCTCTCTCTAGGCCCTATTGAAACACTATTTATAATTGACTATGGCATGGGTTAGTTAAATTCATTGGAAGCTTTTAAATGGTGTTGTATTTGTACATATATATTGTTTATTTGAGACAAAGGAAACAGATTGTTTAACAAACTGAAAGTCAGCTGTTAGCTAAGTGGATAGAGGGAGACTTTAACGTACGTAAAATGGCCACTGCTCCTCCCCCTTCCCAAGTCATGTGCATGGATAAAATGGTATTCACACCATGCGGCCAGAATACCATGTGGCTAGCTTTTTTGTCACAAATAAATCCCAATTTATACAAGCACCGGAAGTTGCCCTAATAGACAATTCCCACTGCATGGTAACAACGCTTCCACACACTTTTTCAGCGCGAACAAAGCTTTGCTACTTCAGGCCTATGTTAGCAGTATGCGAATAGGCTTCAGTATGCTAACACAGCTATATCATACCTATGCACCAACTTTTAAATGCTCTTTAAATTTATGTAACAGATAAACAATCCAATATGAATCAAACACAATATGACTTATTGAACTTTGTTTAGCAACAATAAAAATACACTGTAGCATTTCAAATATTGTGTGTTTTTTTGTCACATACTCACGCAACAAAGAAATATATTGTCCCTTGAGTTATATCAGCGCCTTACTGATAACACAAAAAAACAAATGGCATGCGGTTCAGCAGCATCTAGATACGTCCATCCTTAGCTGGTAGACCACAGTAGCGTCTGTACAGCACATCATTAAGTACGTGATATCGCGGCGATGAAGCCCCCAACTGAGAAGTTCAGATTATTTCTAATAAATATTTCAAATGCCAGTGTTAATATATGCTGCGGACGCATGGCGCATCTTATTACCATGTACAATAAAAGTGCACTGTACGTCGCAAACACTACATCCCTTAAGAGAAAACAAGCACTTGCACACATTGTATTACTGAGGTCCAATGCTCAGAGATGTATATATTTGATATTAAAAGGGTATGCATACAATATAACACATGTACAGTATATATATGGTTACAGTGTTACAATTACACAAGAAGCAGTTGTAATTACATGAGGATCAATTACAGCCAGCATACTTCACCCTGTCCCTCAATGCAAAGTCCGCTCCATCTTTGAATCTGCCCCAACAGCAACGAAAAACAAAACAGAAAACAGAAACATAACTTCTTGGGTGAGGGGAAATACCTATATACTGTGAAATTGGGGGAAGTACATGTCTGGGACTGAGTCTTCTGTTATTGGTCCAGGGGAGGGTGATCTCTCATTCATGATGTGTTATTGGTCAGTTCATATGCAAGCAACGTACAGCCTTGAAGAGGGGTTAGCCACTGTTTTTTCAGGAAGTTCTTTGTTCACTTTAGAATTGTGGCTTCATATTCCTACATTTAATCATAACTAATCGTTGCAATGTGCTGCAATGTAACCATAGCTATCAAACCAACACACTCATTCCCCTGATCATTTTGACACCAAGCATGACATGTTTATCTTGTTCCGTTCCAATAATACATATATATCTGATGTTATAACTGTCTTATATAAATACATTATACTGTCTGGTGCTTGACATGTTTAATTTATGTGTTGTATGAAATATGTGTTGAATATATCTTTGTGGCTTGTCTGTGCGAATGCATATGCTACCGTATATCGCTGTGCACGCTGCGTGTATGCGCACGCACAGCGACCCATCTGTTTGGAGTTTGTATTTGGTGTGTATGTAATATTTTTGACTTCGAGAACATCATGCCTACATAGTAATCCTTATCACACTGTGGAGACATCAGCAGTGCCTGGTCTGGCCAAAGAGACAATGCCACCTAGGCCAGGTGGTATAATCAAATAGTAGTGCAGTGAAAAATAGTGCAGTGCAGCGCACTACCTAACTCAGGTGCCGGCACCGCACCTACTATGAGATGAAACTGAAAATAAACTGCAGCTCCCGACATCAAGGGTTGCTGGGAATTGTAGTTTAATTTCAGTTTCTTCCCTGTACTGCATTGTGGTTCCGGACACCGGTGCCAGCTCCTACCTGCTGAGCGAGCCTCCGCTCTCCATCTCAGGCAATGCACAGGCAGCTCAGCACACCAGGTATTGCCAGACACTATGGCTTAAGGCAGGGGTCTTCAACCTTTAAGACAGTGTGGGCCACATTAAAAAATTCAGTGAAATCCGAGGACCACTAAATGCATTTTGCTGCCTGTGCTCCAGGTCTCCGCGTTTTCTCCGCTCCCTCCCCAGCAGTTATCCCAGGCTCAGGAGGCCTTCCACATATTATATATACATATTTACAGTGGTGCAAGTAGAAAAAATGTGTTAATGGTACTGTGTGTGCGCGCGCCAAAAAATGGGTGCGGACAATAAAAAATGGGGGCGTGATACACATCTGGGGGGCCAGATACACATACTGTATGTCACCAATAGTGCAGTGCCATATACACATACACCCCCAATAGTACAGTGCCAGATACACATATGCCCCCAATAGTGCCAGATTCACATATGCCCCCAGTAGTGCAGTGCCAGATACACATAAGCCCCCAATAGTGCCAGATACACATGTGCCCCAGTAGTGCAGTGCCAGATGCACATATGCCCCCAATAGACAGCACAGGCACCATAATCATCCCCCCTACATATACAGACAGCACAAACACCATGATCATTCCCCTTTCCCCCACATAAACAGCACAGGCATCATAATCACCCACCCCCCACATATACAGACAGCACAGGCATCATAATCATCTCCCCCACATATACAGACAGCACAAACACCATGATCACCCCCCCAACATAGACAGACAGCACAGGCATCAGGATTAATCCCCCTCCCTCAAATTGAGACAGCACAGGCACCATTATAAATCCCCCCCCCACACATGTACAGACAGCACAGGCACCATAATTAATCCCCCCACCCACATGTACAAACAGCACAGGCACCGTAATTAATCCCCCCCACATATACAGACAGCACAGGCACCATAATTAATCCCCCCCCCACATGTACAGACAGCACAGGCACCATAATTAATCCCCACCCACATGTACAAACAGCACAGGCACCATAATTAATCCCTCCCACATGTACAGACAGCACAGGCATTATGATTAATCCCCAACACACACACACACACACACACACACACACACACACACACACGTACAGACAGCACAGGCACCATAATTAATATACACACATACATATATATATACAGACAGCACAGACACCATGATCACCCCCCCCCCCCCCCCAACATAGACAGACAGCACAGGCATCATGATTAATCCCCCTCACCCACATTGAGAGAGAGCACAGGCACCATAATAAATCCCCCCCACTAACACAAAACAGGCACCATAATTAATCCCCCCCCCCCCCCCACACACATGTACAGACAGTACAGGCATCATGAGTAACAAACACACACACAGAACAGACACCATGATTATTCCCCACTCACACAGACACACACTTATATACAGACAGAACAGGCAGACATAATCATTCCCCCCCATAGACAGCACATGCCCCCGCCCACCACGCCGACTCCCGCACTCATATAGGACAAGGTGACTTCCCCCGGCATATATAAACATACAACCTCACCGCAGAAATGAGTGGAGCCTCTCACCACACACGATCAGGCTCAGACTGAGAGGAGCACGCTACCCGGAGCTCAGCACCGCGTCACGTGAATGCACTGCAGCAGCTGCACTGGCAGCTACTCCCCCTACTTCCCAGCAGCCAGTGCAGCTGCTGCAGCGCAGGGAGTCACGCGACTCCAGAGGATATATTTTTTTTTAAAGTAAAAATATAAATCAGTGCTTGGCGGGCGGGTGGAGGGCCATAGAAATCAGCTCAGCGGGCCACGGGTTGAAGAACCCGGGCTTCAGGTATTCAACCCATTGGCTGAGGGTGGCAATGTTGGGCGGCGCCCCCTGCTCGGCTGGCACCCCTGGCGAGTGCCATCCTGGCTAATGGGTAGATACGCACCTGACTCTGACAGTGCCAGTTTCACCAGTTGTTAGCTACAGTGAATCTGGAAAAATGTACAGCTGTCTGTTTTTTTTAGAAGCAGTAAGTATTTGTGATCATCAGCACTGATAGGTAGCAGGACTCCTCTATCAGTCCAGCCCACACAAGGTCAGCCCTGCCTCCCTAAGGTAAGGTCCCTCAGGCAGTGGGGCCCATTCTGCACTCTACACTGGGCCCTTCATCCAACATTGCTTAAAATGGTCTACGGGGATGCCAGGTAATAATTCATTGCTGGTTTGGGCAGCAGTGGGCCCCTTAGTCCTCAGGGGCCCCAGTGCAATGCACCTGCTGCATCAATAGTATTTCCACCTCTGCTCTAATTTCATGTACATTATTTAGATCTTTAAATATTCAATACAGTAGTCTTTGCCAGCTCCACAAGCCTTAATGTGCGCAGTTGCATCCAGACTCTACATAGTTAGAAAGCGCAAGATGACAGCGGGCCTAATTCAGAAATCGGCTATTGCACGCAAATCAGTTGGTGTTTTCATACTGCGCATGTGTCTGAGCTGCAGTGCTATGGAGGTCGCAACGAGGGATTAGTCTCAGAGTGAGTGACAGTTAAACAGCATTTGGGGGTGGCAACAGAGAGTGGTCAGGTAAATGTAGGCGTGACATGGCCATTCAAATGGGGTTTTCTGTGCATGCAGGAATTAGCAGTTGCGTTCTTACATGCTACTGGAGAGCCCTAATACATGACACAGTGTTTCAACAACAAAAATGCTCTTTTATAAACATTTTTGCTTTTCCCAATGAATAATACAGCGTGATTCAAAAGTCGTAGTACACCCTTTTGTTTCAAGATGGCGCACATGTTCGGTACATACCATAAAAGATAGCCTACCTCACCCATACCTTACTGGAGTATTCAGTTTTCCATTTCCTGCACAGTGTTTGAAACAAAACGGTGTACTGCGGCCTTTAAATCACCCTGTATTTACAGACAAGTGAGCTATTCAACATCGCATTTCATTGGTTGAAAGACTTCAGTATCCATAAAGACTTATTTGACACCAGCCTATTGCATTTAAATAAATCACATATTATGGGGTCTATTTACTAAAGTGCAGGTTTTTAGAAGAGGAGATATTGCCCATAGCAACCAATCAGATTCTACTTATCATTTATCCAGCATCTTCTAGAAGATAATAGCTAGAGTCTCATTGGTTGCTGTGGGCAACATCTCTACTTCGAAAAAACTGCTCTTTAGTATATGTACACCTATAAACTGTATGTGTATTATAAATCAGGAGCAATGTTGATTTACAGATGGCAACTTACTACCTTTGCTCAAAGGTGCAAATCGGCATTAGTTACCAACCAATCAGTAAGCTGCTTTTATCTAACTAAAGCAAGTTAGGTAATTAAAACAAGTATGTGATTGGTTGCTATGGTTTTAATGTAGATTTACATAATAGAACACTTATAATTGTAAACATCACTGCCTTGAAAATGAAATAATCCAGTACCTCATTTATTGGGACCTTTTAATGAGAAAATCAAGAAAATGTATGCTAAACAAACAAATATTAAATGCAATCAACAATTGGGTTTGATATTTAAGTAAGAGCATATTTCCTTTTATTATGCTCCAGTGCTACGTACATATTACTATACAGTATATCCTTTTTTATTTCCTCTTGGTGATTCTACTCATGCCATCTAAACAATCTGATCTTAAGACTTCAAAGGAATTCTAAGTACATCCTAGTGACAGGCAGAGCAAGCATCGCAGACAATTGGCTCCCTGAGGGTCAAGACAGTGAAGCTCAATCAGGATCCAAACGGGTCATAAACCCTTCATAGATCTCGTTCAAGTGGGTGGTGATGTTTCCCTGCGGCAGCTCATCATTTCGTGCTACAGTCAAGCACTTGCTTTAGAGACAAACTCCACCATCCATCTCAGCTGCTCATTTAATTGAGGTTTTGTAACAGCTACAGGTGATGGTATTATGCAGATATGCAATAATATTTTCAAAACTGCCAGGTGTCTGCCATCTCATCTTTTAAATGGCTATTACTATCTGTTTTAATTGAGTTCTAGATACAATTTTTATAATAAGTAATTCATTTAATACACAGCATTAGGGTCCATAGCAGACAATGAACATTCTGGCTTATTGGAATGTTCATTTATGGTTAAGTGTATAGCATTTACAAGTACTGTAAGTATAAAAGTAATAACCTTTTAAATGTGAATCATCATTATGATCTTTTATTTGTAAGGTTCTACAAATGGTACACAGTTCTGTACGTAGGGGGTGAACAAAAACTTTAAACAGTATTTAACAAATCACGGTCAACATCAAACAATACATAATTCCACAATACAAAACAGTACAATGTCATCACCAATCAGTAAAAAAATTGACAGAGGATATAGAGAACATAGATTTGCAGATCCAGCAATTTTCAAGAAAGCAAGCTTCAGAAATAAGTAGCTTGAGATAAAGTGAGACAAGAGTGCTATGTTAGGAAGGAAAACAAAAGAAGACAGGGCCCAGCTTGTGAGAGTTTACATCTTAGACAGAAGGAACAGACACAAATAGGGTGGAACGAGTGGGGAGAAAAGATGGTTTATAGGCTTGAATGCAGAGGGAAGTTTTCAGGGTACGTTTGACATCTTGGACACTGTCTTTAATCTTATAGGATTGTATGAGAAAATTATGACTTTGGGCAGGACTGTTTCTGTGGAGTGGTGAGAGAGAATACCAAAGTGAAGTGGGTCAAAAGAGAAAGAAAGGAGGTGACTTTGTTGTAATTAACCTGCTCAGGAAGCTTGGAAGCAAAGGGAAGCAGGGAGATAGGGGAGTAGTTAGAAAGAAAAGCAAGGACAAGAGACAGTTATTGAGTATGGGGTAAACAAGAATATGTTGAAAGGTGGAAGCAAAGTTAACAGAGGAGAGGGATAGGCTGAGGAGGTGGGTAAGGAGAGAGCATGACTCATGAAAAGGAGCTAAGAGGGCATAGGGGCATGAGGTCAGGTGGAAAGGAGGAGAAAAGTTTGTGAGGTTTACTTGCAGAAACCAGGTGAAAAGAGTAGATGGAGGGTTGGCAAAGGGGTGAGGGTGAGAGTGTGGATAGAAGGTCTGAGACCCCATTCCCAGATCTAGATGTAAGGTGACAAAGGTAATGTAGACAGGAGGTATGGTGTTATGGTGAGATGGTACTCATTTAAGGAGATGTCATACAATTTTAGAAGTGGAGTGTGTGGCAAAGTCAAGAGCAGAAATGAAGAGAGAAGAGGAATGAGGGGATGAAGAAGAAAGGAGCTGAATGTGGTGAAGGGGCTTGGAGGAATGGGAGGAAATGAGATCCTTAAAAGTGCACTAAGACTGTTTCCAAAGTGAAAAAGCAGAACATTTAAGTGTGTGATTGAAGAATACAGTCCCTTTGGGACAAGAAAGGTAGGTGATGGCATTACAGTTCTGCCTGGTATGGGTAGCTTCAGAGGGGAAGATAGATGGGAGCGATAATGAGGTGATATAATAGAGAATATGATGTCCAGACAAAAGGAAAGGGGACTAGTGGAAGTCAGAGAAAGCATAGAGGTTGTAAAATACCAGATCACCATTGTGGATGGGAAAGGAAGTCGATTGAGTCCAAGGGAAAAAGACAGGTGCTTAAAACAGAATCTAGCAGGAGAGGTAGTGCCAGCTTATGACAGTAAGGTTTCAGTGATAGTGAGAAGGTGGTGGCATTTACAGATGAAGAGATTTTGGGCAGAGTGCAGTTTTTTTGCCCACTGCTCTGGCATTACCATGAACACAGGAAAGAGGAAAGGAGGGTAAAGGAGAGGTTTCAAAAAGGCGATTGAGGTTGCTGGTTTTCAGTAGTGGGAAGGGTTTTGAGTGAAGTAGGTGAGAGGTAGAGAGAAGGGGAATGGGCTGAGAAACACAAAGGGAAGGGAGGCTATCAGGGGACTGTAGTAGAAGAAGTCGGAGGAAGGACATACTACAAGTGACAGAGAAGCAGATATGAAGTTTATTGGGACAGAGCAGTGAGGTGTGGGAAATGCAAGGGGAGAATGGAGAGGGGCTGAATGTGGCAGAGAGAAGAATGGTGATAAGGGGTGTGAACAAGGCCAAAGCAGAGGTTTGGAGGGGTGGGTGTGGCAGTAAAAGAGGAATATGAGGGTTTGTAAGGCAAAACCGGGGTGGAAGAGCATAGAAGAGATGGTTGTAGAGGGATTCTAAAGAGAAGGAACAGGGAAGGAAAAAGGAAGTTAAGATGGTAGAACATCTATATAGAATGACTAGCTGTTCTACCCGTTCTTCACATGGGAGTTTCTGATTTTCACGGTTGTACATATTAATGAGTGTTAAAAATGTGTTAAATCTTTAAAGATGTACATTTGAGACGTCTAAATGTAAGTAAATATTATTTCATGTAGCAAATACAGTAAAAAGTGACAGAACTATTTTTGTAGTTTATTAAATTCTACACACTGGAGGTGCAATCCAAATTTTGATCTTATTGTCCATTTCGGCGTTATTGTTCATGCAACGCAAGCCACGCATCAGTAATGATGTCATTATTTCAACCCCTTGTTCATCCCCTTAGGGGAGGTTTACAATTCTATGGGGTATATGCAATAGCGGGCGAATCGCGGCATTAGATCCGCCTCTGTATGATTCGCCCGCTATCGCCAGCCGCAGCCCTGTCGCCGGGACCCTGGTTTCACTATATTCAATGTAAAACAGATTCGCCCCTCCCGCAGGCGGATTCCGGCCAATCGGCGAGCAGTGGGCGTGCTGAATTCGCCTTCCTGCCCAATTGCTGGAACGGTAAAATCTGTGAAAAAAATGGCGTGGGGTCCCCCCTCCAAAGCATAACCAGCCTCGGGCTCATTGAGCTGGTCCTGGTTCTAAAAATACGGGGAAAAAATTGACAGGGGATCCCCCGTATTTTTAAAACCAGCACCGGGCTCTGCGCCTGATGCTGGTGCAAAAATTACGGGGGACAAAACGAGTAGGGGTCCCCCGTATTTTTAACACCAGCATCGGGCTCCACTAGCTGGACAGATAATGCCACAGCCGGGGGTCACTTTTATGCCGTGCCCTGCGGCCGTGGCATTAAATATCCAACTAGTCACCCCTGGCCGGGGTACCCTGGGGGAGTGGGGACCCCTTCAATCAAGGGGTCCCCCCCCCCCAGCCACCCAAGGGCCAGGGGTGAAGCCCGAGGCTGTCCCCCCCCATCCAATGGGCTGCGGATGGGGGGGCTGATAGCCTTTGTGTAAAAAAAAAAGATATTGTTTTTTCCATTAGTACTACAAGTCCCAGCAAGCCTCCCCCGCAAGCTGGTACTTGGAGAACCACAAGTACCAGCATGCGGGAGAAAAACGGGCCCGCTGGTACCTGTAGTACTACTGGGAAAAAAATACCCAAATAAAAACAGGACACACACACCTTGATAGTAAAACTTTATTTCATACACCGACACACACATACTTACCTGTGTTGACACGCCGACTGCAACGATCTCCGACGATCCGAGGGTACCTGTCAAAAAATTATACTCACCTTCCAGCGTCCGTCCAGAGGTCCAGGTCCAGGGGTATATCCACGTACTTTGTAAAATAAAAAAACGATCACGGTCCACCGGACTAGAAAGGAGTGTAATGTTTTCACATTACACTCCTTTCTCCCGAATGTCGGGACGTCACGTGACTCCCTGTCACTGACGTCCCTTCAGCCAATCAGGAAGCGCTACTGCCGTGGCGCTCAGCTGATTGGCTGGACGCCGTCTGTACACTGACAGCGCCTCGCACAGCTCCCTCCATTACTTTCAATGGTGGGAACTTAGCGGCTAGCGGTGGGGTCACCCGCCGGTCAGCCGCTGACCGGCGGGTGACCTCACCGCTAGCCGCTAAGTTCCCACCATTGAAAGTAATGGAGGGAGCTGTGCGAGGCGCTGTCACAGCGAGCAGCCAATCAGGTGAGCGCAATTGCGCTTCCTGATTGGCTTAGAGACCTGTCAGTGACAACTGTCACTGACAGATCTTAATCGTGGAAAGGTGTCCCATGTGTCAGCATGGGACACCTTTCAGTCCGTTATGGAGCGGGTAAATGCGTTTTATTATTTTGCCAAGTCCGTGGATTTATCTCTGGAGCCTGGTTAAGGTGAGTATATTGAACTTTGCTTTTCAGGTACCCCGGGATTCTACATGGAGAAGAGGACCGATGTCGGCGTGTGAACATAGGTAAGTATGTGTGTGTCGGCAGTGTGTAATAAAGTTTTACTGTCGACGGTGTCTGTGTCCTGTTTTTATTTGGGTATTTTTTTTCCAGTAGTACTACAGGTACCAGCGGGCCCGTTTTTCTCCCGCATGCTGGTACTTGTGGTTCTCCAAGTACCAGCTTGCGGGGGAGGCTTGCTGGGACTTGTAGTACTAATGGAAAAAACAATATCTTTTTTTTGAACACAAAAAGGCTATCAGCCCTCCCATCCGCAGCCCATTGGATGGGGGGGGACAGCCTCGGGCTTCACCCCTGGCCCTTGGGTGGCTGGGGGGGGGGGACCCCTTGATTGAAGGGGTCCCCACTCCCCCAGGGTACCCCGGCCAGGGGTGACTAGTTGGATATTTAATGCCACGGCCGCAGGGCACGGCATAAAAGTGACCCCCGGCTGTGGCATTATCTGTCCAGCTAGTGGAGCCCGATGCTGGTGTTAAAAATACGGGGGACCCCTACTCGTTTTGTCCCCCGTATTTTTGGCACCAGCATCAGGCGCAGAGCCCGGTGCTGGTTTTAAAAATACGGGGGATCCCCTGTCATTTTTTTCCCCGCATTTTTAGAACCAGGACCAGCTCAATGAGCCCGAGGCTGGTTATGCTTTGGAGGGGGGACCCCACGCCATTTTTTTTTCTGATTTTACGTTCCAGCAATAAAAATAAAAAAATATTATTTTAAAAAATATATAAATAATATTTGTGCCTCCCCCCAAAAAAAAAAAAAAACCTAATCCCTTCTAATATAAATAGATCTGCTATTCCTAAAAAAAAAAACACAAAAAAAAACATGTTTAAATTTTTTTTATTTGTTTTCACCCTCCAAAGTGTGGCGGAGTGAAAATCGCGAATTTGCTGTCTAAAAGCACTGCAGGCGAATTTCCAAACTTGAATTGAATATGCTGGAGGCGAATTGCAGCATCTGTACCATTGCAGAAAAGGCGAATTCGGAAAAACGCGAATTGAGAAAAGGCGAATTTTGACGGGCCGTTTTTTTGCGATAAAGTACTGCACTGCATAGGCGAATTGATTTTTTGCGGCGAAAACGGCCCGCAATTCGCCTTTTTCTGAAATTCGCCCGCTATTGCATATACCCCTATTACTCAGTTTTCCTATCTCCCACCTGAAGAATACCTACAGTATGTTAAATTTCAGCTTCCTAACATATCGGGAAGTAAGAGAATTAGTGATGAGTGAGGGAGTGAGTGAGTGAGTGAGTGAGTGAGTGAGTGAGTGAGTGAGTGAGAGATACTGTAAAAAGTGACAGGACCATTTTTGGAGTTTATCAAATTCTTCACACTGGAGGTGCAATGCAAATATTATCCAATTGTGCGTTTGGGCATTATCGTTCACGCAACGCTAGCTACGCATCGGTAATGATGTCATTATGTCAACCACCTTTTCATCTGCGTAGGGGAGGTTTATAAAAATTCTAATTACATAGTTTTCCTATTTCCCACCCGAACAATTCCTACAGTATGTTAGATTTCAGCTTCCTAACATATTGGGAAGTAAGAGAATTAGTGATGAGTCATCAGTGAGTGAGTATGTGAGTGAGTGAGTGAGTGAGTGAGTGAGTGAGTGAGTGAGTTAGTGAGTGAGGGCTTTTGCATTTATATATATTGGATTTGGCTGTTACTTGTGTCTCTTTCCTGGTGGCTGCAGGTTAAAATTTAACAGACCCTGCATACAAACTGAAAACAGAGTCTGCAATCAGGTTCATTAACTAGCTGAATACCCTTAAAGGCGTATGCGTTTATGCTTGGTTTTACCATCATACAACCATTCTGGGTGAATTATCCATCTCTATTAAAAGTTGGTCCTATATATATGGACTATGGATGTTTTATATCCATGAAAGCCTTTGTTCTTTTTTGTGATACCGTACAGAAACCCCTGATGAAGTCGTTCTGACGAAACGCGTTGGGTCGAATCAGTTACAGTCTCTTATCTAGTTCATCAGTACACCCTACAGAATATACACCTATAAGGGTGAGGGTGTTCTTTAAAGGCTTGAACAGAAAACCTATTGACTGTATTTCTTTTAAGAATGTTTATATGAATGTATGGAACCTTTTATTTGTAAAAAAATGTTCATATGAATTTATGGAATTCTATATGGTTTTTTTTATAAAAACAAATTGGTATTATATCTAATTTAGGCCATTCTGGCCGTCTTTTTGTTCGGGTGTGTTCTCTGGTGTGAGGGTAAACTTGCAGGTGATACCAGTTATAAGAATCCACACCGTGGAAGAACAGCTACTGGAAATACTAAAATCTGAGTGTTTTAAAGTTATACCAAGCGCAATTGGTTATTGTTTTGTTTATGACATTCTTGTTGTTATTGTGTGGTGGTAGAAGTGAGGTAAGTCTGTTAAAAACCATTTTAGTCACTACCTAAACCCTTTCATGATTCAATGTAGCAACAGTGACATTTGATTATAAAATCAAAACATTTAAAAATGTCATTTTTATTTGAGAATGAACCACCCTGTCTGTGATCAGTAGGTTTGATGTTGAGGATGAGTATCTGAGAATAATACAGCTTGATGAACTTGGATTTGAGGCAATAAGGGTAGATTGTCAGTGCAGCCAACTGGACAACTCATGCCAGCTATCCAATCAGCTACAATGACAACCATCTACTGAACACCACTAACTTTGGAGAAAGAGTGCTAAAAATGCATTAGACTCTTTTAATAAGACTTCACAGGACTATTATATTAAAGAAGGCTAATATAACTTGTAATATGTTGTGTAAATATACTGTGCAATAAAATGTAGTGTTTTCCCACCAAACCTATTAAATCTAACTGATAATGTGTTAATAAATAAGTAATGTTATGGTAGAAGGGAAAGGTATTTTAACATTCTGCACATGCTGTAGAAAATGAGATTTGAAACGGAACAAACTATTCCATTATATTATGTATGATCAATTGTGCACTTATTTACAGACTTTCCTTCCTTACTTGAATAAGCTGAAAGTTTTACAGTATGTTTTTAAAGATTTCTGAATTTGTTGCAATCATCATTCTGGCCAAAGGCCAATTCTAATCCCATTATTTTCAAAAATCGACTCTCAAGTATAATATTCACCATCTACCATATCAGCCTGCTAAATAAATACTGTGTGTTACAGAGCCCGAGTACTAATAGAATAGTTACTGCTGTGATGAAATACAAGATGAACACTAAACATCACTGCAATTTGGCCATGTTGGGTCCTCCTGGATTTTGATAGGTATAATTCTCAATTGGGGGGGTGGACCAATCAGGAAAGGAGGCTACGAAATTCATTTTTAAATCCATAGTTTTAAAAAAGAAATAAAATGTGAGTTCAGTTTACATGGAAAGAGCTCTTGTACAGCTTGTATGATGCAAAATCCTAGTGCTCAGTAATACACTGGGATAGTGGTACCCTGGGTTGAGTGTTTGTGTGCACAACCACTTTCATTGACACCCCTGTGATACTCCCGTAACACACCCATAACATGGGCCATCCCTGTGCGTCACTAAACCACTTCCCTGTCAGCACCCAGGAACACCCACTACACTTTCAAGACACTACTCCATGCCCGCATCTGAAATCACAACTGTGACTCTGTACGGACACAATCAGGATGCATGCACAATGTGACTTAGAAGCATCGGACACCAGCAGTGTGTCCACCTCTTAATCAGGTTAAAAAAGTTTTGGGTTTTAATCTTGCATCATACTTTTGTCACATTATACCCCTGTTACACTGAAGCCCCGACTTCTTCCCATGTCATGCCTGGGATACTTAACATGGGTTGGAGCCATGGCAACAGATATACTTACCCCTTTCACACCGCCGGATGCTCCCGGGTCATCTGCGCTGATGCAGATTATGTAATCTCCAATAATCCTGAGCCTGCCAATCAGCAGCCTTTTAGGCATGACTTCAGTCTGTCGTTCACACTGCAGCCAGCCCGAGTCGAACCTGGGAATAATGTGGATGGTGACACGGGCTGCTAACCTGGGATGGATCCAGAATGCACAACCAAGGTTGACCCTTGCACACTGAGCCATTACCCGGTTGTGCCATCTTGCCCCTTTAATTACCCGGGTTCTAGGCTCAGTGTGAAAGAGGTATCAGAGATGCAAATATGATGCATATTTTGAGAAGTCATCTCTGGCAGGACACATGGTCCAGCATACTTGCAATGCCAGGGGCACGCCAAGTAGCTATGGATAGGTGTGTGTGGACACATCTGTATGTGTGTTCATATGTGATATTCAAGATTAGAAAGCATAATAGTGCAGTTAATGTTTGGAAATACGATGTGAATGTTCTATAGGAACAACATGATTGGAAAAATGAAAGAAAACCATTTAATGGCAGCATTACACCCCTTTATTATTATAAGGTAAGTTTCCAACGCCTGCTGGCTGTAATATTGTTTTTCATTTAACAAAAGTCCAATTTTTTTTTAAATACTAGTGAATGCAATATGCTTCAGCTCTTAAAAATGCATTTATTCCATCTGTGACCTTTATGCTAATCTCATCAAAATACAACACTTGCCATGAAATTACAATAATGTGGCTTATTGGCTCAAGAAGCACGATCTAGAAAGTGCTCTTAAAGTAATATGAGATATTAAGGCGATCTCAGAAGTGCAGCAGAATCCTAACATTTTTTATGTTTTAAAGTGTTAGAACAAATGCCATGTTCTAAAAAGTTGTACATGTGCCAAAGACATGCAAAGTACCCAGACATTGGAATTTGTAGTTTCAAACTAGAAAACTTTAGTTTTATAAGTAAAGACCAGTATCAAACACACTAGCTGAAACAGACACCTTTGTTTCTTCTCTTCCCTTCCCCATGTTTCTCTGTTCCCATCCCTGCTAATAGGCAGTCTGTGTTCAATTAAACACCTGCTATTCCGAGCATTCCTTATAAAGGCGGGAGGAGACAAGCTGTCAAGTACGGACTTACTGATGTCTTCCAGAATACCAGTGACAGCCCGTCCAGGTGTCAGTGCAGGAGGTCATTGCGGTGCTGTAATGCAAGGTGGTAGGTTCCAGGAGGTGGCTGTAGAAGCAAGCGTTAAGGGAGTTCAGCATTAGTAAAAGGTGTCAATGTGCTCTGAAAGAGTGGCATTTTATGCCCTGTAATGAACTTCACAGTCAGACTTCAGTGGGGGAAAAGAAATGGAGCTAACCGTCAATAACGGAGTAGGAGCCACACCAGTAATAGCAGTGAGTGTAGGGTCTGAAAGAGTATCCTCCACCTCTGCTTAACTCTGGTGGGTCAATTTCAAATCCTAGTCAGGTGGGCACATGGTAAAAATGCTGGATTTACCTTGAAGTAAAAGGCTCTTTCACTCTGACTGTATACTAATTTATGCTGGTAGTAATTTAATTTATTAGCAGTTGAGGACAAAATAATGAGTATATAGTTAAACAAATGTGTCAGATTGCTGAAGATTAGAGATGAGCAAAGTTCAAGAGTCTCAGATTTCTAGAGTGAAATGGTTTGTAAGTCATCTTTTAAAATGTCATTTTTAACCCCCTAATCTATAGATTTTCTAACATCTAATAAAAAATGTAACATATAAACCGAAGATAACTAAACATTGATTTTTTTTTACACTTAAAGGGCCTGAGTTGGAGTTGTATGCTATTCTGATATTAACATATATGGGTGATGGGTTTTTGTCTGCACATGCATCTGTGCAAGCTTCCTGACTTTGTATCTACAGAGTCGCAGAAGAGATGTGGACGCATAGTAGCAGAAATGTAAGGGGTATTCCTGTATGAAGACTGGGAGGTAACAGGGGGATGTTGCATCTTATGGGAGTGTTGCAGACATGTTGCACTGAAAGCAGTTGCGTACAGAGACACTCAACCACTAACATGGGATATCAAACTCACGTGGAGAAACTTCACATGCCATATGGCTGATGCAAATTTCAATGGTGTAACAAATGGAGATTCTGAAGACACAGAAAAAAAGAGAAAATGCAGGTGCACACTCTACACACTAAAAACACTAGCAATCAGTGCAATTATAATAAACTTTGCAATTTAACATGGAGTAAAACTGAGGTTCTTAGCATAATTTGTGGCCAAAAAATATGGGTCCACCTACCACGTCCAGGTGACTTAATCAGGTGGGTCCCTAACTTTCCTAAGGTTTAAGTAAAGAGAACTGGACTCCCTGGGCCAGCACAATCCAACCGCCCTAAGGCATCACACTAGTGAGAAGTAGCAGTTTAAGTTTTAAAAGCTTATACAGATGGAGCCACGCTCATTGAGTATGGCTACATCGCAGGTGGGGGCAAGTGGCACGCTGTGGCTCAGCCTGCCACCGTGCATACACTGTTGCTCCCTGCTCACTCCTGGAGGTCTGCCTCGCAGGGCGCGCTCATGCACAGATAGAGCCATTATTAACGTTGCTCCATCTGTATATCAATAAGAATTAGCAGCTCAGTACTAAAAGTGATGCACAGGTGAGAAGTAGTAATTAGGGTGCTAAAAGTGTTACATTAGTGAAAAGCAGTTTAGGTATTCATGATGATTACTGTATTGTATGTCACTTTAAATCTTAACTAAAAGTAGAAAAACCTGCATTTGAGAAAACCAAAATGTAAAATAACACAAAAATATGTAAATATAAAAATAAAATGTATACATATTTTTATTGATTGAGGGTGACTTTAAAAATATTCATGCCCCTTTTCTGTGTTAACTGAGGCATTATATACATGTTGTCACAATTCAGTGTGTATTTATCCAAGCATACAGTAGAACAGCAAGCCCAAAGCTATTATTTGGACTAAATGGTATTCTATAGGTCATGTGAATGTTAATATAACTGATACAATATGTACAGTATTCAGATTATCAAAATACTATTGCACTATGGATATTTTATTATTACACTATAAATATACTACGATAATTTTTAGGATGCGATGGATATTATTTTGTCATCAAATGCCTTAAAAGAAAATAATAGAATAATTCAAAAATAATAATAATAATAATAATAATCATAATAATAATAATAATAATAATGTAAATGTTAATGTTGGTATTTTTGAATTAATCTTTGTACCTACTGTACATTTCACTGTGATAATTTTACTCATGAATGTGAATTATTTGATGTTTTGAAAGAATATACTACAGTTGTGAATCTAATTATCTCTTTACCAGCAGTGCATGTTTGGTCTATTGGCTTACACATGCACAGGGTGACCCAAAGTGAAAAAAATTAACCACTTAACTGGCTAATAATTTTTCCAAAAATTGCTCAGAAATTATTGTGGTTTCTTAATGATTGAATTACGTTACGAGCATTTATTTAAAACATTTCCAAGCTGATTTAATTTGAAGAAAATATTAATTATTATTTTTTAAAACACTGGTTCAAACATTGATGACTGATACAGAATATCAGTTCATGGTGATCAGAACATTGCGACTTTTAGTGTTACTGGTGGCTGCTCCTCTTTGCAGCCGCCATTTGTATACAGGGAAGGTAAGCGCTACTTTTTACATATCCATAGTGGCTGCTAATCTCTGTGGGTGGAGAGTGCCCCCAGGCTTCCTGTGATAGCAGTGATCGGCTGCATGATAGGCAGTGGGGGAGGGAACCAGGAAGCAGAGGGGCCAAGAGATCCAGCCAGAAGTGACAGCTGCTGGAAGAGCATATCCCGGTAGACGAACAGGGGCCATTTCTGACTTGCCATTATAACCACCATTATCATTAATTTCCAGTATTTCTATTCAATTTTGGTTACCTCACAGATCACAATATTGTTCACCGATATTGGCCAAAGGCTGGCTGGCTAAAATAAGCAAAAGAGCGGCTGCCGTTACTTTAAAAGAATATGGCAGGCAGGATGGCAGGTTTTTAAAAAAAAAAAATCTGTTTATTGAACATCAATAAATGAGTTAACAATTATCACATAAGGATGATAGTAGTGGGTAATAACACAAGAAATAATAGTAAGTCACCCGGATATTTCCAGAAATTACATCGCTGTCTATTTTCTAATTTTCCAAATATACAGAACAAGATAAAGGAAACAAATAATCACTCTAGAAGTAGAGGATGTAAGTGGGAAACGGGGAAAAGGAATGAGAGAGGGAAAGAAAAAGGTGAGTAAAGTGAAAGAGAGAGATTGAAAACAAAGAGAAAGAGGGAAAAACCACTAAATGGCAAATAATGATATAATATTGTATTATGTATAATCTACCACTATCGACTGTTATATACTGCAAAACAAGAAAAGAGAAATAGAAATATATACCACATGTCGCATCTACATATTAAAACAGTACCCAAGGTTCCGCAATGTCAAGATCCGTGAATATGACTAAAAGAAGAACATATCATGAGATCTGATGGAGTAAAAACCATTCGGTGTGTTCAAACACTTTCCATATAGCAATTTGCTTTGGTTCAGGTAAACAATCAATGTAAGCTTGCCATTTTTTCGAAAAAGACAAGATTCCTCTATCTACATCGTAGGTGGCCATGTGGCGTTCATGATAAATAATATCTAATACTGCAGTTTTCCATTCTGACAGAGTGGGGGTTGAGCGTGAAATCCAATATTTAAGTATGAGATGTTTGGCAACTGTAACCATAACTGTCAGTGCCGATCTCCAAGGAGTAATAGGCATACTCATGCACCATGCTGTGAAATCCGCAAAAAGGAAAGCTGCAGCATTTTTTGAGATCTCAAGGTAGAGTGTGTATCTCATGTAATTTAGAATTTTATTCCAGAATTTACTGACCCTGCCATATTGCCATAGATCATGCGTAAGGGAAGCATTCATCTGGCTGCATTTGACACAGTTTCCCATGTCAGAGGGTATAAAATGTTTTCTATGAGCAGGGGACATGTAGGTACAAGTCAATATTCTCAGATGAACCTCTTGTAAATGAGCCGATTTAAGGCAAGGCAAGACCCATCCAAAGAGTCTATAAATTACTGGAAGTCAGGCAACTCTGGAAATTCCAAACTCCACGCCTGAGATAAAGACAACCAGGTATGAGGGGTATTCTCAATTAAATGAGGATACAAAAAGCAGATTCTAAATTTGAATGATTGACACATAGAAAATATATCACTCAGAGTGTCGGGGTCTGCGTAGGTGTTAGAGGATTGTCTAATGATTGGATGTAATGACGTACTTGCAGGAACATATAGAAATGGGAATTGGGAAGGTTAAATCTTTCTTTTAGGACTTTGAAGGATAATAGGTGGCCTCCAGGGTCAAAAATGTTTCTGATTGATAGGATACCCTTGTGGTACTAAATTTTGTAGTTAGAGTTGTCTAGGGATGGAGCGAAGGATGGATCATCCCACAATGGTATAAAGGGGGAGGAGGAAGGATTACGGCTAAATTGTGAATGTATATTAAGCCATGCTTTGTAAGTGTCCAAGAAAAGGATATTAGAACTAATACCAGGTGGTAGATGAGATTTCAGGGTATGTAACAAGGTCACTGGGGAAAATGGGTACAAGAGTGCCTCTTCCAGTGCAGGATTGGCGTAATATTTAGTATGAAATAACTAGAGATGAGCGGGTTCAGTTCGTTGAGATCCTAACCCCCCGAACTTCACATATTTTACACGGTTCCGAGGCAGCCTTGGATCTTCCTGCCTTGCTCGGTTAACCCGAATGAGGCTGAACGTCATCATCCCGCTGTCGGATTCTCGCGAGATTCGTATTCCATATAAAGAGTCGCGCGTCGCCGCCATTTTCACTCGTGCATTGGAGATTGAACGGAGAGGACATGGCTACGTTCTCTCCCTGAAAGGCTCCATATCTGTGCTCAGTGTGCTGAAAATATCTGTGCTCAGTGTGCTGCATTGTGGAGACCACCAGTATATAACAATAGTACAGTACAGTAGGCCATTGCTGTATCTTGTAGCTCCGTGTCAGACTCAGTTCTAGACAGTATCCTGATCAGTGCTCAATATCTGCTGCATTATTGTGTGAAAAGTATACTATATAGTAGTACAGTGCAGCATTTTGGTGACCACCAGTATAGTACAGTACAGTAGGCCATTGCTGTATCTTGCAGCTCCGTGTCATTTCAAGTATCCATTCCATATCTGTGCTGCATTGTTGTGAGCAGTATATATAGTAGTACAGTGCAGCATTTTGGTGACCAACAGTATATAGTTGTACAGTACAGTAGGCTATTGCTGTATCTTGCAGCTCCGTGTCACTGCAAGTATCCATATTTGTGCTGCATTGTTGTGAGCAGTATATATAGTAGTACAGTGCAGCATTTTGGTGACCAACAGTATATAGTTGTACAGTACAGTAGGCCATTGCTGTATCTTGCAGCTCCATGTCACTGCAAGAATCCATATCTGTGCTGCATTGTTGTGAGCAGTATATATAGTAGTACAGTGCAGCATTTTGGTGACCAACAGTATATAGTTGTACAGTACAGTAGGCCATTGCCGTATCTTGCAGCTCCATGTCACTTCAAGTATCCATTCCATATCTGTGCTGCATTGTTGTGAGCAGTATATATAGTAGTACAATGCAGCATTTTGGTAACCAACAGTATATAGTTGTACAGTACAGTAGGCCATTGCTGTATCTTGCAGCTCTGTGTCACTGCAAGTATCCATATCTGTGCTGCATTGTTGTGAGCAGTATATATAGTAGTACTGTGTAGCATTTTGGTAACCAACAGTATATAGTTGTACAGTACAGTAGGCCATTGCTGTATCTTGCAGCTCCGTCTCACTGCAAGTATCCATATCTGTGCTGCATTGTTGTGAGCAGTATATATAGTAGTACAGTGCCGCATTTTGGTGACCAACAGTATATAGTTGTACAGTACAGTAGGCCATTGCTGTATCTTGCAGCTCCGTGTCACTTCAAGTATCCATTCCATATCTGTGCTGCATTGTTGTGAGCAGTATATAGTAGTACAGTACAGTAGGCCATTGCTATTGATATAATAATATTACTGGCATATAATTCCACACATTAAAAAATGGAGAACAAAAATGTGGAGGGTAAAATAGGGAAAGATCAAGATCCACTTCCACCTAGTGCTGAAGCTGCTGCCACTAGTCATGGCAGAGATGATGAAATGCCATCAACGTCATCTGCCAAGGCTGATGCCCAATGTCATAGTAGAGAGCGTGTAAAATCCATAAAGCAAAAGTTCAGTAAAACGATGACCCAAAAATCTAAATTAAAAGCGTCTGAGGAGAAGCGTAAACTTACCAATGTGCCATTTACGACACGGAGTGGCAAGGAACGGCTGAGGCCCTGGCCTGTGTTCATGGCTAGTGGTTCAGATGGAAGCACTCATCCTCCCGCTAGAAAAATGAAAAGAGTTAAGCTGGCAAAAGCACAGCAAAGAACTGTGCGTTCTTCTAAATCACAAATCCCCAAGGAGAGTCCAATTGTGTCGGTTGCGATGCCTGACCTTCCCAACACTGGACGGGAAGAGCTTGCGCCTTCCACCATTTGCACGCCCCCTGCAAGTGCTGGAAGGACCACCCACAGTCCAGTTCCTGATAGTCAAATTGAAGATGTCACTGTTGAAGTACAGCAGGATGAGGATATGGGTGTTGCTGGCGCTGAGGAGGAAATTGACAAGGAGGAATCTGATGGTGAGGTGGTTTGTTTAAGTCAGGCACCCAGGGAGACACCTGTTATCCGTGGGATGAATAAGGACATTGACATGCCTGGTCAAAATACCAAAAAAATCACCTCTTCCGTGTGGAATAATTTTAACAGAAATGCGGACAACTGGTGTCAAGCTGTGTGTTGCCTTTGTCAAGCTGTAATAAGTATGGGTAAGGATGTTAACCACCTAGGAACATCCTCCCTTTTACGTCACCTGGAGCGCATTCATCAGAAGTCATTGACAAGTTCAAAAACTTTGGGTGACAGCGAAAGCAGTCCACTGACAACTAAATCCCTTCCTCTTGTACCCAAGCTCCTGCAAACCACACCACCAACTCCCTCAGTGACAATTTCCTCCTTAGACAGGAAAGCCAATAGTCCTGCAGGCCATGTCACTGGCAAGTCTGACGAGTCCTCTCCTGACTGGGATTCCTCCGATGGATCCTAGAGTGTAATGTCTACTGCTGCTGGCGCTGCTGTTGTTGCTGCTCGTTGTCGATCATCATCCCAGAGGGGAAGTCGGAAGACCACTTGTACTACTTCCAGTAAGCAATTGACTGTCCAACAGTCCTTTGCGAGGAAGATGAAAACATCATAGCAGTCATCCTGTTGCAAAGCGGATAACTCAGGCCTTGGCAGCTGTGTTGGTGTTAGACGTGCGTCCGTTATCCGGCGTTAGTACACAGGGACTTAGAGAATTTCTTGAGGTAGTGTGTCCCTGTTACTAAATACCATCTAGGTTCAACTTCTCTAGGCAGGCGATACCGAGAATGTACACAGACGTCAGAAAAAGACTCACCAGTGTCCTAAAAAATGCAGTTTTACCCAATGTCCACTTAACCACGGACATGTGGACATGTGTGCAGGGCAGACTCAAGACTATATACTGTGACAGCCCACTGGGTAGATGTATTGCCTCCCGCAGCAAGAACAGCAGCGGCGGCACCAGTAGCAGCATCTCGCAAACGCCAACTCGTTCCTAGGCAGGCTGCGCTTTGTATCACCGCTTTCCATAAGAGGCACACAGCTGACAACCTCTTATGGAAACTGAGGAACATCGTCGCAGATTGGCTTACCCCAATTGGACTCTCCTGAGGATTTGTGACATCGGAGAACGCTACAAATATTGGGGGTCATTCCGAGTTGTTCGCTCATTATTTTTTTGTCGCAACGGAGCGAATAGTCGCTAATGCGCATGCGCAATGTCCGCAGTGCGACTGCGCCAAGTAAATTTGCTATGCAGTTAGGAATTTTACTCATGGCATTACGAGGTTTTTTCTTCGTTCTGGTGATCGTAATGTGATTGACAGGAAGTGGGTGTTTCTGGGCGGAAACAGACCGTTTTATGGGAGTGTGTGAAAAAACGCTACCGTTTCTGGGAAAAACGCGGGAGTGGCTGGAGAAACGAAGGAGTGTCTGGGCGAACGCTGGGTGTGTTTGTGACGTCAAACCAGGAACGACAAGCACTGAACTGACCGCAGATGCCGAGTAAGTCCGCGTGCCGAAGACTGGAGCACCAGCAAACACTCCTGAACCTGCCCCGTCATCAGCTGAAGCAAGAGGTGGTAACAAGGTGGAATTCAATCCTCTATGTGTTTCAGAGGATGGAGGAGCAGCAAAAGGCCATTCAAGCCTATACATCTGCCTACGATATAGGCAAAGGAGGGGGAATGCACCTGACTCAAGCGCAGTGGAGAATGATTTCAACGTTGTGCAAGGTTCTGCAACCCTTTGAACTTGCCACATGTGAAATCAGTTCAGACACTGCCAGCCTGAGTCAGGTCATTCCCCTCATCAGGCTTTTGCAGAAGCAGCTGGAGAGATTGAAGGAGGAGCTAAAAAGGAGCGATTCCGCTAGGCATGTGGGACTTGTGGCTGGAGCCCTTCATTCGCTTAACCAGGATTCACGGGTGGTCAATCTGTTGAAATCAGAGCACTACATTTTGGCCATCGTGCTCGATCCTAGGTTTAAAGCCTATGTTGTATCTCTCTTTCCGGCAGACACAAGTCTGCAGATGTTCAAAGACCTGCTGGAGAGACACTTGTCAAGTCAAGCGGAATGTGATCTGCCAACAGCTCCTCCTTCATTTTCTACTGCCACTGGAGATGCCAGGAAAAGGATCAAATTTCCAAAACCACCCGCTGGTGGTGATGCAGGGCAGTCAGGAGCGAAAACTGACATCTGGTCTGGACTGAAGGACCTGCCAACGATTACTGACATGTCGTCTACTGTCACTGCATATGATTCTGTCACCATTTAAAGAATAATGGAGGATTATATGAGTGAAAGCATCCAAGTAGGCACGTCAGACAGTCCGTATGTATACTGGCAGGAAAAAGAGGCAATTTGGAGGCCCTTGCAAAAACTGGCTTTATTTTACCTAAGTTGCCCCCCCTCCAGTGTGTACTCTGAAAGAGTGTTAAGTGCAGCTGGTCACCTTGTCAGCAATCGGCGTACGAGGTTACTTCCACAAAATTTGGAGAAGATGATGTTCTTCAAAATGAATTATAATCAATTCCTCCGTGGAGACATTCACCAGCAATTGCCTCCAGAAAGTACACAGGGACCTGAGATGGTGGATTCCAGTGGGGACGAATCAATACTCTGTGAGGATGGGGATGTACACAGTGAAAGGGGTGAGGAATCGGAGGATGATGATGAGGTCGACATCTTGCCTCTGTATAGCCAGTTTGAGCAAGGAGAGATTGATTGCTTCTTTTTTTGGTGGGGGCCCAAACCAACGAGTCATTTCAGCCACAGTCATGTGGCAGACCCTGTCACTGAAATGATGGGTTTGTTAAAGTGTGCATGTCCTGTTTATACAACATAAGGGTGGGTGGGAGGGCCCAAGGACAATTCCATCTTGCACCTCTTTTTTTATTTTTCTTTGCATCATGGGATGTTTGGGGCCAATTTTTATAAGTGCCATCCTGTCTGACACTGCAGTGCCACTCCTAGATGGGCCAGGTGTTTGTGCCGGCCACTTGGGTCGCTTAGCTTAGTCATACAGTGACCTTGGTGCAAATTTTAGAACTTAAAATAATATTGTGAGGTGTGAGGTGTTCAGAATAGACGGGAAATGAGTGGAAATTATGGTTATTGAGGTTAATAATACTATAGGATCAAAATTACCCCCAAATTCTATGATTTAAGCTGTTTTTGAGGGGCTTTTGAAAAAAAACACCCGAATCCAAAACACACCCGAATCCGACAAAAAATTTTCAGGGAGGTTTTTCCAAAACACGTCCGAATCCAAAACACGGCCGCGGAACCAAATCCAAAACCAAAACACAAAACCCGAAAAATTTCCGGTGCACATTTCTAGAAAATACCAATTGGCTACATAGCGGAACATGGCCAATTTTGCAAATGCTGCTATGTGGGGGTCTCCCAAGCCTCCTTTAACTTTCAGGAGAAAGTGCAAGCACGATTCATTCTAGGTTTACCGTGATGCCAGAGAAACTGTGAGAAAATTTGGGTGCAGTAAAGCGCATCAGCCCTGGTCAAAGCTATAGGTAACATTTGTAGTAGGTACGCTAGTTTGGGGAACAATACAGTTTTAATCACTGTAGGGATAGCTTAAGGTCTTTCCAACAGAGAAGTTGTGTTTTAAGCTTAGTAATTATTGGTGTAAAGTTAGTGCCATATAGTTTGCTAAGGTGAGAAGGGATATGTATGCCTAAATATTTAATCTGATTGGGTGCGATTTTAAATAGAGATATGATATCGGGATGGGATAAGAGAGAAGTGGTTGAACTAAGAGGAAGTAGCTCAGATTTATCAAGATTGATATGATAACCTGCGAAGAAGCTAAAAGATTGAATGACACGAAGGATTTCGGGTATAGAAGTGGGTCTGATATAAATAATAACATATCGTCTGCGAAGAGTGATATTTTGCATTCTTGGATTCTAATGCGAATCCCCGTAGATAAAGAATTTAGTCTTAGGGTTATAGCTAGAGGCTCAGGCGCAACCGCAAAGAGGAGTGGGGAAAGGGGGCATCCCTGCCTCGTACCTCTTTGGATATTAAAGAATAGAGATAGGAATTTATTAGTTAGAATTTGAGTTGACAGAGTTGAATATAATGATGTCAGGAGATTAATAAAATGGGATGGGAGGCCAAAGCGGTGCAGCATCTCAAACAGGTGATCCCAGGTTACCAAATCAAAAGCTTTCTCAGCATCTAAAGAGAGAAGGAACCCGGGGTCACCTGCCCAAGAGCCATCAGTAGCCTGCATAATTGATACAACTTTTCTGATATTAGTAACTGAGCTTCGCCCCAAAATAAATCCCGTTTGGTCCGGGTGTATAATAGTTGGGAGGATAAGTTTAAGTCTCTCTGCAAGTAATTTAGTAAATATTTTGTAATCGGTGTTGAATAAGGATATGGGCCTATAAGATGCCTTTAATAAGACTTTGACTATGGCCGAGTTGAAGTGTAAAGGAGATGGGTGGACTTCAAGGATGGCGTTAAAGAGGTTTGTGAGAGAGTCTTTAATATGTGGGCGAAGTAGCTTATAGAATTTGGCACTATAACCATCAGGGCCCGGGGCTTTTAGGGGCTTAAGTGATTTAATAATGTGGCTAACCTCAGTGACAATAAATTTCCCGATTAAACTATCTGCTCGTGTAGGCGAAATCTGTGGTAAGGAGAGCCCCTCCCAGAAAGAATGCTGGGAAGTTGAGATTGGTTCCTGAGAGTATAAATCTTGGTAGTAATGATAGAAGATTTCCGCTATTTCTTCACCTCCATATCTAGTGATAGATTGGTGATCCTTAAGAGCTGCTATGTGAGAATGGCATCTATCACCCCGTAACATATTGGAAAGGAGACGACTGGATTTGTTGCCATAACGGAAGAAATGTGCCTGGCCTAACCTATGGTAATATCTATCTAATTGTGTGAGAACTTGATCAAAGTGAAGCTTACATTCCATATAAGCAGCCTTATTAGCCAGTGAGGGAGCAATCTTTAGAGCCTGGAAAGAATTAGTTAATGAGGTTTGAGCCAATCTGTATAGTGCATCCTGTTCTAATCTATATTTTTTCATAAAGGAGATTATATTACCTCTGATCACAGCTTTAGCTGTTTGCCAAAAAAGGCAGGGATCATCCTTATGAGATTGGTTGTTATGTTCAAATTCAACCCAGGCCGATTCTAGCATAGATTTAAATTTGATGAGGCTAGTTTAGCTGGGAACCTCCATTGGGAACAAGGGCCAAGTATAAATTTTCCTTGAATATCAACCCAGACCAGGCCATGGTCTGAAATCGAGATGGGTTCTATATTCGTAACCAAGACCGTGGGGGATAATGAATTATAAAGAAAAAAATAATCCAGCCTGGAAAATGCGTCATGGGTAGCTGAATAATATGAATATTCTATATCAACTGGGTGTCTCACCCTCCAAACATCCATCAAATTTAGTTGGGAGGCCAGGTAAGGTAGGCCAAATTTAGGTTGCTTAAGGGAAGTATGAGAGAGGGATTTTCTATCTAGGGTAGTAGTGGCGACCATATTAAAATCTCCTCCAAGCACCAATTGGGTATCAACAAAAGGAAACAATTTGCTAATCAAACCTAGAAGAAATGCCTTATCATAAGTAGTAGGACCGTATACATTACATAGGGTATACCGTCTACCATCTAATGTCACATCTGCAATAATGTACTGGCCTTGTGGATCAATAATCGAGGAATGGACAGTATATGGAATGCCTTTACATATTAAAATGGCTGCTCCCCTGGCTTTAGAGGAATAGGAGCATGAGGCCAGCACTTTCTGATGTAACATATTTAATTTTTCATGTTCGGGGAGGGGGATGTGTGGGTTTCCTGAAGATAAGTGATATCAGCTTTCATTTTGTTCAGGTACGTCAGAATCCACCATTGTTTAATAGGGGAATGTATACCTCTAACGTTCCAAGTACAAAATCTAAGATGGGAAGCCATGCATTACTGAGGATAAAAAGATACATACTCGCACTAATCCGATCATAGCAGTATTAAAAGAGGGATTATAGGGGATTAATAGAGTCTGATGCAACATGTAGTAACTAATGATTCAAAACACAGAATATACATTGCATTAGAAGTAGTAAAATACTAAAGAAAACCCACTAGGAGTAGGGAACACAAAACAGAAAAAGAAAAAACAGTGGAACGGCATTTAGTTACAAATAAGTAGAGAAGTCGCACTGTCATCACAGCTTAAAATAAAAATTAGCGTAAGAATGCTATTAACTGGACTAAAAACAATACAGAATCGCTATAAAATAAGCAACGGATATCGTGGTAGCACTATATAGTAGCCAACAATATCAGGGAGAACTAAACATTTAACATCCTTGCATGTAAATTGGGAATCAATAAGAGACGTGACTATTTATGAACTATATCAGGCAACAAGGTAACAGTAACAATCTTTGGTGATATTCATCTGTAGAGTATTGTAAAAAGACCCAGTATTGAACTCAGGAAGAACCATTTCTACGACCAAAATAATGCTCAGTCCGGATCAGAAGAATTCAACTCTGGGTTGGAGTCTTGCAAAAAAGCTTGAGCTTCCGATACATCCATGAAGTCTTTGATGCTCTGTGGAGAGAAAATGTGGAGTCTTGCAGGGTAACGGAGCACAAATTTGATGCCCCTCTTTACTAATTGAGCACAAACAGGTGAAATATTTCTGCGAGACCTTGAGAATTCCGCTGAGTAATCCTGGAAGAGATGAATGCATTGACCATCCCATTGAAGAGGGCCCTTTTTCTTAACAGTGGACCAGATGAGTTCCTTATGACGGAAGTTCAAGCATTTGAAAATAACAGCCCTGGGCCTGGAATTGTGGGAATCTCGATATGGACCTAAACGATGGGCTCGTTCGATTTCCATAGTAGATAATTCCAAGGTAATACCTAACAAGTCCGGGAGATCGGAAGTAAGGAACTTAGTAAGATCTGGGCCCTTGATGGATTCCTTGAGGCCGATAACGCAGAGATTATATCGTATGGACCTGTTCTCAAGGTTATCGACTTTAGTTAATAAGGCCGACTGAGTAGATGAGAGGTCGTCCACTTGTCTCTTTAAGTCGGAGATTTCATAGAAGTTGGATCCGATTGTATTTTCATTTTCAGTGACTTGTTGTGAGACAGATGTAATTCGTGACTTGAGGTCGGCAACAGCACCCATAAACTTGTGTGCTTGCTTCTGTAGGAGAGGTTCAACAGTTTCCCTAATGGCCCGGATGATTTCATCATATGACAAAGGGGAGGGGGTTGGGGGCCCACTGAAGATGTAAGTTCCAAATCGTCTCCAGTATCCATAACCGCATAACCTTTTTTACTTCCACCCCTGGTCTGTTGAATTTTAGGGTAGTTTGGGCCACAAATTTATCCATTATAGAAAGAAGGGATAATCCACGTATAATCCGAATTATGAGTCCAGTCAAATTAAAGTGTAGAAGGTGTGACTATGACGGCACGAGAAGTAAAAAAATTACATCATAGAGGAAAGCAGCATCTCAGAAAAAAGGGTAAAGCGGCACTTAGTGGTAGAAAAAATTAGGCAAAAAACTTCAGAGTAACCAATTAAGTAATGCCACATCAATAAATCGGAATTGCAGGTAATCGCTTCTGATACAGGTATAGGGAGTATTCATCCAGAAATAGTAACTCAAGGCATATCCTGACCTGCAGAGAACCACCAAGCAGTCACTGTGGGATAGGTGATCACAGCAAATTACCAGGTTAGGCTGGTGACATATAATCACTAGATGTTATTCATGAGCCAGTGGGCAGAAGATAGTAAAGAATAAGGTGGCTCAGTCAATTAACAGGAGCACATCGGAGTATTAGCAGCACAATCTCTTACTAAATAAGATGGAGGAGAGACTGGCACAGGTGCTTATTCAGTTTCCCCACTTACTTGATAGAGAGGATGGTAATCATAATAATGATGTAAGGGGAGCAGCGTATTGGAGGTGGAATGCAGGAGATGGCAAGATGGGCGCCGCAGCTTGAATGGAGAAGCTGGATATCCCCTTGTAGGTATTCACTGCGTTATTCACCAATATGTTCCCCAGGTGGGGAGAACAGTGCTGCTAGCAGGGACCTGTAAGGAGGGGTGAGTCTCTCCTTGAAGCGCTGCCGCTGTGGGAGGGAGATCGCGGGTCCCACAATTTGCGGAGCTTCCATCCGTGCCACCGTTACCAAATTTAGACCGCCGCTCCAGAGGTACGAGTAAGCCGCACCGGTAATCAGCCTGCCTAGAGCCAGAACACGGCTCCTATCACGTGGGGGCAGGTGCGGTCGGCAGCAGGCGGCAAAATCAACCTTGAGGCATGCAGAGGAGCAGGATACAGCGCCTGTAGGGGAATATGAGGTAGGGAGCTCTATGAGAGCACGTCCACTCCAATGTGAGTCCAGACCACTCCCCCAGGATGGCAGTTTAATAGACTATACAACCTAATAGAAAGAATGTTTTTTTTATCAATCAGGAAGAAGCCCCAAGGCAGTACAGGGAAATGGAGGTGGAGTATGTAGTGGCAGGCTGGTATAGCATTGAACGATTGATGGATTCAATAATTAATTAATTGAGTAATTAATTTGGTTCAAAGAGAAGCCAAGAAAATAATTTGTTGCACTGCAGAGCTGAAAACTCCAAATCAGCCTCTTACACTACTCTTACACTAACAATTATTAGGAGGCTGGCATACAAGCCATACTACCCCTCCCCTCTCCTACCTGATTATGTAATACAGTGACATGCAGTGAAGTCAGTGGCTAGGGAGGCACTGGCAATTAAACACCCCAAACCCCCTTCCCCACATTGAGGGAAAAAAGAAAGTGTAGTCCCCTACACACCACTAAAACCAGCACCAGACAGAACCAGCCAGGGGGGATAATGCCATTGCAGGGGAGACACTCAGTGTGGGGTCCCCCTGCCATGCCATTAAAGTGCCCTCCAAGCCTGTCAGCCCAGGGCTGGAATTCCTTGGAAAGTAGGGCCCCCAAAAAATTAAAATGGGTACCCCCTCCCGAGCAACAACCAGCACTGGGCTGATAGCCCAGTGCTATGCCCCGTACCCCTGGTGGCGGTGGGTGCGGGGTTTATTGTATGCTAATATTGTTCTTTACATGTGGCCTACAGGTCCCAGGAAGCCTGCTCCAGCATGCTGGCACTTGGAGAACCACAAGTGCCAGCATGCCCAGACATAAAGGGCCCGCTGGCACCTGTAAAGAAAATATTGGGAAAAAAACCACAACACTGTCTTTAATAAAAAGTTTTATTACATAGTGTCTTCACCTGGGGGCAGCGGCCTTTAAGCTCTTTTGCGTGGCCGCCGCCTTCCCAGGGCTTCCAGCGTCTTCATCTTGGGGAGCGCCACCTCCCCAGGGCTTCTGGCGTCTTCACCTAAGAAGCAGCGGGCTTTAAGCTCTTTTGCATGGCCACCACCTTCCAAGGGCTTCCGGCATCTTCACCTAGTGGGCTCCCATCCAGGACTTCCACAGCGTCTTCTTTTTTCAGGAGCTCTTCACTGCTCCTCCTCCGCCATCGGA
Source organism: Pseudophryne corroboree (assembly GCF_028390025.1). Lineage (NCBI taxonomy): Eukaryota > Metazoa > Chordata > Amphibia > Anura > Myobatrachidae > Pseudophryne > Pseudophryne corroboree. The sequence continues at coordinate 404,647,704 of NC_086452.1, forward strand.
CCGACGCCGCTGCCTCGCGCTAACTTATATAAGTCAGTGGGAGGGGGTGGGGTGATAACTTGGTGAGCTGTGATTGGCTCACGGCGGCCATCTTGAATTTTAAAAATGATGCTGAGGCACCATTTTTTTAATTGGAAGCCGCTCTCCGCTGCCGAACTCTGCAGAATGGCCCTGACTGCCGCATCCCGCCACCGCCGCCCGCCCCCGCACCTCAGCCCGCCACCTCCGCCGCTTCCCAATGCCAAGCCCACCAAGTGATGACAGCGGATCCAGTGACGGATACACTGGCCAATCACTGTGGCCTCACTCACAGGGGCGTGCTTTCATTGGTTGAAAGCAGGTCCCTATATGAAAGCAGCACCTCTAATGGTGCCGCTTTCCTATGTAATTGCAATGAGCTTTTCCTGCCCATGGCTTGTCCTCACCCACGCCTGCCCCCCCGCTCCCATACCTTCACCATTCACAATGGGAGGCACCACGATCGGTGCCTCCCAAACACATTTAACATCTTATAATGATTAGAATAATAAAGGAGATACTTATGACACAGAATATGTGTCATAAGTATCTTCTTTATATTATTTTAATCATTAATGACAGGGGAGGCACTGCCTCCCCTGCCTCCCCTGACTGCACGTCCCTGGTGTAATACATTTATGAGGTTCACCAGAGAATTTGAGGGATCATACCATGCTTTTTCTCCAATATCTAGTCCACAAGCAGAGAGATTTTCTGCTTATTCATGATCTACAAGTTTGCAAGCATTTATGTTGACTGTTGAGAATAATTTCTTATGTGCATATTACTGAATAACACTAAGCATGTTCCATTAATCTGTTACATTTTTTTGTGAGGCACAACATTAGTTATGGGTAAAAATGTGTTGCAAATTAATATTGTATTAGAGCAATAACCAATAAAAATTATTGTCTTTGCAAAAAATACCATTAACAATGCCACCCCCCAAAAAAATTATTCAATTATTAATCTTTTTAATTAATTATTATTTCTAATATTTATTTATTTGTATTTGCTGCTAGTCAAGCATATACAAGACAGCATGATAAGAAGGAAGCATGAGCTGGTAAAGGATCAACTTGCGAGAGGCAGAAGACCAACAATGCCCCCCCCCCCAAATTAAAACCCATAATGAAATAAAAGTGGTGTACGATTGAGTTGTCCCTGGGCCCTCCCACCCACCCTCATGTTTTATATTAAAAAGAACATTCACAGTTTAGGAAACAAAGCACTTCAGTGACAGGAACTGAATCCCGCAAACTAAGCTACCAGTGGGCTTAAGGCGACTAACAGTGTTGTTATTCATCATCACATATGGAAAATGTCAGAGTCATCATAACTTTCCTCACTGTTGTCAATATCATCATCAGCATCACACAAGGTGGTCATTCCGAGTTATTCGCTCGCTAGCAGTTTTTAGCAGCCGTGCAAACACTATGCTGCCTCCCACTGGGAGTGTATTTTAGCTTAGCAGAAGTGCGAACAAAAGAATCGCAGAAGTGCCGATTTTTTTGCCTGATCGCTGCGCAGCGAACGAAATCTGCTAGCGAACAACTTGGAATGACCCCCAATATTAGCTCAACCAAACTGAAATCCACCATTGCACAAGACGTTTCTGTTTGTACTAGTAATTGGTGACACAGGTCTTCCTCATAGAATTTGTAATTTATTTTAATGAACATCAGTTTTCTTACAGGTTTTGGAAATATCCTCTTCCTGTTGTACTTCCACAGTAGCACTCTCAATTTCCATGTCTTAACCATCACTATCCTTACTTCTAGTACTATTCATGCTCAAATTTCAGAATTTAGAAATAAGCTTCTCTAGGATTACAGTGTCAGAACCAAATGTGGGCACTCCTATACTCTCCTCAGGGATTTGTGAAGTTTCTGAACACACGTGTTGTTCTTCAACCTTTTTGTGGGGACTGATTTGACTGTTTTGAAGGTGACACATCTACATGTAAAATGTGAGGTTACAGAAGATGCCTGACTGTGTTTGACAGATTTCACAATAGGCCTTTTATTGCATGAAACATCAGTAGCAGGGCCACCACTTGCATAGAAAGGCCATGGTCTGAGCCTTTCCTTGCCACTGCATGTTCTGTATGGCAATTATTCAATTTTTTATCAATACATTTTCATCTCATATTTAGAATTAATGTATTCTTCCATTGTGAAAATTGTTTAGATTTTAGGGGATATTTTGTACAGCTTCTTTCCCCTTGACCACCCTTAGTAGATGCTGAAGAATTACAATGAGGTCTATGTACTAAGGCCTGGAGAGAGATAAAGTGAACAGAGGTAAAGCACCAGCCAATCAGCTCCAACTGCCGTGTTACAGGCTGTGTTTGAAAAATGGCAGTTAGGAGCTGATTGGTTGGTACTTTATCTCTGTCCAATTTCTCTCTTTCCAGTGCTTCATAAATAGACCCCTAAGACTTGGTTGTTCCTGCTCAACTATAGACTGGTCCATGATTGTGCAAATCATTATTTATTTCGCAATTGAGAAAAAAAATAAAGATGTCAGACTCTACTATATTTTTAAAAGAGCAGGAACATTTTGTCAACTTCAATAATAAGAATAATTTTCTAGTAGACAGATTGGCAGTACATAACATCATGTAGGCCAGGCACCTAGTATGTATTATGTTTATGTAACACAACCCAGCTTATATGATTTGCTGCTTCACTTGAGTTCATTTTTAATAATAGCAGCAGGAACAATTGGTTAACTTCAATAATAAGAATTATTTTTTCTAGAAGACAGACAGGTAGTATGTATCGGCCAGGCTATACAGTATGTGCTGCATCACGTGTAAAATATTTAAATACGTTATATTTTTTTAAACAGGAAAGAAATTTTTTTCACTATTATTCTTTTTTTTTATAACAGACAGGAAAACTCAAAAGATAACTTCTGGCTTTGCAAAGTGTGTGTGTGCAGTGGTGACAAGTGGGTGGGGAGAGGGTACAAATTACCCACTGCTTGCTCGCTTACTCCCCTTTTACCTGTCTGCTCCCTTTTACGTCCCCAGCCAGGGCTCCAGTGACTGCAAGAAGGCTACTGCCGCCAAGCAGCAGCAGCAGCGGCCTCTTCTCTCTGTGCTGTTGCGAATGGGTTAGCGATCACTCTGATCGTTCCTCCACTCCTGATCTGCTCCTGGCTGGGGTCCCCCCTGTAGAGCGCGCGTCACCACAATACTGTTTTTATTAATATTTTTTTGGAAAGGGGGTGTGGCCACACCCCCATCCATTAGTACACACCCTTCCTGGGCCCGGCAACGCTGTCTGCCGCCATGTGTGTGTGTCTGTGTGTGTGACAGTGTGACACTGACAGCAAAGCAGTACCAGTGAAGTAAAGTGTAGTGTATGGTAAGTAACAGTCCTCCTACTCCTCAAAATAGAACCCTGCCCTGATGGTGTGCTAACAAATGTCGCTAATGGCATGTTAAAGTTTGTTTTTTTTTAAACACATTTTCTCCATCCGCCAGCCCCACACCCTCTGCAGTGTAAAATGCCACCCGCCATCATGAGGGAGGGACTTATATAGAATCCAACACACATGAGATCTGATACCAGGGAAATCCAAAACATGCAAGATCTGACACCGGGAACATGGAGTTTTACCTCGTTTTGGGATCCGAGTGTGGTGGGAAGTTCCATGCCTGGATTTGGAAACACTCAGACCCCCTATGTTCGGGGGGTGTTTTTGGATAAAAAAAAATCTGAATGACTCATCTCTAATGCATATACAGTCATTCACTATTACACGTCTCGCTTCAGCATACAGTGCATGCAGGATGCGGGACATTAAGCTTAAATGAATACAGTAGTAAAAGTCATGCAGAGATGATCGTCTGGTAGACCTTCATTTCAAAGGGTGTCATCATTGTAGTTCAATTGGATTTAAATATATAGGAATACAACACATCAAGGATAACAGCAGCACTGGTGAATGTTATTAGAGCCTCTTGCAAAGAAAGTAATACAGCATAAGATTAATCACTTTGTATTGTGTCTTTAGAAAACTGTGGATTCTTTACAGAGGATAGACTAAATTTCTGTATTTGGTAATGAAATTACTAATTACTCATTACTGTATATGACGTTTGAGTCACATGACTCATTAATTTTGTAATGTATAATACCTTTTAACTATATATTGATATGGTATATTCAGTACATTGCCAACTTTTGCCTTTGACAATTACCAATTTTTATTTCAAATATTATATTCAGGGCGGGATGTACTAAGCCTTGTAAATTGATAATTTCACTGTGATAAATTACCAGCCAACCAGCTCCTAACTGTCATTTTTCAAACACAGCCTGTGACATGGCAGTTAGGAGCTGATTGGCTGGTACTTTATCACAGTGAAATTATCACTTTTCAAGGCTTAGTACATCCCATAGTATTCAATTTACAGTAGATCATGCTACAGCTTTGTGACATCAGGAAATCAGTGAGTTGGACCCAGTGTTTTTAATACCTTTAAAGTAATCAGTAAATAAATATTTTTTGATTTTGGTTCACACTCCATCCTAATAGTTACAGAAGTAGTATGTTATTTATGTGGGATTTTATTATAATTGGTCTTGTAAACTTCTCTGTCCACAAATGCAATGTCCCTCCCTTATCCCTTTTAAGAATCAATTAGAAACCAATTATAATTGAAACAAATTCCAAGCTGGAATCTCAATGAGATCATATATAAAAAATAAAAATAAAAAAAAGTTGGCAATTTTTTTTCCAGTGGATTTTGTATAAATTGGTTTCATTAACTGTCTTATAATTTAACGACAGCAACAATGAATTGCCTGTTATTTTATAAATTGCTAGTTTTCTTTCTTTGATATAAAAACCTGATACATCATTTGGATAATACATCATGCATCATATAAATCATCAAAGTGAATTGTTTTGACACATTTAACAGCATTCTGACCCAGGGGCCTGGTTTTGTCACTGACTTGGCCTTGCATACACTGTCAACCACTGATTTAGAAAAATAGAGTTGTTCACTGTAGCAACCTATCAGATTCCACCATTTATCTAGTATAGTCTAGAAATGTCAAAGAAAACGTCTGATATTAAAGAGAATGAGGCTCCCATCAGCTTAGACTTCTCAGACGACTACATTTGGGTGGAATTCTAATGTGTAACTTAGGGCCTACAATACCGTTAAGATGGCTCTGGTTGTTATGGGTGTGCAGCTAAAGCTCAGAGCAATTCTGAGTCATGCGTATAGAGAACAAATTACGGTAAGAATGAAAGTCTGTTTCTGATGGATCTCTTGCATGAAGCATGGGGATGTTGCAAGTTCCAAAATGAAAGATGGTTGTGGTGGTTACCGTAAAATCAGTGGGATGCACTGAAGATATACAGATTCTCGTATTAGTTGTATGAAATCTCACAATTATCAAACACGATCATTTAGTGCACAGACTCAGAATTAGGCCCTTTATGTTAAAATACAATGGTGACTGTCATTTTTTTTGTTTTTTTGTTTTTTTTAGCTAGGCAACATGTTGGCCTGGGCCACCTGCTTACCTCCATGGGCTAAATTTACTGAGCATCAATTTTGCCTGTGTTGTGAAACTGATAGGTACTGTATAATGCCTATCATTCCCAATTAAATGAATGGCTGCACGGATTGGTCAGTAATGACAACAGCCATTCTTGTTAGGAACCCACATTGGATGTTCCTCCATCCCCCTGCCTCATGCCTTGAACATCTCAGCTTTGCTTACATACTGCCATCAGGCTACCTCCTGCTTGCTTGCACTTCATGTCATCTGTCTGTCGACCCTTCCCACTAGATTGTTAGCTCTTCAGAGCAGGGCCCTCTTTCCTCTTGCTGTCAAAGCCCTCTTCTCGACACATTTCACTAGCAGCTCTCCCCTACTCAGCGACCATCTATACCCGCTTTTTCTCCTTCTGGTAAAGGCTCATCTCCATCGATGGCCACCAGCCCCTAGTAGTACGATGATCACTCCCTCACTACTTACATCTTAGCTGTATTATGTCTTGAGAATGTGTGGTGCTCTTTGTTACCTGTACTCTATTTGTTATTTATTTACTAACTGTAATGCTAAGTTTTGTCTCCCTGTACTGTCCTTTGTACAGCACTGCAAAACACTTGTGGCGCCTTATAAATAAAATGTAATAATAATAATAATAATAATCAGAATGGCCACTAGTTTCAATAGGAATGGCAGGCATAGTATCACGGCAGGGTCCCTCAAGGAACAAACTCTGTATCATTACACATTGGATCTGAGTGAGCATAAATGGGGAAAAGAAGGAGCGTATTGTGCAATGCTGTTTCAATGAAAGACATATTCTACAGGTTTTTAAGTCACCCATATGTTTTATTATTATGCAAACTAGAACCAATAACCTAGAAATAATGACACGTGCAACTGTATAGATTGGAAAAATTGGAGGTCACAGCCAAATTTATTACATTGGAATTAGAATTGTTAATCACCGGTGGCGAAAAAGCAGTGCCAACTCGGCCATGGCTTAAAACTTTTGAATCTTTAAATAAATGGGGCGGAGTTTCCGCCCCTTGCGCAGTCCGTCCTGGGTAGAACCATCTCCCCTTAATTAGCACAGTGCTGGTCCCTCCTTAAGATGGTGACCTGGTCCTCCCCTGAGGTAGTGACCGACTCGCCTTTCTCAAAGGGGAAATGCTAGCCAAGCTCTGCTGCGCTAAATTGAGCCGCCGAATAGCACTGCTTTCTGCCCGCTGCGCCTCGCACTTGCTGGAATAATTATAGCTTATTATTCCAACGAAAAAGAACTTTCAAAGTACATTGAAAGAAAAACACAATTCACAAATTTAAATTGCTGGGTGGGTGGGTGGGATCACAAAATGGCAAGAGGAATATGAATCCTCTGCCAGCACTTAAATAAACTAATCTACCCCGCCTACCTAACTACTCCCTATTGGATAATGCTTGATTGACATCTATTAACAACCTATTAGAAAATATCAACACAAAAACCAGATCTAACTAGCTTAGCTACCTAACAAACAGGGAACCCGCCTACCTAACTACTCCCTGTTGGATAATGTTTAATAGACATACATCAACACCTATTAAAAAATATCAACACAAAAACCAGCTCTAACTAGCTTAGCTACATAACAAACAGGGTGCTTATATTCACTCTATCCTATACAGTCTCTCTTCTTTTTAAGTCACCCATATGTTTTATTATTATGCAAACTAGAACCAATAACCTAGAAATAATGACACGTGCAACTGTATAGATTGGAAAAATTGGAGGTCACAGCCAAATTTATTAAATTGGAATTAGAATTGTTAATCACCGGTGGCGAAAAAAGCAGTGCCAACTCGGCCATGGCTTAAAACTTTTGAATCTTTAAATAAATGGGGCGGAGTTTCCGCCCCTTGCGCAGTCCGTCCTGGGTAGAACCATCTCCCTTTAATTAGCACAGTGCTGGTCCCTCCTTAAGATGGTGACCTGGTCCTCCCCTGAGGTAGTGACCGACTCGCCTTTCTCAAAGGGGAAATGCTAGCCAAGCTCTGCTGCGCTAAATTGAGCCGCCGAATAGCACTGCTTTCCGCCACATTCGAAGACTCCAGACTGCGAAACCGCCACCAAACAGCCTACCTTCACAATTTGTTTAAACCTTTCAACAATGCTGTGACAAACAACTCCAAACCATCTTCAGATAAATGCACTCCATCTAATCTGTACAATTCTACCTTCTCGTAACGCAAATCTGGATGCTTAACCACTTTCCCTTTTAAACTAATAACAAATCTGGAGGTTGCGGCATTGAGCTTCCTTCTTACTTTATCTAACGCCATTCCCCCTTGGGTGCCCCTCCAAAATCTACGTGGTACCACTTCTGACCACACCACCTTAACCGCCGGCCAATGTTCAGCAATTATTTGAAAATCTTTCTTTATGCTGTTAATTAACTCTATACCCTTACAAGTACCTAAATCATTGCCTCCTAAGTGTATCAACAAGCAATCAGGGGCACCCCAATTCTTTTCGCCATCCCAAAGCACACTCAATAAATTGCTCCATCTCATTCCCCTTATACCTATCCACCTTACTTTAAAAGGGGACGACTTAGATGCCTTGTGCCTACTGGCCCAATAGACATATGAATGACCCACAATCCACACCCGGCTTGACAATGTCAAAAAACCTGCAGAAAAAACAGCAAAACAAATAATATTTTATTTAAATTATGATTCAAACAAACCTTTAAAAACAGGGAGGGATAAAACTTAGTTATTTTGGCGACCCAGATGGAGGTGAACGACACCAAACCTCAAAAATTCTTGTGAGGGAAAAGGTGAAAAGAACTCCAATCCCCCTTTAACGGCGGGTAGCTTATGGCCCTGGGTTTCCTAAATAACAAACTCGCAGGATGCCTCTATTAATGCAACTTATCCCCTCTAACAAAACGCTTGTAAGCATCTGACTTCCACCGTCCCAACCTCTTAATCTCTTCCTTAGAAGAGCCTGCCGCTGCTGCGCAAGTCGCTGCTCCAATCCTGAAAGAATGCGTCCCGTAATGCTCTAATGGAAGGCCCAATGCTATTAAACATTTATTGAAAATACTTGTGAATTGAAATTTAGATAAAGGACTCCGATCCATATGCACCAACCACTGATCCCCCCCTTTCGGACGAATTCCCCGAAGGCCTCAGCTAATCTTACTGGGCAGATGCTCGGCTCCAAATGCATAGGAACAGAAATCCATTTACCCCTTCCCAACTGATCCGTTTTGGACCGGTGTATCTTGATAAGAAGCTTATCACTCCTAACTACTACATTACTCAACAATATACCCGTATCCACTAAACCCTTGTTTTTTGCAACTAGTTCACCTACTCTTAATGCACCAAAAAAAGGCCACTGCAAATGCCAAACTAAAAAGGTTAACCTCGAACTCTCCTATCGCAATACCCGAAACGGCCATAATTAGATCTCTCAAAAGCTCGATGTCAATTGGCCTACGCTCATCTCCTATATTTGCCTGCTCTTTGGACCACCCCTTCATTGCCTTTGATAACATAAAAGATTTAGTTGGGTCGATCAACCCTTCTAAACGTGAAAAATACGAGATTCCTGCTAAAGCACCCGACATAGCCGCTTTAGAACGACCCTTTTCATGCCCTAACCATACAAACGCTAACATAACATCCTGTACACTCTTACCACCACCTTCCGAATTCATGTACGCCTGCCAATCATTCCATGCTGCAGAATACGATCTCAACGTCCCAGGTGCCAATGCCTTCAATGCTAACGCTTTCATGCCGGATTGATGATCTGCCATACAAATTTAGGACATGACAAACCCTCTAATCTAGCCGCTGGAGCTAATGCTCTAAATCTATCCCATTGAAAACGGGACAAAGCATCCGCTATCTCGTTTCTCACCCCAGGCACATGCCTAGCACTTAACTCTATATTCTTCTGCATACATCTAAGAGTTAAATGCCTTAACAACTTAAACGCATGATAACATGAAGACTTTTGGTTGTTGATCGCTTGAACTACCCCTAGATTGTCGCACCAAAACAAAACCCTTTGATTACCTAGCTTATAGCCCCAGATCTCCACCGCGACAATGATTGGAAAAAGCTCAAGTAAAAGCATGTTATTAGTAAGCCCTTTCCTACGCCATTCCTCAGGCCAAGCTTCCGCACACCATTCACCTTCAAAATATGCACCGAAACCTAGGGACCCTGATGCATCTGTGAAAAATTGCAAATCTCTGTTGCTTACTTCTTCCTGCAGCCAAATACAAACTCCATTAAAATCTCTCAAAAATTCTAACCAAACCTTACAATCTTCTTTCAATTCCGATGAAATGCGTACAAAATGGTGTGATTTCTTAACCCCTGCAGTGGCTCTTTCTAGCCTACGACTAAAAATCCTTCCCATCGGAATGACCCTACAAGAAAAATTTAATAACCCCAGAAGTGATTGTACCTGTTTCAGAGTCATCTTTTTTGCAGAAATAAAATTATCCAATAAACTCCTTAAACCATTCACTTTTTCCGCTGGCAACCTACAAAGGCCTGCTTCAGTATCAATCTCTATACCCAGATAAGATAAACGGGTCACAGGCCCCTCTGTTTTTTTCTTAGCTACGGGTACACCCATTACTGAAAAAAGAGCTTGAACCGAAAACAGCAATTCATTACATGCCGAGCTACTCGCAGGGCCTGCCAACAAGAAATCATCCAAATAATGAGCGACTCCTGTCTGACCTGTGCCTGCCTTTACACACCACTGTAAAAATGAACTAAAACATTCAAAGTAAGAACACGAAATTGAACAGCCCATCGGCAAACACCTGTCCACATAAAATTGGCCCTCAAGCTTGAAACCCATGTATTTAAATGAATCAGGATGTAGCGGCAACAATCTAAAAGCCGATTCTATATCCACTTTTGCTAACATAGCTCCTACACCAAAACCTTGAACCATATCAACGGCTTCCTCAAAAGACTGATACTTAACGCTACACAAAGAAGGGTCCAGAGCCTCGTTTATTGAGCCCCCCTCCGGATAGGAAAGGTGCTGAATTATCCGAAATTTACCCGGCTCCTTTTTTGGAACCACCCCCAATGGTGAAACACAAAATTCAGCTAAAGGCGGACTTTTAAAAGGTCCACACATACGCCCCAAACTAACTTCAGCAGCAATTTTGGCTCGTACCATTTCTGGATAATCTCTAGCTGATTTAAGATTCCTCCTGGCTAAAACTAATACTGGCCTAACTATTGGCAATTTAAAACCGAACTTAAAACCTTGCAATAAAAATGCCGCCTCCTCCCTGAGAGGATAGCGGTCCAACCAACGCTCTAAAACTACTACATCTACTGGGGACTCCGCTTTACCTATTAGCGGCCCTCTGCTCCCCTCTACCCACTGATTGATTTGCGGACCTGCTGCAATCCTTTGCTGCGTGACCTCCGCCACACAGCATGCAGATATGTCTATATCTACATGTTGTTCCCCTACTGCATTGCGCGTTATTGAACGCGTAACATTTTCCTCTTCCTCCTGTGTTAAAGCCTGGTCTAAACTGAAAGGGCTGTTTACGACCCATCGACTCCGTAAAAGACCTATTACTATGAGTTACCTCCAACCAAACCTCTACATCTTTGAAACCTAAACTTAGCAATTTCTGACCGTCTTGCTTCTTCCTAAATAATTCGTCGTACTGACGCCACACGTTATGCCTAGCCGTCAGAAACATATTATGAATAAGATGTAGATATTTAATCACGTTAAGAAACTCTGATGGACGAGATTCTATATAACAAGCCGCAAAAATGTACATTCCCGTAAGCCAATTGGGATAACTCCTCCTTGCCTCTTCCGCTACCGGCCCCCCGGCCTTTGCTGTATCTAGAGCCTTTTTAGCTTTGTGTGTAATCGCGAACATATCTACAAAGCGCCCTTTCTTTATACGCTCCCTCACCTTAGACCTTACTCCCCTCAATATTGCCGTATTTGCACAATGCACACTATCGCCTGACGCATCTGGAGCCGCTTACTCCTACGCTTTCCCCTAAGATGCTGAACGAATGTCCGCATAAATTTACGCGGATTCTCCAGCGAGCTAGACGTATCTGATGATTTTGCGCTAAGCTGGATTTCTGTAATTATCTTACCCGTTCCTGATGTAGAAGGACCTTCGCCTGCATCTCCTGCTAGCTCCTGTCCCACGTTGTGCGACGCGCCCGCCGCAGCTTGACTTGCTGATTGTTGATCTTGCGAAATCCCAATGACTGCTGGCGAATCTAACGAAACTGTGTTAGCTGCTGACACCTGCGGACTCATTAAAACAGCGTCACTTCCTGCTTGCCCCACCCCGTCTGATCCATCAGCTGCTACCGACGGTGCTCGCGCTTGAGATTGCACTTTTGGCTGACTTTCTGACTGCCTTGGTGATGGGGGCTAGCTGGTGGAGGAACTTGGGGCAGAGGCGGCAGCCCTACCTGATGAACACTCATAAATTGATTAGGCGCAGGATGCAACCAATGCCCATATTGAGGGCCTGCCTGCGAGGGGCTTGAAAACTGCATAAACTGCGGAAAAGCCAACGGCTGATATAAATGACTTAACTGCTGGTTATATTGAGGGTTAAAGAAATGCTGCTGCCTTGTTAAAGGCATTTTGCTGGGCCCCCTGACTGAAATACGGGGACCATGAAAATTACCACTTGTTTGAAAATTTACTTGATGGGAAAAAGGAGGAGGGGGGGGAATTGCAAACAATTCCCTTGTCCTATCTAAACCTACTACTGCAGGTCCTGGGGAACTCCCTATACCCCCTGCTGCCCCCCCCACATTCATTATATTACCACTCTCACCCCTTATGGGAGAGGCTAACATGCTGCCTCTCCCTTGGGGCTCTAATGGCTGTCTGCCTGTCCCTACAGATGCGCTCCCCTCCCCAGCTCCAAAAGCTGTGGGAGAGGTGCTAACGGCCGCCGGGTCTGCTGCCATGGAAACAGGGGCGGGGCTTCCAGCAGCGGATGCCGATGCACCGGACCCGCTGCTTAACACTGAGGATGGCCGGCGGGGTGTGCTTGCAGGGCTGGCTGTCGCTCCCGACAGCCAGGCCCGCAGCACTGAAGGAGACGGAGCGGGAGGCGGGTGACTCGTCACCGCTACCTCCGTCCTGTCCGCACGTGCGCTGGTAGCCGCGCGAGCGCTGGGAGCCGCTTGACTGGCTCCCCTCACTGCAAAACGGCGCGCTCCTCTCACCGCCGGAGAGGCAGCGGCGGCAGAAAGAGGTCTGGATACCTCAACCAAGCGGCGGGGAGGGGGCGCACTGCGGCGGGGGCGAGGCATATTAATGTCTTTAATGAACCTAGTGCAGCAGAAAAAACCTACTAAAACCTATCCCCCAAATTCACCTCACAAATTTACCTTTCACTAAATATACTATCAAATATATATATATATGAACCAAAGAATTATCTATGAATAAACTAACACAATTGTAAGTACAGTTATGAAGGAAATAAACTTTTCTATAACCCCTTAAACCGTTTAATGAAAACACCTGTGGAGTGATACTAAATACTTTACCAGCCCCAGGGATCACAAAATGGCAAGAGGAATATGAATCCTCTGCCAGCACTTAAATAAACTAATCTACCCCGCCTACCTAACTACTCCCTATTGGATAATGCTTGATTGACATCTATTAACAACCTATTAGAAAATATCAACACAAAAACCAGATCTAACTAGCTTAGCTACCTAACAAACAGGGAACCCGCCTACCTAACTACTCCCTATTGGATAATGTTTAATTGACATACGTCAACACCTATTAAAAAATATCAACACAAAAACCAGCTCTAACTAGCTTAGCTACATAACAAACAGGGTGCTTATATTCACTTTATCCTATACAGTCTCTCGTTCTTTTTTTTTAGATTTTCTTAACAGTTAGACTGCAGGTGCCAGCATAACCTGGAACCCCTTAAAATTGAGCATGACGACATGCTGGAACCTGTAGTGTGCCAGTATAAATAGTTAATTAAACAGTATGTTATCCTACAAACCCCCACTGGTTGTGGGAAGAACCCTAGTGCCTTCAGCACGGGGATGGTTTCTCCATGGGGTGGTGCTGGGGGGCACAATTTTTCTCCCAGACTCTTGCCCCCTTAACACTAAAGGTGGGTACACACTATTAGATATATCTGCAGATCAATTGATCTGCAGATATATCTATGTACGGATCGGGCAGTGTGCTGTGCATACACACAGCCCGATCCGTCGGGGGACTGACGTCATGAACTGGGCGGGCGGGTGCTCGCGCCCGCCCAGTTCACCTGTCAATCAACGCCGGCCGCCGCAGCATGTGTACGGGCAGTCGGACGACCGTCCTGTACACACACAGCGACGGGCCAATATATCGTTAGATATATTGGCTGTCGGCTGTGCTGCGCGGCCGACGCGATACGTCTGTGAACGACGGAGTTCACAGACGTATCGCCCGTACACACTGGCCGACGGTCCCGCGATGTATCGGCCGTTCAAGAGAACGGCCGATACATCGACCAGTGTGTACGGGCCTTTAGATTGGCTTTAAAGTGGAGAGACTCCACACTGTGTGTTATCCTCCTATAGTGGCATCACACCTGGCTGGTAAAGCCTAGTGCTGGTTATAGCACATTCAATATTACTCTGGAATACATACATTTTATCGGCGGATGGGATACCGGCTGTCAATATCCCGACAGTGCCATCCCGCCCGCTAGAATGCCGGCTGCTGGGTGAGTGCTAAGATTCCCCTTGCGGACTCTCCTCAGGATCTATTCTTACTCTATGGGTGTCGTGGACACCCACGAGTGGGAATAGCCCTGGTGCGCCGGGATTACGTCTGTCGACATTGTCAGCTGACGGGATTTTGGTGTAGGTATCCTGAACGCCGGAATCCCGACAGCCAGCATTTTAACCGCAACTGCATTTCTCCATGCTTTTTATCTAGGTGATTTTGCTACTACCATCATAAGCTTTGGGGTAGCTTTATCAAAGCTTGTAGAGTGGAGAAAGATAAAGTACCAACCAATCAGCTCCTAGCTGTCGATTTTCAAATACAGCCTGTAACATGGCATTTAGAAGCTGAATGGTACTTTATCTCTTTACAAGCCTTGATACCTCTCCCCCTTATGGTTTTACAAAATTCAGTTAATATGTTGGGTAATGGTTGTATGACTCAGGATCTAAACTGACTGTTCAGGGCATACCCATTTTCTTTTCCTAATCACATCTTCCTTAATTAGAACACAATGCACAAAGCTATTACAAACTTTTTTGTAGATTTAATTTAATTCGGAAACATAGTGGAAGCATTACAAAATAACTCAGTGATAGCAGACATTTCATGCAACCTTTTCCATTCTTTCCTGATGCTTCCAAACTACTAGATTAAAATAAACAGTTTTGCTTTGACATTATCTACTATATTCTAATGAAATAAAATGTCTGCAAGAATGAATATTTTAATTAAAAACTGTAAGAAACAGAATCACATTTATACTGTCTCCTGCTTACATTCTTACATTTTTCAAGGTCTGGATTCTAACTGGAAATTTAAGTTTGCTTTCCAATTTTTTTTTTCTCAGTGTTCCAGTCTCTCAATTACTTGCATCATCGTTAACTCTGATGATGCTCATTTAGCTTTTTCTCTGTCAGGGGTCCTTGCCAAATTTGCATCTCAGTAGGCTGCAGCATTTTCCACTTTTTCATACAGTGTCAGTTTTATCAGGAATAACTTTTTATGCTCTACTCAAGAAATGTTTTTGTGACTGTCTTCGTAAGTTACAAGCATACATATAGCAGTAATGTCAGCATCAGCAGCTGTGTGCTCCCAAACGGAGCAATACTTGAATTTCTCCATTGGGTGCCATTCCCCCCATAGAGATGAGGAACAGCGTTTGCCTTTTATTATAGAGGATACCGTATTCCAAAAGGAAAATATTATAATAAAATAATTTTTCATGACTTTTCCCTTAACTACTTTCACAAAATGAATGTAGTGTAGGCATTAAGTGGAGGCATTAAGAAGTGGAAGCATTAAGTGGAGTGTAGGCAGTAAGTGGTTGACATCAAACACAGTGAAATAGTAAAAGGAGTAAAGAGCGGGATGGGAGTGATGGGGTTATATCTAATGCTATAATGCCCAGCATTGCCTGACTGTTTTTACTCTCTCTCTGTCTCCACCAACCAACCAACCAACCAACCAACCAACCAACCAACCACATCCCCCTATCTTTCTTTTCAACTCCCTCATTCCTGACACTTTCTCCCCATCTTTCTCTCCTCTCATGCCCTCTTTTCTCTATCTTCTGCTGAAGAACACTGTGTTTTCTGATGGGATGGGTCAGAGGTCAAACCAACTGGCATTACATTCCAAAGTGATGACATCATTTTTTATCAGCAATTGGTTTTATTATGTAGGTGATACAGTATATACAGTATTTACATCAGCAGAGAGTAGCAAGAGTGAGCAAACATTCTGTACTACACTTATTCCTCTTATAAACCTATGCCATGGTGTCTTATGAATGGCATAAACATGTCCAGTATGAGGAAGCATGTAGCTAGATCATGAGCCTATTTTTAGTTTGCTCTTTTGAATATCATAGGTTATCACATGCTCAGCTGCTAGGAGCACAGTCAGAGATTTTCTGGGTGTCACTATATTTAGATGATCTATTTCATACCTGACACTTAACTCAATTGAAAATTGAGTTAAGAGCTGGTTGGTTGGTACTTTAGCTCCGTCCACTTTATCTCTCTCCAAGGCTATTGCACTGTCTGGTAGAATATAGCCAGTTTATGCCACTAACGGGTCACCTGGCATTTGCTCCTCTTACCTGGTAAGTATTTTGCTCATATGGAAATAGTGATCACTACATGAACTCCTGGAGAATACTATCCCTATAGACACTAATGGTGATTCCATATGCTAGTGGAGAACACAAGTGAAATGGTCACTTGTGTCATAGAATCATAGAATTTGACGGCAGATAAGAACCACTTGGCCCATCTAGTCTGCCCCTTTTTTATTTTATCCTTTAGGCAATCTCAACCCTTTTTTAACCTTAATTCTTTGTAAGGATATTCATATGCCTGTCCCAAGCATGTTTAAATTGCCCTACAGTCTCAGAGGTGGTAGAGGCTAAGACTGTAGGGCAATTTAAACATGCTTGGGACAGGCATATGAATATCCTTACAAAGAATTAAGGTTAAAAAAGGGTTGAGATTGCCTAAAGGATAAAATAAAAAAGGGGCAGACTAGATGGGCCAAGTGGTTCTTATCTGCCGTCAAATTCTATGTTTCTATGACACAAGTGACCATTTCACTTGTGTTTTCCACTAGCATCTGGAATCACCATTAGTGTCTATAGGGATAGTATTCTCCAGGAGTTCATGTAGTGATCACTATTTCCATATGAGCAAAATACTTACCAGGTAAGAGGAGCAAATGCCAGGTGACCCGTTAATGGCATAAACTGGCTATATTCTACCAGACAGTGCAATAGCCTTGGAGTGAGATAAAGTGGACGGAGCTAAAGTACCAGCCAACCAGCTCTTAACTCAATTTTCAAACACAGCCTGTAACATGGCAGTTAGGGGCTTATTGGCCGGTACTTTATCTCCATCCACTTAATCTCTCTCCAAGGCTTAGTACATAGACCCCTTAAACGCTGATAAATAATCACACAATCAGCAAGAGCTAGCGTTATATTTGGCTATCAATTTGTTAACTATATAAAAATTATTCTTATGGCGGCAAAGAAAAAAGTGAGCAGATCAGACCAATATTCTGAGGCCCTGGAATCCAGCAGATGCCTCTCATACTTGTACACCCAACAAGTGCTAATAAATGGTTTCGGTTTACTCCCTCTTATCATGTCTAACGCATGACCCACTCAGTAAAGTGGTGTTGTTGACCTCCAGTTATGGTCATCTAATGTCCATCTGAGAAGGAGAGCATACCAGTGCTAGCGTGCCATCATTTCTGATCTGACGCTTGCTCCATCTATGAAGAGATAAACAAAAATTAAGAAGAAAGAAATTAATGTCTCGAAGAAGAGGTTACAGTCAGGACACAATAATTAATACAGAATCAGTAATGCCAATAATATCTTCATAATTGTGAAATATATATTACTAGGTGCTTCATCGCGCCCTACGGGCGCTCTTCACACCGTCGCAAGGGGCTACGCCCCCTTAACCCTTGCATGCCTTTCTGGGGTTTAATATTTGTATTATATGGAGTATTATCTGCATTCCTTTGTTAGTGGTTAAATATTGCACAATGAAAGGGCATGCAATGGTGAAGGAGGCGCAGCCCCTTGCGACGGCGTGAACAGCACCTGCAGGGCACAATGTACAGAATGTAGCGGGTGCGGGGGGGACTGCGGATGGTGTCTGTAGATGCTGCGGGTGGAGGGGAGGCAGAAGTGGGGGTGGGGCCCGGATGGGGAAGGTTCGGGAGGTGCTGTGCGTGGGGGAGGGGCAGAGGAGTGGGGGATGCAGATGGGGGAGGGGTCCGGAGGCACTGCAGGTGGGGGAGGGGCAGGGGTGCCATGGGTGGGAGAGGGGCAGGTGTGCGGATGTTGTGGATGGGTGAAGGGTTCCCGGAGGTGCTGTGGGATGGAAAGGGACGGGAGTGCCGGGGGTTGGGTAGGGGACCGCAGGCACCATGGGTAGGGTAGGGGCAGGTACGGGTGTTGCGGCGGATGGGAAAGGAGGTCCGAAGGTGCTGCAGGTGGTGGAGGGGCAGGTGCGGGGGTGCCATTGGTGGGGGAGGGGTGGGTGAGGGGGGGACCGCTGACGGAGGAGGGTGTCTGCAGATGCTGCGGGTGGAGGGGGGCAGGTGTGGGGGGAGACATATAAGGGGGGTGAATGGTGGAAGGGGCCTGGAGGTGCTGTGGGTGGTGAAGGGGTGGAGGAGTGGGAGCCACGGGTGGTGTAGGGGGTCTGGAGGCACAGCATGTGGGGGAGGGGTGGAGTGCCGCATGTGGTGGAGGGGAAGGTGCGGAGGTGTAGTGCATTGGGGAGAGGTCTGGAGGCGCTGCGGGTACTGTACATGCCATAAAAGGTAGTTGGAGGGTATGCAGTAACAGGGCCAGGAAAGGGGTGACAGGGTCAGTACAGGGTTGACGGGGCCAGGACAGGGGTGACGGTGCCAGAACAGGGGTGACGGGGCCAGGACAGGGGTGACAGGGCCAGGACAGAAATGATAGGGACAGGATAGGGGTGACAGGGCCAGGGTAGGGGCGGCAGGACCAGGACAGGGGTGACGGGGCCAGTATAGGGTTGACAGGGCCAGGATAGGGGTAACAGGGCCAGCATAAGGGTGACAGGGCCAGGAAAAGGGTGAAAGGGCCAGAATAAGGGTGACAGGGCAAGGCCAGGGGTGACAGGGACATGACAGAACACAGGGCACGGGAGAGATTGGTATTAGGGACAAAACAGTGGTGACAGACAGATGTGTCTTACCGGAGTCACTGCTGCTGGCTGCTGCTGTTCCATTCCAACCTGTTGGGATCTGCTGCTGCTGGAGACTTGGCATGGCTGACTCTCTCAGGCTGGAGTCCTGCTTTCTCTGCCAGTCCGCATCCCTCCCCCCCTCCTCAGTCACACACCGCAGACCTCGCGCAGCTGCCGGGCACTGTGGTAAGGTGAGACTGGAAATGACTGGTTAGCCCCCAGGAGATGCTGCGGCTGGAGGGAGGAGGGGGTCATAGCATGCACGTGGCGCGGACCTCACGGCTTCCGGGCACTGTGGTAAGGGGAGACTGGGAGTGACTGGTTAGCTCCCAGGAGACGCTGCGGCTGGAGGGAGGAGTGGGTCAGAGCCTGCAAGCAGCTCGGATTTCTGCAGCGCTACCCGCCAGCTAAAGTGTGTGAATGAGCTGGGCGCACTCCACTGCGGGTGGCAGCGCTGCAGCTAGCGGTGGGGTTGCCGGGGCTGGAGATAACAGAGGCAGTATGGAACCTGCACAGCGGCAGGTGCCCCACTAAACTGCAGCTAAGAAGCGTGGAGTGTGTCAGAAAGTGACGCTCCTCCGCACCAGAGAGACCCTGCTGAGTATGCCGATGTGGGAGGTCAAGCACACAGTGAGCCGGTGCCCGTCTGTCTGTATGACATACCCCTCACACACCCCCATACCTCCCAAATGTCCCGATTTTCGCGGGACAGTCCCATTTTTTGGGGTCTGTCCCGCTGTTCCACCCGCGGGTCGCAGTGTCCGGCGGTGGGGGGGGGCAGTTGGAAAGCTCCTGTACTCGCTGTTCTGCTTAGCAGAGCAGCGGTGAATAGTGGAGACAGAGGGAGAGGGGGCATCAGGGGGTACGGATTACAGGGGGGGTTCCAGCAGCAGAGCCGGATTAAGGGGGAGGGGGGGTGGCCAGGGGATACGTACCGTTGGCCCCACAGTTTTAGGGGGCCCCCCGGCTGGAGTAGCTCTGTCCCAGCTCAGAAGCTCCCCCCGTCCTGCCAGCAACAGCGGCAGCATTGTGCTACAGTCAGCACACGCTGCTGCATATTGGCAGGTCTGTGGTGTTGCAGGGAGGCAGCAGTCTCCCTGCTTTCTTCTCCCTGTGCGGGTGTGTAGGGGGAGCGACCACGTCCTCTGGATTTAGCCCTAGCTGAGGGGCCAAAATCCCATTAAAAAAAGAAAAATCGGAATTTGCATAAGGGGGCGTGGCCGCGCGGGCCGCGATTAGGCCACGCCCCCAACCCACAGCAGGCACAGCAATGAGATAGGGCTCCCCTGTCTCAAGTGCCCTGTGCCCCCCGGACTCATAATCAGCCCCTGGGGGCATGCCAGCAGCTCACAGAGCGCTGGGCATGCCCCCTCACTGACAAAAACGGGGGCCCTCCCGTGAAGCCACGCCCCCTTTTCGCCGAGTGTGTGTCCCTCCTTCTGCCTGAAGAAAGCTCCTGAAGAAAGCTGGGAGGTATGCACCCCTGCCTGTGACATGCCCAATGCCCATGCTATCTGCTTCTGCTCCTAGTCTCCTGTAGATTTGGCCAGATCTCTGTGACTCATTTGAATAACTCCGCCCACTGTTGTGACTCCGCCCAGCGTTAGCAAATGAATCACAAGGTCACAGAATAGGGCTATTATATAGGAGATCATATTAAATTGTATGGGAAAAATCTATGTTACTTTACATACAAATGCAGCAATGCTCATGTGAATAGTCGCACCCATGATCGCACAGTGCATTTCCTATAGATCAGGGGTGTGATTATTTGCACATGCCCACAAGTCACAGCAAACGAGTCGAATAGTTGCGAGTGTGATGACATTGCCTACATCTGTATATGTTTCTGAGGGATCCAATCACCATCCCGGCTGTCGTGATCCCGGCGATCAGGATACCGACGCCGGAATCCCGACAGCCGGTAAAATGCTGGTGCACGCAATCCAGGCACAACCCCCCTGTTCCCCCTCGGCTGTTCCCCCTCGGGTGGTGGTCCACGTCAGCCATGGAGGGGTAATATAACCTTGTTATATAGCCCGAGGCGTGGCAAGCGCAGCGTCCACTTGCTGCCGGGATTCCGGCTGGGATCACATACTGATTCTGTTTCTGAAGTTGCTTGGATTTATTTTATTACCAGTATAGGTACATGTATACCCAACTGACCCTGCAACATTAAAACCTTTATAACGCTTTAACAAACACATACATTCCCTTTTGTTGAAATAAATGTAATACAAAGAAACACACGTGAACTTTTATTATATGCCAAAACTGAGAAAACAGAAAATAATGTAAGTAATGCAAGCACCTACATAATCTATGAGGTAATACACATAC
The DNA here is from genome assembly GCF_028390025.1 of Pseudophryne corroboree. Lineage (NCBI taxonomy): Eukaryota > Metazoa > Chordata > Amphibia > Anura > Myobatrachidae > Pseudophryne > Pseudophryne corroboree. The sequence continues at coordinate 404,669,105 of NC_086452.1, forward strand.
AGTACCATGACTGGTCTTATCCCACATGGATGTATCTGATGATTTTACCAGGGGTTCTGAAATGCAGTCCTAAAGGCAACCCAACAGTCCAGGGTTTAGGTTTATCCATGGCTCAGCACAGGTGGTTAAATCAAATTAACTGAGGTGCTAATTACAGTAAGTCACCTGTGGCCAAGTATGGATATAGTTAAAACCTGGACCATTTGGGTGCCTACAGGGCCACGTTTGAGAACCTCTGGATTATACTATTACATAAAGTAATTATAAAAATAAAAACCGGAAATAAAAGAGAACAGACAAGAGAAGAAATGTACACATGAATCTACCCTCAGAAAAATCATCAGGTATCTCTTGGCGCCCTCCACTGATGGGCTTTCCTTTTCTACAATGCCCCATCACCAACTGGCCCCTCCTCCAAAGGGTACAGCACCTGCACAAACAATTTGACACATTCATGTCTCTTATATTAGTCAATACTATTTTAGTATGTTTTATTTGAATAATCGTGAAATAGGAAAGTGAGCCAATCATATGATAAATACCCCGGTGGTATGCTTAGGGTGGCTTCTAGTTAAAGTCTATAATTGTTATTTTAATGGCAATAAAAATATATATATGGTACCACATTAGAGTAGCTCCTCTGTCGTCCATTCACAGTCTGCGAGCTTGTGTACTTATCAGTTGGCGTCTGATGACCAGAACTCTGACAAGCTGACCTAAAAAAGGAATCTTATACAGTACATTATCCCTTTCACACCGAAGTCACAGCTCCATCCTGGGATACTGAACACATATCATAGTCAGGATTTAAGATTACTCACCCCATTCACAACACCTGGATGTTCTTGGGTCATCACCATTAACCACTTAACTGACAATTTATTTCGCCGAAAACCGCTCCGAAATTGTCATTTTTTTTATGAGTGAATTAGGTGAAGAACATGACTTTAACCCTATCCCAAATGATTTTAGTAAAAAAAAAATATATATATTTTTTTTAAAATATTTATTTAAACATCAAAACATCGATTGGGAACATTGCGACCATCGGAACATTGCAACCATCACGGCTTTCATTTTAAAAGCCGGGACAGCCTGCAGGTATACAGCGGGGGTCTTGGGGTGGCTTGGGAGGGTTCATTTACTCTCCCCAGCGGCTGCCATAGTCTGCAGCCGCTGGAGGGGGGGGATCCTGCCATGTTGACCGATCAGCAGTGATCGGCAGCACAGCAGACACAGGGGGAGAGTTTAGGGAGGTAGAGGGACCTTCCGGTCCCTCTGACAGCAGCAGCGGAGGGAAGTTTATCTTCCCTGCCGCTGCTAACACTCTCTCTCTCTGACTGGTCGCATCCTGTGCGACCAGGTCAGATAGAGCACTTGCAGGCATTGTCGCATCTGATGCGACCATGCCAGGCAAGTGGTTAATGCAGGACTGTTGGAGATTACATTATCTCCAAGCATTCTGAGCCCACAATCAAGAGCCTTTTAGGCAAGACACGGGTCATCTATGACCTGTGTCTGCCTTTCACACTGCAGCCGACCCTTTCACCCCAAGTCAGGACCTGGGTCGTACCGGCTTGCCCCAGCAATAACCTGGGTCAGAGGCTCAGTGTGAAAGGGGTATAAGTAATTCATGTGAGAAGACACAGGATTCTTATAATTGGTCAAAAGGACATTAGTACTATGGGGGGTATCGAATTGGGTGCGATAAACGGGATTCCGTCGTCTGAAGACCAGCACCAGCATACTTACATCCCCCCCATTGCCTGAACCTAGGACTGCTCAGCATACTTACATTCGGAATGTTGGCGGTTGGGATTCCGGCGTCTGCATTTTGTCCGATGGAGTTCCCGATTTTGTCCGATGGAGTTCCCGTGTCGGCATTTTGTCCACATGTCGATTTCGGTTGTCGTCATCCCGACTGCCGGCATCCTGACTGCATTCTATCCAATTTCAACCCATGGCATTTTTGCCCGCTAAAAATGTGCAGATATCTCGATTTATGACCAATGGTATACAAATAAAGGCCTTTTCAATGACCCAAAATGGACCCATGATCTCACAAAACTACAAGGGTTGTGTTACTGTGGCTCCGGCGGCTTCTTATCAAGAATTATGCTTCACATGCCTGAGGTCCGCGAAGAATAATCCCTGATAAGTGCGGGTATCGGGGGATAAGGACGCTGAAATCGGTGCTAAATAGATTAGCAGTGGTAAAGCACTGCTGCAAAAAGGATACTCCCCTATATATTTTGGCCATTCAATCTATTAAGATTGGTGAAGCTACTTGGTAGTAAAACATTCTTAAAGTATGCTGCTACTATTGTATAATATATATTTAAGCTGCTGAAAAGTTTATACTCTTACTACTGTACTGTCAGAGAACTAGTTTGATTCCAGTCATTGGGATATACCCATTTTTTTATGCAAATACAGGTACAACATCGATTATCACACACACAAAAAATGCATAATTGTTCCCAAACATTAATCTGTTTTGTTTTTTTGTTTTGTTTTTTGCTTCTTCTTCTTTTTTTTTTTTTTTGGGGGGGGGGGGGATAGAATAAATAAAGATGTTTTACTTTAAAAAGGTAGATTAATATGTGCACCAAAGGTTGTTTTTTCTCTTTAAGATAATTCAACATGTGACTTTGACCAACTTCACTCCAAGTCCCACAGTACTAGCAGAAACAAAAAAGTAAAAAATTACATATATCTCACAGAAAGAGAATCAATGTCTTAGACCCACACACATCACCAAGCACTGTCGTGTTCTAAAATTTCTGGATCCACCGCATCATCCACATTCACTCCAGATCAGTGGCGGAACTAGCAAGCGGTGGGCCCAGGTGCAACAAAATGCTTTGGGCCCCACCCCCTCATCCCATCCAAGTCCACCCCCTCAACCCTCGAGAGGTTCTGGTGAGGGGGACCTGCTCAGGGCCAGAGAAATGGATACCTAGCAACAGTGCCGTAAATAGACATTTTAGCACTGTGTGCAAGAAATGGCATCGGAGCCCCACCCCTGCATGCAAAACAGGGGCAGTGCGCGCCGTAGGCACGTGCAAAAATACATAGGGGCATGGCTTCGTGGGGAAGGGGTGTGGTCATAAAATAATACCAAGTCATAAAACGGTGCACAGTAGTCTCCATTATTCAAATTACGCCGCACAGTAGCACCACTACACCAGGTAGAGACCCCTTTACACCTTACAGCGGACAGATTCCCGTTTTTACACATTACGGCAGACAGCGTCCCCTTTTTACACATTAAGGCAGACAGCGTCCCCTTTTTACACATTAAGGCAGACAGCGTCCCCCTTTTTACACATAACGGCTGACAGCATCCCCCTTTTTACACATTACGGCAGACAGCATCCCCCTTATTAAACATAACGGCAGACAGCGTCCCCTTTTTACACATAACGGCAGACAGCGTGCCCTTTTTACACATTACGGCAGACAGCGTGCCCTTTTTACACATAATGGCAGACAGCGTGCCCTTTTTACACATTACGGCAGACAGCGTTCCCTTTTTACACATTACGGCATACAGCGTCCCCTTTTTACACATAACGACAGACAGCGTGCCCTTTTTACACATTACGGCAGACAGCGTCCCCCTTTTTACACATAACGGCTGACAGCGTGCCCTTTTTACACATTATGGCAGACAGCGTGTCCTTTTTACACATAATGGCAGACAGCGTGCCATTTTTACACATAACGGCAGAGAGCGTCCCCTTTTTACACATTACGGCAGACAGCGTCCCCCTTTTAACACATTACGGCAGACAGCGTGCCCTTTTTACACATAATGGCAGACAGCGTCCCCTTTTTACACATAACGGCAGACAGCGTGCCCTTTTTACACATAACGGCTCCACGGTGCAGCTTCTGGCAGAGATCCCGATTCCCGGGCAGGGGAGAAGGAGGAGGAGGGAGGTGGAGGAGGGAGCCGCAGCAGCGCTGTGTTATTGGTGGAGGCGCTGCTGCTGCTGTCCCAGTCTTTCACCATAGGCTATTCTCCGCCGCTGTGAATGCTGAGATGCGCTTCACAGCGTCGGAAGACAGCCTATGGTGAAGCAGAGGGACAGCAGCAGCAGTGCCTCAACCTATAACACAGCGCTGCTGCGGCTCCCTCCTCCACCTTCCTCCTCCTCCTTCCTCCCATGTCCGCTGCGCTCCTCTCCTCTCCGGGCGGCTGTCTGCTGCAGGCGGCGGTTGCCCGCAGCACACAGCGACATGAATCCGAACCCCCCCGAACTTCACTTTTTTTATACGGGTCCGAGGCAGACTCGGATCCTCCCGCCTTGCTCGGTTAACCCGAGCACGCCCGAACGTCATCATCCCGCTGTCGGATTCTCGCAAGATTCGGATTCTATATAAGGAGCCGCGCGTCGCCGCCATTTTTCACTCGTGCATTGGAAATGATAGTGAGAGGACGTGGCTGGCGTCCTCTCACTTTGTTTCAGGGGGCTGCAGAGAAAATATCTTTATTCTGGGGACCAGCAGTATTATAGGAGGAGTACAGTGCAGAGTTTTGCTGACCAGTGACCAACAGTATTATAAGTTGTCTGCCTGAAAAACGCTCCATATCTGTGCTCAGTGTGCTGCATATATCTGTGCTCACACTGCTTTATTGTGGGGACTGGGGACCAGCAGTATTATATAGGAGGAGTACAGTGCAGAGTTTTGCTGACCAGTGACCACCAGTATTATACATTCTCTGCCTGCAAAACGCTCCACATCTGTGCTCAGTATGCTGCATATATCTGTGCTCACACTGCTTTATTGTGGGGAAAGGGGACCAGCAGTATTACATAGGAGGAGTACAGTGCAGAGTTTTGCTGACCAGTGGCCACCAGTATTATACGTTCTCTGCCTGCAAAACGCTCCATATCTGTGCTCAGTGTGCTGCATATATCTGTGCTCACGCTGCTTTATTGTGGGGACTGGGGACCAGCAGTATTATATAGGAGGAGTACAGTGCAGAGTTTTGCTGACCAGTGACCACCAGTATTATACGTTCTCTGCCTGAAAAACGCTCCATATCTGTGCTGCATTGTAGTATATAGTAGGAGTACAGTGCATCATTTTGCTGACCACCAGTATATAATATATAGGAGTACGGTACAGAAGGTCACTGCTCTACCTACCTCTGTCTCGTCAAGTATACTATCCATCCATATCTGTGGTGCATTTCAGTTTTGCACAGTTTGCTGACCACCAGTATATAATATATAGCAGTACGGTACAGTAGGCCACTGCTCTACCTACCTCTGTGTCGTCAAGTATACTATCCATCCATACCTGTGGTGCATTTCAGTTTTGCACAGTTTGCTGACCACCAGTATATAATATATAGCAGTACGGTACAGTAGGCCACTGCTCTACCTACCTCTGTGTCGTCAAGTATACTATCCATCCATACCTGTGGTGCATTTCAGTTGTGCGCAGTATATATAGTAGTAGGCTATTGCTATTGATACTGGCATATAATTCCACATATTAAAAAATGGAGAACAAAAATGTGGAAGGTAAAATAGGGAAAGATCAAGATCCACTTCCACCTCGTGCTGAAGCTGCTGCCACTAGTCATGGCCGAGACGATGAAATGCCATCAACGTCGTCTGCCAAGGCCGATGCCCAATGTCATAGTAGAGAGCATGTAAAATCCAAAACACAAAAGTTCAGTAAAATGACCAAAAATCTAAATTAAAAGCGTCTGAGGAGAAGCGCAAACTTGCCAATATGCCATTTACGACACGGAGTGGCAAGGAACGGCTGAGGCCCTGGCCTATGTTCGTGGCTAGTGGTTCAGCTTCACATGAGGATGGAAGCACTCATCCTCTTGCTAGAAAAATGAAAAGACTTAAGCTGGCAAAAGCACAGCAAAGAACTGTGCGCTCTTCTAAATCACAAATCCCCAAGGAGAGTCCAATTGTGTCGGGTGCGATGCCTGACCTTCCCAACGCTGGACGGGAAGAGGTGGCTCCTTCCACCATTTGCACGTCCCCTGCAAGTGCTGGAAGGAGCACCCGCAGTCCAGTTCCTGATAGTCAAATTGAAGATGTCACTGTTGAAGTACACCAGGGTGAGGATATGGGTGTTGCTGGCGCTGAGGAGGAAATTGACAAGGAGGATTCTGATGGTGAGGTGGTTTGTTTAAGTCAGGCACCCGGGGAGACAGCTGTTGTCCGTGGGACGAATATGGCCATTGACATGCCTGGTCAAATTACAAAAAAAATCACCTCTTCAGTGTGGAATTATTTTAACACAAATGCGGACAACAGGTGTCAAGCCGTGTGTTGCCTTTGTCAAGCTGTAATAAGTAGGTGTAAGGACATTAACCACCTCGGAACATCCTCCCTTATACGTCACCTGCAGCGCATTCATCATAAGTCAGTGACAAGTTCAAAAACTTTGGATGACAGCGGAAGCAGTCCACTGACAACTAAATCCCTTCCTCTTGTAACCAAGCTCCTGCAAACCACACCACCAACTCCCTCAGTGTCAATTTCCTCCTTACACAGGAAAGCCAATAGTCCTGCAGGCCATGTCACTGTCAATTCTGACAAGTCCTCTCCTGCCTGGGATTCCTCCGATGCATCCTTGAGTGTAACGCCTACTGCTGCTGGCGCTGCTGTTGTTGCTGCTGGGAGTCGATCGTCATCCCAGAGGGTAAGTCGGAAGACCACTTGTACTACTTCCAGTAAGCAATTGACTGTCCAACAGTCCTTTGCGAGGAAGATGAAATATCACAGCAGTCATCCTGCTGCAAAGCGGATAACTCAGGCCTTGGCAGCCTGGGCGGTGAGAAATGTGTTTCTGTTATCCATCATTAATTCACAGGCAACTACAGACTTGATTGAGGTACTGTGTCCCCGGTACCAAATACCATCTAGTTTCCATTTCTCTAGGCAGGCGATACCGAAAATGTACACAGACCTCAGAAAAAGAGTCACCAGTGTCCTAAAAAATGCAGTTGTACCCAATGTCCACTTAACCACGGACATGTGGACATGTGGAGCAGGGCAGACTCAGGACTATATGACTGTGACAGCCCACTGGGTAGATGTATTGCCTCCCGCAGCAAGAACAGCAGCGGCGGCACCAGTAGCAGCATCTCGCAAACACCAACTCGTTCCTAGGCAGGCTACGCTTTGTTTCACCGCTTTCCAGAAGAGGCACACAGCTGACAACCTCTTACGGAAACTAAGGAACATCATAGTAGAATGGCTTACCCCAAATGGACTCTCCTGGGGATTTGGGACATCGGACAACGCCACCAATATTGTGCGTGCATTACATCTGGGCAAATTCCAGCACGTCCCATGTTTTGCACATACATTGAATTTGGTGGTGCAGAATTATTTAAAAAACGACAGGGGCGTGCAAGAGATGCTGTCGGTGGCCCGAAGAATTGCGGGCCACTTTCGGCATTCAGCCACCGCGTGCCGAAGACTGGAGCACCAGCAAACAGTCCTGAACCTGCCCTGCCATCATCTGAAGCAAGAGGTGGTAACAAGGTGGAATTCAACCCTCTATATGCTTCAGAGGATGGAGGAGCAGCAAAAGGCCATTCAAGCCTATACATCTGCCTCCTTTGCCTACGATATAGGCAAAGGAGGGGGAATGCACCTGACTCAAGCGCAGTGGAGAATGATTTCAACGTTGTGCAAGATTCTGCAACCCTTTGAACTTGCCACACGTGAAGTCAGTTCAGACACTGCCAGCCTGAGTCAGGTCATTCCCCTCATCAGGCTTTTGCAGAAGAAGCTGGAGACATTGAAGGAGGAGCTAAAACAGAGCGATTCCGCTAGGCATGTGGGACTTGTGGATGGAGCCCTTAATTCGCTTAACCAGGATTCACGGGTGGTCAATCTGTTGAAATCAGAGCACTACATTTTGGCCACAGTGCTCGATCCTAGATTTAAAACGTACGTTGTATCTCTCTTTCTGGCAGACACAAGTCTGCAGAGGTTCAAAGACCTGCTTGTGAGAAAATTGTCAAGTAAAGCGGAACGTGACCCGTTAACAGCTCCTCCTTCACATTCTCCCGCAACTGGGGGAGCGAGGAAAAGGCTAAGAATACCGAGCCCACCCGCTGGCAGTGATGCAGAGCAGTCTGGAGTGAGTGCTGACACCTGGTCCGGACTGAAGGACCTGCCAACGATTACTGACATGTCGTCTACTGTCACTGCATATGATTCTCTCACCATTGAAAAAATGGTGGATGATTATATGAGTGACCGCATCTAAGTAGGCACGTCAGACAGTCCTTACGTATACTGGCAGGAAAAAGAGGCAATTTGGAGGCCCTTGCAGAAAGAAACTGGCTTTATTTTACCTAAGTTGCCAACCCTCCAGTGTGTACTCCGAAAGAGTGTTTAGTGCAGCCGCTCACCTTGTCAGCAATCGGCGTACGAGGTTACTTCCAGAAAATGTGGAGAAGATGATGTTCATCAAAATGAATTATAATCAATTCCTCCGTGGAGACATTCACCAGCAATTGCCTCCAGAAAGTACACAGGGACCTGAGATGGTGGATTCCAGTGGGGACGAATTAATAATCTGTGAGGAGGGGGATGTATACAGTGAAAGGGGTGAGGAATCAGATGATGAGGAGGAGGTGGACATCTTGCCTCTGTAGAGCCAGTTTGTGCAAGGAGAGATTGATTGCTTCTTTTTTGGTGGGGGCGCAAACCAACCAGTCATTTCAGTCACAGTTGTGTGGCAGACCCTGTCGCTGAAATGATGGGTTTGTTAAAGTGTGCATGTCCTGTTTATACAACATAAGGGTGGGTGGGAGGGCCCAAGGACAATTCCATCTTCCACCACTTTTTTCTTTCATTTTTCTTTGCATCATGTGCTGTTTGGGGACTATTTTTTTGAAGGGCCATCCTGTATGACACTGCAGTGCCACTCCTAGATGGGCCAGGTGTTTGTGTCGGCCACTTGGGTCGCTTAGCTTAGTCATCCAGCGACCTCTGTGCAAATTTTAGGACTAAAAATAATATTGTGAGGTGTGAGGTGTTCAGAATAGACTGAAACTGAGTGAAAATTATGGTTATTGAGGTTAATAATACTATGGGATCAAAATGACCCCCCAAATTCTATGATTTAAGCTGTTTTTGAGGGGTTTTTGTAAAAAAACACTGAATCCAAAACACACCCGAATCCAACAAAAAAATTTCAGGGAGGTTTTGCCAAAACACGTCCGAATCCAAAACACCGCCGCGGGACCGAATCCAAAACCAAAACACAAAACCCGAAAAATGTCCGATGCACATCACTAGTAATGAGTCAGTTTGACTCATTACATGCTTTGTGCCCCTGGACAGTGGCGGGCCCCAGTGCAACGCACTGGTTGCACTGGCGGTAGTTCCGCCTCTGCTCCAGATACTGTATGTTTTTATACAAAGCAGCTGGCTGCATGGGCATGACTATTATGTTTTTCTCCATGTGATTCTCTAAACCAATTCCTGCACTACAGCTGTGCTCACATGACTCCAGTAGCCACAAACTTCTATTACTTCCTATTTAAACCTGCTCTTGCCTACTGCACATTACCAGAACAATGGCTTCCTTCTGGGATAGTACCAGACTCCAAATCCAGTTCCAGGCTAGTCGTTCTGGCATAGGTACTTGGGTGATACAGCTCCTGTAGTTGGTAACTCTGCAATTCCTATTCCTAACACTAGCTGTGAGTTCTGTGATTTGGATTACAGGTTCAGTACTATGCTGCTCTGAGTTTCCTGGTAGCTTACCTGAGCTCACACTGGTATTTTCCAACCTCTAGCTCTGTAGGCCCGGAGCTGGAGTTGAGCTACTGCTTGTACAAACTGTTCCATGTATTCATGGATGAGATTCGAGTCCTGCATCCTGGTCTTGGCCTTGGTCCAGGTTGTCATTCGTCACTGCCAGGATTGCCTTAAGAAACCCCAAGAAGCTCAAACCGGGATCCAGTCAGGATCCTGGTGGTTGGGATCCCGGCACTCGAAATACCAAAGTCAGAATCCCGACACTGCCGGTATCTTACCCCTGTTGGTATTCTCACTGTCGGGATGCCATGACAGTTTTCTCACCACCGGCATCCCGACCACCTGCATATCAGACCCAACTCCCTCAAACCTCTGTCTATCCATTCCATGAGCAGAGTACAGATGTATCCACCGTTATCTTGAGTAGTTTTCTGTGCCTAGTCACAACATGACTTATTAGCATAAACCCTTCAGCTATTGTTGTCAACTGCAATACAATACAGAGAACAATACAGCAGGGGATTAAGTCATTACAGCAGGGGATTAAATCTGACTGGCCAGTCACAGTTAATCCTATTAACCGTCAAGATAAATGTGGATACATCTGTTCTCCTCAGATCTCACAGCTTTACTCACACAACCATGTCAGTTGGCCACAAGGGTTTTAGACACGGATGACACTGGTGGTGTCGACATCTTTAATGTCAAGATTGTTATTGTTGACCTTTTGACTTCACGCTGCTTTGCATTATGCGGATGCCCCATTGTGCACTATCCCTTTAATGATCAGCTTGACAATTGACTGATGTTTCTAAAATCATTCTTAATATTTTAAACGTGAGTATTTTGCATTAGGATTTACATTCATACTGCTCCCTTTTCCCGTATTATCTTAAATGCCTCTGTAACATAAAAAGGCATTTTCTTTCTTGCCTGTCTTTTGTATATTTTCATATCAAAGCTGATTGCTTCAAGGTGGCATATACTTCTCATGAAAGAACACTTGTGAGAGTGATTATACACTTTCTCAATCTTCTCTTTTGCTTTTAATTAAAGAGATTATGTCAGTTCATCATGTCTGCCTTGATCTCTTCACCTATCTAGTGCCCGCATCTCTCGTTAGAACCATGATTTGCCACTTTATTTCTTTGGGTAAATACGTCAAGCAGCACTAATCAGTGCTTCTCACAGCTGACATCAGGAATGAACAGCATCCATTTCCCAGCTAAGGCCAGGGCTATTTCACTAGGCAAAAAATAATCCCAATTCCAAAGACATCATAATGTATTAACCTTATTATAGGATCAATCAGATCATGATGCATTATGGTTTCTAGATTGACGTGTCGGCTGTAATTCATTGTCTCTTTTCATCAAAGGAGCATCGACTTATGGCGTTTTATTAGCTGTGAGGACAATATATTGTTTCCCCACTCATTACATTGTACTAGTGTCACTGTTACTTATGTGGCTTCAGTGCACTTATCAGTCCATAAAGAAATAAATAAATGATCTTGAGATGAAAGACAGCAGTCCAGTAAAAATAGACTGTGCGAAAAAATACAATAGTATAAAACGTATTATAGCGCATGAAAAAAATAATAAACCCACTTATAAATCTGCTGTACTTACAGTATGCTCATTCATTTAGTAAAAGTCTACATACAGTAATATAGTGGAGAAGTAGTTATTATATATAGTTTCAGTCATTCCTATTGGATTAAACTTGCATTTCATAAAAAAAAAAAAAAAATTTAAGTACAGTATTCTCTAGGCCAGTGGTTCGCAAACTCGGTCCTCGGGACCCCACACAATTCCCGTTTTCCATTTCACCCAGCAGGTGCACTGTGTATCACCAACTGTCACATTTTAAAAATCTACAGGTAACCTGCAAAACTTGGCCCATGTGAGGTCCTGAGGACAGAGTTTGAAAACCTGTGCTCTAGAGATGTGTGCAGACCCCCGTGATTTAAGTTTTCTTCTCAATCATTGTAATGTTTTGGGTTTGGCAAAACCACCCTCAAGTATTTTGATTTCTGGATCTGGATTTCTTTAAAATTGATAAAAACAGCTAAAATCATGTTACTTGGACACGTTTTGTTCCAAAAGTATTAATAACATCAATAATATTAATTTTAAGTCATTAACAGTGTGAAAAGTCACCTGAAATCATGAATGAGGGACTTAAACGCAATCCAAAATATGCAAGATTCAGTTTTTAGATACGAGATCTGAACTTGGAAGGATGACATGAGCTAGGACTCGATTTGACTCTAGAACCCAAAAGTGACCTTACCTGGTACTGTATTTGACTCTGAACCCCAAACGGATCTGTTCAGGTTTCAGTGAAACCGCACTGCTCATCTCCAGTTTTCTCCATTACAGTAAGCCTATTTTTTATGTTTATGACAATGTGCATTGATATCTGTATATGTGTTTCTTATTAACCCCTACTAATTTTCACCTGTGTGCTGCCCTGGGGTGGCCGGCCTGTGCAGAAGAGTATGGGGTCCCGCACCCCAGACCCACACCTAGTGTTAGGGACCCCATGTGACAGAGATGCCTTGCTGTTCGGCCTGGGGGCTTAACCCTTTATCTGCAGATATATGCAACCAAGATCTCTGTATTATCTGATTATTATATAGTGTTACTTTTCACTCAGTGTGTATTAGGGATAGCAAAATGATTTTTCTCACTCAGAATTACCCCTCCCTTTTAGCACCTGAGTGACATCACAATCTGATTGAGCAGCTTGCCAATAAATTTGCATTGTAGTTAGAGAGACATGAATGGGTCAGCATTAGGAGGGATTGCTGACTTAGGAGTGCCATTGGAGAAGCTAAGGGTGTTTCTTGGTAAGCTGGCTCTCAGATGCTGTAGGAGCAATTATCATGTAGCCTTACACTTGGCTGTTAGACCCAGACATATTTGAAATTATTTATAGGGTGGGTTTGGGGTGCGGTACCCCCTGTGCTGGTGTGGCTGGGCTGCTTCAGGTCGGCACACCCTAACACTTTATTAACACTTATGTTTTTCCATATCACATTGTATATATTTTTGTATTATTTTAATCACACTTCTCACTTACTGTACATAGCACTTATGTGCTTCTTATTAACCCTGTGTGCTGGGGAGGCCGGCCTGTGCCGTCATGATGGGGTCCCGCACCCCGGACCCATACCTATTGTTAGGGACCCCCAGTGACAGAGATGCCTTGCCATTTGGCCTGGGGCTTAACCCTATATCTGCAGATATATGCAACCAAGATCTCTGTATTATCTGATTATTATGTAGTGTTATTTTTAACTCAGTGTGCATTAGGGATAGCAAAATGTTTTTTCTTACGCAGGATGATACACGGCAGAAGCTGGACAGACACTGGAGTTACAGAAGGAGGAGAGACACTATTTATTAATGGTTTCTTATAAAGAGCAGCACATTCTGTTACACTTTACAATTGGAACAACAGCTATAGAACAAAACTGTGTAATAACAGCAGACACAGAGGTAGGAAGGCCCTGCTCACAAGCTTACAATATATAGGGAAATAGGCATTGATACACAAAGAATAGGTGCTACCTGTTGCATAATGGTACTGCCAGATTGCAAAGGTTCATAATGGGCTGTATGAAAAATTCCCATAGCAATTTACTTATTTTTTAAGAGGGGATGTGACCACACTTCAATGGTTAGGCCATGCCTCCTTCATTAACGGGGCCCAGGAAAGCTGTCTATGGCTCTGGATGAAATTGGGTAGGATAGTATGGGACTGGAGAGACACTCTGGGGCTGTTGGTGTAGAAACAGAAGGGGACTGGAGATACACAAAGGTCTGGATAGACATAAGGGGGCTGGAAAGTCAGAAAGGGGATAGAGATACACAAGCGGTTTGGAGGGATACAAGGGCTGTAGAGATACAAGGGGCTGGAGAGTCAGAAGGAGGCTGGAAAGACTGAAGGGGGATGGAGAGACAGAAGGGTCTGGGAAGACCCAAGGGGATGAAGAGTCAGAAGGGACTGGAGTGTGAGAAGGGCGCTGGAGAGACACAAGGGTCTGGAGAGACAGAAGGGGGCTGGAAAGTCAGAAGGGGGTTGGAGATACACAAGGGGGTTGGAGAGACAGAAGTGGGCTGGAGTGGAGAGACAGAAGGAGCTGGAGAGAAACAAAGGTATGGCAAGTCAATAGGGGCCTGGGGAAATACAAGGGGCTGCATAGACAAAGAGGGCTGGAGAGACACAAGGAGAAGGAGAGTCAGAAGGGGTCTGGAGAGACACTAAGGGGCTTTATAGAAAAAAGGGGCTGGACAGTGAGAAGGGGGCTGGACAGACACAAGGGTCTGGAGAGAGAACCGGGACTGGACAGACAGAAAGGTGCTGGAGAAAAACAGAGGTCTAAAAGGTCAGAAGAGGGCTAGAAAAACACAAGGTGCTGGAAAGACAAAAACAGGCTGGAAAGACAGAAGAGTGCTGGAGAAATACAAGGGGCTGGAGAGACAAAAAGGGGTTGGAGAGTTTGAAGAAACAGAAGGGGGCTATAGAGTCAGAAGAGGTCTGAAGAGCCAAAAGGGGCTGGAGGGACATAAAGGAGATAGGGAGACACAATGGAGTTGGAGAGACAATGGGGGACTAGAGCTGGTGATACACAACGAGGATGGAGTTTCAGAAACATGGTGGAATGAGGCTGAAGAGACACTGGGGCCTGGAGAGACACAGAGTGTCTGGAGCTGCAGAGACATATGAGAATTTGACTTGAGACACAGGGGGGCTGGCAGACATGAAGGGGGATGAAGCTGAAGAGGACTGTAGGAAAGTAGCTGGATATTATCCATAACTGGCAGGATTAGAATACTGCTAATACACTTAAAAATATAAAATTATTTGATAAGGGAAGTTCACATTTTGCCCTGCACCATGTAATATATTGTTGAACCTCTGCTATATGATGCCAACATTGGTTATATTCCTATGCAAACAGGTTTCTGGACCATATGATTTTCTAAAGTAAGAGCTATTACCAACTGAAGTCATCAACTGGTGAGTGAGGAACAATTTCTTCAGAAGTTCCCTGCTGCAAAAAATCTACATTTACAGTAGGTTAGGACTCAAGCAACTGGCCTGTACCTGCCAGGTAAGGACTCAAGCAACTGGCCTGTACCTGCCAGGGACCCAGAAATGGAGTGCCCCAAAACACATAGGTGTTCCTGGCCTCATAATTTCTTTTGCAAGGCCTGTCTGTATAAGAGCAACTGCTGATCCTTTTTTTATGTAGCACCAACAGCTGGAAAATGGGTAGGTGCAATGTCATATTGGAGCGTAACTGTGTGGCTTATATCAGGTCTCCCACTGTTTTTTCTTCACTTCAATGTGTGTGCCGTCTTTGAAAATTATGTGGTTTATCTATAATGGGTGCAGGATGTGCAGTGCATACTGGCCCATGAATCAAGGATGCCCCCTTGTTGTTCTCCGGAACAAACTCCCCACTGTGCCATGCAGTGGGCTCCTCCCCTCCCCCTCCTTCCATCTAGAAATATCTTTGGAAAGACAGAGCTGGCTTTGCCAGAGTCTTTGCTATCTTCTGCACATGCCAACCCTGAACATACCAAGTCTGTTGCTTGATCTGCAGTGTTCCAAGGCTAGATTTTTTAAAAGATCCTTGAGATCCTATAACCACTCTCTTTACAGTTACATTACTACATTACACCACTGTAACTATGAGCCTGTCTGTGCAGAGTTTATTTATTCCCCCCATGTGTACATGGGTCTCCTCCACTTTGCAGCAGGCTTGAAAGTAGCAATGTTTTTAAAGTTTAAAGGCAACACAGTAGAAAACTTAGCATGTTTTATAGAAAACACAGAACCTATTACATTTAGTCCATTGTGTCCATTGGTGTCAAAATGGTGAAGAACAGAAAATAAAAAAGGCCTATCAAAGTATAATAAACCAAAATCTATAAAATTATATTTGTAATAGTTTGATTAAAAAACTGCATTAATTAATGATGTTTTAATACATACACCATTTTAAAATTCCATACAATACTTTATTATTATTATTATTATTATTATTATTATTATTTTTTATTTTTTATTTTATTTATTTATTACCAGTTATTTATATAGCGCACACATATTCCGCAGCGCTTTAGAGAGAATATTTTTACAGAGAATATTTCACCATTCACATCAGTCCCTGCCCCAGTGGAGTTTATAATATATATTTCCTATCACATGTACAGGCACACACATTCATGCTAGGGTTAATTTTTTGTTGGGATCCAATTAACCTACCAGTATATTTTTGGACTGTGGGAGGAAACCGGAGTACCCGGAGGAAACCAACGCAAGTACAGGGAGAATATGCAAACTCCACACAGTTAGGGCCATATTATTATTATTATTATTATTATTATAAAATGATTAATAAATAATTAATAATTTAAACTTTAATATTAAATTATTCATAAATTAATAATATTGAATTATTAATAATTGAACATAACACAATCATTTATTATTAAACAGTTTGAGAAAGTTGAAAAATAAGGCCATAGATCACTTCAAATATTCTGTTTGAAGGAAAACAATGCAAGTAAAAAGAGTTATCAAAAAAGATGTCATGCTTTAACTAAATGAATATTAATTATGCATAATTACATTATTAGGGCAAATTACATTAAACAACAATTGGAGGGTAACAATGTGTTATGGTCTCTGTTGCCTTCCGTTCAATGAGTTCCCCAGCACACCAACAACCAAACAGCTTTGGTTACGAGACATTACCCTCTCGGCATGAGGCATGTCTATCAGCAAAAAAACAGTTGTAAAATAAGAAGTGACTATCTGTATTTATGATATCAGTCTTGCTTACAAACCCATTTACATAATGGATGGGTATCATTAGCAATCCAACAACAAACTAAAAAGTACAATGATGGGTTTCATGAGTTCATTAAAATAATATTTCAGAAGAATCATTAGGATCCACCAGACAGTGCGTTGTCTCCAAATAAATGAGATGGAACTAAAGTGTTTTCAAGTACTGTAGACTGAAAGAAAAAAAAATCTAATATATTAAAACTATAAAGCGTTGGAGATTGCAATGAAAGCATCACCAAAATATTCAATTTACTAGAGCTGAGACAAAATGGTCTTTTAATGATGTGTGCAGCATCCTGAGCGACAGATAATGTCAATCAATATTTCATAATTATCATACTATTTATAAATATGCAATACTGTAATCTGATACAAAACTACGGATGCGTACAGTGGCTTATGTCCTTCCTACTAAATTGTATATTCACGATGAACTATTTCAGATTCTTCCTCCCTACGCGCTTGATTACATCTTGTCCGGAGATGGTAAGCGTTCCTTTTACAGTCATTACAAAAAGTAGTGGTATTTGTGGTTGTGCTGCTCTAGTAATGAGATTATTTTCAATCATAAACCATATTTCTTACTTCTGGTAAATGCACGTCTTGTAAGGGTTGAAGATACGGCTTGCATCCTCCCGAGAGACTATCTGTTTGATAATTGGTTTCCATAATATTTTGTTTTGTTTGCAATCACGAAAATAGCAATTGACATCAGAAATGCAATGAATGGACACATTTTTGTTCCCTGAATGGCATTTTAAATCCGGTGGAGGTTGAGGCAAAAATAGGTTTGTTTTCTTGTATGTCAGGTACTTCACATCCAACACACAATGTCAGATAGACCTCCAAAGTATAATGAAACATATTCTCTTTTCCATTATCACTTTCAACTTGATATTTCAGAAACTTTTCTCTACTCTACTCTATTGTGGCTTCAGTGATGCCAAACAGCCCCTCTCAGTGTGCAATATTTTGGGCAACTTGACTGCACGTCTTATTCCCATAAATAAAACAACTGGAAGTGACAAACTACTTTAATAGATTACACTGATCAATTCCAAGTGTGACATTCGTACATCTGTATGCAAATGAGTCACAGAGGGGTATTCAATTAGCTCCAGTAATCACGGAGCTGTTGATCCCCCCCCCCTCGCCTATTTAACTGCGAGCGGTTTTTGACCATTTTTAAGGCCTTTTCGCCAATGCCTTTTCACTTTCTTTTTTTTTAGTGAAAAGGCATTGGCAAAAAATGCCTCAAACTCTGTGAAAACGGCCCGCGTTTTCACCGGGGCAGGTGAGAAAACATGTGTATTCACCGATCCACATGTTTTTCCCTCCTGCTGAATTTTTTGCCTAGGCAAAAAAAATGGCCCTGCTATTGAATAGGGTGGACCCCTTTCACCCTAAAAATTGTGAAAAGTCATGATTTTTTGTGTAGGTGAAAAAAACCGGACCTGATTGAATACCCCCCATAATCTGTATATGAAGCAGTAGCGTGCAGTGAGCTGAGGCAGAGCCTTTCCTGTCATACTAACATATAAGTCAGAGTTCCGGCTATTTAAAGTATATGAAAAATAGAAAGAATATTTATAAATATGTTCTTTGTATTATTCTAATAATTTTTATAATCAAAACTCTGGAGTAAAAAGTTTATGGCAGATAAGGCAGTATCTCCCCTGCCTATCGTTTCCACACATATCTAATAAAAACGCACCACATTTCTAGCAATATATACCACTGCACCTGTGTATAATGCCCATATGTACCATTTGGCTCATATATTGTGTGTAAATCTGGCTCTGGTACTAGCCAGTGCCTCCTCAGCCATTTACTTCACGGCACATCTCTGATGTGAAGTATATGAAGAATCAGTGACTTTTTCTCATGCCAAGCTCTGCTGTGCTTCATCTGTTACTTTATATGTGCTTAAATCTAATTTGTGTGCAGTTATAGCTTGGTGTCTTTGGTACATTAGTGATGTTTTGTTGTGGCTGTAAATACGTGAATGTCTGCTTACTACATAATAGTAATGCATAAACCGCCTCTGTGTAGTTAAAGTCCAGGCGACTGCATGTGGAAATTGTGGGACCCGGTCTAAATGTTCCATGCAGTAACCCACTTATGCACCCCCCTCCCCCGCTGCCTTTTGGACTCAAAGTTCCAATGAGCCCTAACTCCCAGAGAAAGTACTGTATATGCTTTGACATAAAATAAATATATACAGATGGAGCCATGCTTATCTTGGCATTTAGTAGGATTAATTGAGCCAGGTCAGTCAGACGTAATCCCCTGCTGTAATGACTTAATCCCCTAATGTATTGTTCTCTGTGTATTGTACTGCAGCTGAGAACAATAGATGAAGGGTTTACACTAATAAACCATGGTGTGCCTAGGTACAGCAAAGAAGCCAAGATAAATGTGGCTCCATCTGTATGTACACCTATACTTCAGAACACTCCAAGAAAATCCTTTTATATTAAAGTCATGCACTTAATTTGAGAGCTCTTTGTCTTCCAGTTACATTATCCTTTCTTAAATCACACATTTCTTAGCAGTCATATCAGGGCCGAAACTAGGACTAACGGCACCCGGGGCAAGGCAGAAATTTAGTGGCCCCCCCAGAAAAAAATAAAAATAAAAAATAATAATAATAATAATAATAATAATAAATAATTTATATATATATATATATATATATATATATATTAGTGATGAGCGGATTTGATTTTACTCGGTTTTACTCGGTTCTCAAAACGGCATGTTATTGGCTATCCAAAACACGTGACATCCGTGAGCCAATAAGATGCCATTTTGAGAACCGAGTAAAACCGAATCCGCTCATCACTAATATATATATATATATATATATATATATATAATTAATAATAATAAAATAAAATACAAAAATAAAATTTAAATTAAAAAAATAAACAAAATAAGTAAGAAACAAACAAATTCAAAATAGATATCCCTCAGACCAGCAGACCCCAGTAATACACACATGCTATGTGTATGTATGTATGTGTATGTATATATATATATATACATATATATATATATATAATCTCCCAATAATAGAGTCACTCCTGGACTGCCAATCCGGTGAAGAAATTAAGGTGCTTTATTCAACGTTTCGGGGTACTGCCCCCCGTCATCAGGACACACGGGGGGCAGTACCCCGAAACGTTGAATAAAGCACCTTAATTTCTTCACCGGATTGGCAGTCCAGGAGTGACTCTATTATTGGGAGATTATGTCTGAGGTTGGCAAGCCTCTGGAGCGCACCCTGGCAAGTTAGTGCAATATCCTGTGGAGTGCCGGCTGTACAAGTTGGGTATATATATATATATATATATATATATATATATATATATATACATACATACATATACGTGTGTATTACTGGGGTCTGCTGGTCTGAGGGATATCTGTTTTGAATCACGTGGTTTTGCCCATTAGAGAAAAATGTTGCTGTTGCGATCAGGTCTGAATTAGGCCCTTAGTGTGCAGCCGCACATCCAGTCCCCTGCAACCACACAACTATATAGATCTACTCAGCTGTAATGCTGATTATGTTTTTGCAAAGAATATTGTGACAATTACATGTTGCTTTATATAGTTAGAATTTTCAGGCTTCCTTTGCAAAGGTAGCCTGAAAATTGGCTAAACAAATGCCAATATACCCATTGTATCCCCTCCTTGAGAAACTGTTTATATTCTGAATATACTGTAAAAATACTTTGTTTGGACCTGAGATCTGCCTGGACATTTTTTTATTCCATAGCTGACCAGAAGGAGAGTCAGTTGTCCTCTGATCAGGGTTCTAGCATTGTTGATTCACTTTGATATGTATTAATTTAACTCACAACATCGACCTTACATATTAGAAAGTACATAGGTGGTTATTCAGAGGTGGACACATGTGCAGCGGTTGCATGTGCAGCGGTCGCAATGTGATTGACAGGCAGCGGGCGTTCGGGGACAGAGAGAGTTAGATTTGGGTGGGTTATTTTGTTTCTGTGCAGGATAAATACTGGCTGCTTTATTTTTACACTGCAATTTAGATTTCAGTTTGAACACACCCCACCCAAATCTCTGCATATGGTACATCTGCTCCCCTGCAGTGCACATGGGGGGTAATTCTGAGTTGATCGCAGCAGCAAGTTTGTTAGCAATTGGGCAAAACCATGTGCACTGCAGGGGGGACAGATATAACATGTGCAGAGAGAGTTAGATTTGGGTGGGTTATTTTGTTTCTGTGCAGGGTAAATACTGGCTGCTTTATTTTTACACAGCAATTTAGATTTCAGTTTGAATACATCCCAACCAAATCTAACTCTCTCTGCACATGTTATATCTGCCTCCCCTGCAGTGCACATGGTTTTGCCCAACTGCTAAAAAATTTCCTGCTGCGATCAACTTGGAATTACCCCCATGGTTTTGCCCATTAGCTAACAAATTTACTGCTGCTATCAGATCTGAATTAGGTCCTTTGTCCCTTCCATCCTCTTAGCAGTATACATACAACTCTTAAAGTTGTTCCTGATAAGTTTTCATTAAAATCCATGCATCATTTTAGTAGCCTATAGCCGCATACACACTGTGCGATATGAACTACCGATATGGACTATATACTATAGTCGATATCAGTAGAAAACATAGTACAGTCTCATCATTTGTATACAGCTTGTGATACCGAAGCACGCTCCCGCAGGGTCGGTATCAAAAGAAAAAATAAACTGTGCAGGCCGGTCAATTTTGACTAGAAAGTGTACAATCTAGGGGGTCATTCTGAGTTGATCGCTCACTAGCAGTTTTTAGCAGCCATGCAAACGCATTGTCGCCACCAACCCGGTAGTGTATTTTTGCTTTGCAGAAGTGCGAACACCTGTGCAGCAGAGCGCCTGCAAAAACATTTTGTGCAAAACAAGACCAGCCCTGGACTTACTCTTCGTGTGCGTTGATTCTAACGCTGGTGGGATGGCTTTTGACAAATAAAAATATTTTCTCACAATGGAGCAGCGATCGGGAAGCAGGAGCGGGGCAGTGTTTTCATGGAGTATGAAAATCGATCAATCCTTGTCCAGTGAAGGCTCACATAGCCATCTTTTTTCTCAATAGAGACATTTTTCTGGTCTGGTGGATCAAGCTTCACTGATTGAGAAGTTGCTGTGAAATACTACATATGGATAAGAATTATCCTACTGCATGACAAGAGGGAACTTTGGACTTTCTCCACTTGTTACAGCTCATTGGAGTAAGGACTTCTCTTTGAATATTTAAAGTGATATGCGCCATTGTGAGAAAATATTTTTATTTGTTACAATCATTGTGGTGAATTTGTGAGACACCTTTTTTCTCATAGGCTGCTATCTATAGCTAGCGCATCTGTGATCAATTCTTGTTTTGGATTGCTTCTGACGTCACACACCTGCCCAGCGGTCGCCCAGACACGCCTGCGTTTTCCCTGGCACGCCTGCGTTTTTCCAAACACTCCCAGAAAACGGTCAGTTGACACCCAGAATCGCCCCCTTCCTGTCAATCTTCTTGCTTTGTGCCGTGCGACTGAAAGCTTCGCTAGAACCTTTGCAAAACCACAAAGGACTTTCTACATGTACGTCGCGCGTGCGCATTGCGGTGCATATGCATGCGCATAAATGTTGATTTTTAGCCTGATCGCTGCGCTGCGAACAACGGCAGCTAGCGATGAACTCGGAATGACCCCCCTAGTTTCGACTATGGTCAAAATTGTATATAGAAAAAATTGCACCATATGTGTATACTGTAGTCAATATCGGTGGTTCTGGGCTCCAGGGAGTTGAAGGGAAATCGTACAGTCAAAATCGGCCTTTAGGCAGAATGGCACCGTGTGTAGGCCCCTTATGTCTAATTTTGTTCTATTTTATTAATTTATACTGCATTTGGAGATACAGTATATCAGCCAGAGCTGCACTTAAGGTGATGTCGTACCATTACCTTATATAGAGATAAAGCAATCTTCTTCTAATGCCTCTTCTTTTACAACCTGGTATTTTATAGCTTTTTGTACTGTTTATGTAATCGGAAAATAGAACTCCAAGGTCCCTATACTTTGTGGTCATTGACATTTCATCACCATAACATCACCATTTGTGTATTCAGCATCCAAATGTTTGTGTTACACATGCATTATTTATAGAGATGAGCGATTTAGATTTGCTCAGTTATGCTAGGATATAAAAAATGGCATCTCATTGGCTATGCGGCTGTCACATGTTTTGGATAGCCAATAAGGTAAATCTGAACTTGCACCAGTTTGGCAAAAATAACAGAGTAAATCTGAACAACTCATCTCTAATTATTTTACATTGTATAATGTATCTAGTAACCTATCCTTTGAAATTATATGAATCAGTTCAACTCGCGCTTCATTTTTGTCTTTAAGCTGGTGATGGGCAGTAAGTGATATTTTGGCATTGCATCTAGCCAATAAATGATTTAGGTGCAGAATTTACATTTATTAATACAGGACACCACCCCTGGAGTGTGTGGGAGATCAGAAATCTCAACTTGGATTTTTTTGATCAGTCTGCCCCCTAAAAGTAGGGGGACAGGACAGTGGGACCAGCCTTTCCAGCAGCAATGGGTAAGGAGCCTTACTAACCAACATTAAGCCTGGTTGCCCAGGTTTTACTAATAGACTGTTAGTTTAGTGCTGAATATCGATGTAAACCCTTGGTTAAAATGACTAAATCAGAGCTGGGGGTAAATTTAATAAGTGTCAAGGTCATACAGATGTTTCACCTAAATTGCTTCAACTTAATGAGCCAGTATTACTTCATCAAGTGTCAGCTTGAGCCAGACATGGCAAGGTCAAAAGCTATAGAAGACCTGCACAAGCTGCTGGGTGCTCTGCATTTTATGCAACTACTTCCTTCAAGTCAGCTACCTTTAGAGTGGTGGGCATAACAATGTCAACTTTCTCCCACCATTTTGCCGAGGTTATGGCAGCCCTGAACACCCTCTCGTATACCTCAATCTGCTTCCCCAGCTAGGATTCACAGTGACAGGAACTAAGGGTAGCTTTCTGTAATCTTGTAGGCATGCCTAATGTCCAGAGAGCTATAGATTGCAAACACATTAGGCTGGAAACACTTAAGTATAGGTCAGAAATGTACACCAATAGGCACTTTGCCTAGTTAATGAATGTGCAGGAGGTATGTGATGCAAAACAAAAAATATTCAGTTTAGCTGGCTATCCTGTTTCATGTCACAATGCTTTACCTCAGTCATCCATCTATGTTAAGTTTGAGTGAGGAACAAATGCCAGAGAGATGTCTGCGGCATGTAACCTGTAATGCATTCTTACACTTTATAGCTAAAGAACAATGCATGTTTTTGGCAATTTTGTATCTGTTCTTTAATTAAACAGAATATTCTGGTTAAGGCTGTAGCTCCTGGCTTCTATGTTGTTGCTTCCACAGACTCTTACTGAGCATAAGTTTAATGAGGCACATATATCCAGTGATCAGTGGCAGAACACACTTTTAAAGTATTAAAATCTAGGTTCAGGAGTCTTAATTTTCCTGGTGGTGTAATGTTATATAGTCTGAAACAGGTCTCAGATACTGTGTTCTGCTGCTGTCTGTTGCATAATCTGGCATTAGGTCAACTTCCTTCACCTGACTATGCAATAGACAGTGAGTAGGTAGGGGTCTCGTTACCATCAAGAGACTCACTGAGTACAAAAAGAGGTTGGCAGGTTAGGCAAGCAGAATGAAAACAATAAATGTAGTAATTTGCACTTAAAAGCACAGCTGCTGCAGTCCAACCCTAGGGTCACCTTCCCTATATCTCCCTTACTTTTAATATTAGTATGAAATACTGTATGTTAATTTCCTGGACCTAAATGTATATATTGTAGGTAGAAAGATTTACACAAAACCAACAGATTGTAACTCGTTCATAGATTACAGTAGTAATTACGATACAAGTTGGCTAAAAGGTGTACCTTTTAGTCAATTCCAATGAGTCAGGAGGAATTGCACTTCAATTGGAGTTTAGTAAGCAATCAGTGTCTTCTAAGGAACATTTTTAAGGTTACCCAAGAGAGATAGTTTAGATGGCACAAAACAAAGAACATCTGAGTTTGGCCAGGAACCCGCACCTTCGGCCAACTTGGACTTCATTATATCCGGCCCTTTATTGGGGGGTCCCCACAAACCCAGGGAACCCCAGCCAGGGGTGACTGGTTGGGGGTGTGGTGCTGTGGCCGCATGGACCTGTCTAAAAGTGTCCCCAGCTGCGGCATTACCTACCTGGCCAGTGGAGCCCAATACTGGTTAAAAAAATACGGACCCCTACGTCTTTTTCCCCCCATATTTTTGAAACCAGGATCGGTCCCAGAGCCCAGTGTTGGTTGTTAAAATACTGGGAACCCCTACGCATTTTCTACCCGGTATTTTAACAACCAGGACCTGCTGAAAGAGCCTGGGGCTGGTTACGTTCATGAGGGAGGACCCCAAGCAATTTTTTTTTTAAACTCTTTACTATAATTTAAAATAGTAACACGCAAGCCAGAAGCAGGTCTATTTGAAAATTCTATTTGTGTATGAATTCCATGTTTTTCCGGCAGTGTATGGCTATTGTCGGCCGTGATTGAGAATACGAATTCTTAGTAAATTCCCGTGTTGTATGAGGTGTATGTAAACAAACAATCGTGTTTGACAGATAGTCTATTGATTTTCATTTGTGTGGACGGCAGTGTATCTCAATATGAATTGGCCCAACACTGCCGAGATTTGTGTTTAGTAAATTTCCGAGTTACATTTTCGTATGAAGATGCAATCTTGAATCTAATCAGGACCTTAGTAAATTTCTATCCATGTTGGGTGACAAATGACTTGGAGTGTGATCTGGTAAGATCAGAGATGAGAAAGATCTATGAATTACACCTTTTTTCTCATTCAGGCCTTAATGTTGAGTTTAAGACATGGCTTTTGATTTCATTTGTCTACCCTTTTTTCTTCAGCAATTTGTATTATAATGTATTTTAATTGGTGTTCTTATATGTATCAGCCATATTAATATGTATATTTATACTTTTGTTTTTTCTTTTTATATTTTTTGTGAGGAACCATCTGAATACCAGTTATTTGTGTTTACCTTTTATATAACCAAATTACTTATCTGTCTATATGCTCGAAAATGGCAGCTTGGTACACAAAAAAATGTCTGGCATTATCTATATACCTGGACTGCTAACCCAGATATAGGGGCTAATTCAGATTAGATCGCAGTGTGCGATCCTAACGCAAAAAAATTGAAAAAGATACAGGCGCATGCGCAGCACCCGCATTTTCTGTGGGGGGACTGCAGAAATGCGATCGCCTCTGCCTGTCAATCAGGCAGAGGCGGTCGTGGGGCAATGGGGGCAGCAATGCTCTGTTTCCAGGAAGGAGACGGAGCATTGCGGGGGCAGTGGCTGGCAAACGGGGGCGGTGCGGCGCGAACGGGGCGTGGCAGGGGCATGATTGCGGCAGCTGTGTGACATCACATGCAGCCGCGATCGGACACGTGTCGGCGGGAGGCATCCTTAATTTCTGCTAATAGAAGGGGGAGGCGGTGGTCAGCATGCTGGGCGGCCATGCCCTACAATGGGTGGTCCCCTGCATGCGAACAGAAAGATTGCAAATTCTGCTAATTAGCAATCCAGATGACTTTGTTCAGGCACTTCTGGTTTGCCTTCCACCATGTGGACGTAGCTGGAAAAAGTGAATGTTTTATAAGCTCACCAGAACAGATTTCCTCCATCAATGCAGGACTACTGTATATCATAGGTGCGATTTATGTTTTTGCTGGTGGTTGCTCGGCGGGAGGTGGCAGCAGGAATGAACAGGCGGCAGCGGCAGTGACTAATGCCCATTACACATTATGCAACACACCGTAATGCCCATTACACATTATGCTACACACCGTAATGCTTATTACACATTATGCCACACACCATAATGCCTATTATGCAATGTGCCACACACCGTAATGCCCATTATGCATTATGACACACACACTGTAACATTAATTACATATTATGCCACACACAGTTATGGCCCTGGCACCATTTTATGCCCCACACACAATAATACCCCTTACAAATGATGCAACACAGTAAGGCTTCTAATTACTTTTAACTTACCTGCCTGTTGTCAGGGGTCTCATGCTCGTTGCCAAGGGTTTCATGCACGTTGTCAGGGGTTTCATGCTCTGGGTTCCATACTTGCCAGGGGTTTCATGTGCGTTGTCAGGGGTCTCCAGCACATTGCCAGAGGTTTCATGTGTGTTGCCAACAAAGTATGGGAGCGTACGAGCATCACTAAGTATACTGCTACCCAGTGGCGGAACTAGCAAGTGGTCGGCACAGGTGCAAAAATATGCTTAGGGACCCCACCGACACACCTCAGGGAGGGAGGACACACCCTGGGCTCTGGGTGGATGACATGGTGACACACACACTGGGGCCCAGGGGGGACAACATGGTGATACACATACCAGGGCTTGGGGGGGGGGGGCATGGTAAGACACACACACACACACACACACACACACACCCACTGGGTCCTAGGGGGGATGACATGGTGACACATACTAGGGCTTGGGGTGGGGGCATGGTGACATACATACACACACACACACACACACACACACACATACACACACACACACACACACACACACGCTGGTTCCTGGGTGGATGACAAGGTGACACACATACTTGTGTATTTTCTTTTCCACATAAATATAACCTTGCAGTGCAAATATAACCTTACAATCAAATGTGCTGATTTATGATTCTGGCATCAGTCCCTTGTGTCTGTGTCGGCGGGCGGACAGCGCAGGGCAGACGGGAGAGAGCGCTGTGTGACATTAGCATGTCACATCTCGGGATGTCCCACCCACCCACCCACCCACCAGCGACGCGAATGGGAGGACAGCACAGGGAGGGAGGGAGCGCGGTGTGACGTCAGCACGTCACATTGCGAGCTGGCAGGAGAGTGAAGACGGGAGGGCTGGCTGTGCAGGCAACCACCCACACAAGGAGTGCCTGGACCTGGCTGGTGGGTGCTTATCTTTTTCCGTGGGTGCTCGGGCCCGGGAGCACCCACAGAATCGGCGCCCATGCTGTATATAGAATGTATTGGGTATGGATTGTGTCTGGATCTTCCTTTTTAACTTCAGTTTCAGGAATACATTTATATGGGTGTTTTTATGCATTTTTTTGTTTATAATGTGGTTTAGTTAGGTACATTTATGTTTAATTATTTTTTATTTTTGTATCAGAATGACACACACCCCAGTTGTCAGTCAGGGCGGTGCAGGGGATCAGTATAATCACTCTCAGCCTCCCCCATTCATCATGTTTGTTTCTCCATAAGGAGGAACAGGTAAGGATCAACCTCACTGATGATAGGTTCATTTATGTTTTAAAAAGGAATGCTTCATTATGTATTATTATATGTATATCACAGGTTTCTAGAGTAAACAGAGGCAGAGCCCTGTATCCAGTCATGTGACCTGTTTAAGGGTATATACAAGGACGTAGCTATCATAGTTGCAGGGAGTGAGGCTGCTACGGGGCCCGGGCTGTCTCTGGGGCCCGAGTCCAACACTTCCCCTGCACCTAATTGCTAAGCCCCAGCATTGGCTGCTTGTACAGTATCTGCAGCCACACACTAACTCACCCCACCTCTCCTGAGTACTCACTGATGCTTGGAGGAAGCGTGGCTGAGTCTGCAGGGAGCACGCCTCCTCCCAGCGACTGTGAGGAGAGATGATACGGAGCCGACCGGGAGAGCAGATGTGGTTGCTAACACGTATAAAGCAGCAAATGGGGCCACAGTGGTGAGTGCCCATCCAGGGGGGTCTTTAAGTAGTCAGGTGGAGTGAGGGGATCTTTCAATAGTCCACAGGAAGGGGGGGAGGCATTTCTCTGAGCAGCCAGTCAGGGGGCCCATGGAAATTATGCTATTGGGCGCCCCAATGGCGACAAATTATTTTGGGGCCTATTTATCACCATCCGAATCCAAGGATGCGGATGTGAGGTGATATTATCGCCAATAATTGCACTGCGATAATTGATTACATCGCAGAGATGTATCAATTATCAAATGCAGGGACAGAGCTTGCGAGCAAGCTCCGTCCGTGCGATGACACTCTGCAGCATCATTGGGGTAATTTTTGGGAAAATACACTGATGTCCTGCTGTGCATGCACCTCCACCTCCGACTCCCCTGCAGGTCAATATACTTACCACTCCAGGGAGCCGCTACACACTGCTCCTGCAGGGCTGCCGGGTGCCAGATCCGTGCACTGCAGTGACCCCCGGGGCTCTAAACTGCGCTGCCACTTTGCAGCGTCACTATACTGCACCGAGGGTCACAGCGCAGCACATGGGGGACCCCGCGCCCGGCAGTCTGTGCAGGAGCACTCATCACTGGCTCCTGGACAGGTAAGAATGCTTTTTGATTTTTGTTTGCATAGGCTGCAGATCGCAGTACTGCCCTGTGATTACACCAGCATAATGGTGTAATTATCACAGGGCACACTGTGGTGTTTATTTTACTTTTTTTTTTGTAAATTTGGGCCACATCGCATTTTCCATTATAAGTATAGGAAATGCGATGTGGGTTACTACAACAATTACAATTAAAGGGTCTGGAGAATTGTTTCATGAAAACTGCTTCAAATGCCCTTTAATACATTGGAGTGATACTAAAAAAAATGTGATAAACATCCTAGTGATATTTGGTGGACCCCTTTTATTGAAGTAAACCTTAGTTACCTTCTATACCAGTAAATAAAGACACGGAGACATGATTTTGGCAGAAAAATTGCTAGCTATTTATTAGAGATGAGCGGGTTCGGTTTCTCTGAATCCGAACCCGCACGAACTTCATGTTTTTTTCACGGGTCCGAGCAGACTCGGATCCTCCCGCCTTGCTCGGTTAACCCGAGCGCGCCCGAACGTCATCATGACGCTGTCGGATTCTCGCGAGACTCGGATTCTATATAAGGAGCCGCGCGTCGCCGCCATTTTCACACGTGCATTGAGATTGATAGGGAGAGGACGTGGCTGGCGTCCTCTCCATTTAGATTAGGGTTGAGAGAGAGAGAGAGAGATTGACCTGAGGCTGTGATACTGTAGAAGAGAGTGCAGAGTTTAGTGACTGACGACCACAGTGACCACCAGACAGTGCAGTTGTTTGTTTTATTTAATACAGGTTGAGTATCCCTTATCCAAAATGCTTGGGACCAGAGGTATTTTGGATATCGGATTTTTCCGTATTTTGGAATAATTGCATACCATAATGAGGTATCATGGTGATGGGACCTAAATCTAAGCACAGAATGCATTTATGTTACATATACACCTTATACACACAGCCTGAAGGTCATTGTAGCCCATATTTTTTGTAACTTTGTGCATTAAACAAAGTGTGTGTACATTCACACAATTCATGTATGTTTCAAATACACCTTATACACACAGCCTGAAGGTCATTTAATACAATATTTTTAATAACTTTGTGTATTAAACAAAGTTTGTATACATTGAGCCATCAAAAAACAAAGGTTTCACTGTCTCACTCTCACTAAAAAAAGTCCGTATTTCGGAATATTCCGTATTTCGGAATATTTGGATATGGGATACTCAACCTGTATATCCGTTCTCTGCCTGAAAAAAACGATACACACAGTGACTCAGTCACATACCATATCTGTGTGCACTGCTCAGCCCAGTGTGCTGCATCAATGTATATATATATCTGACTGTGCTCAGCTCACACAGCTTATAATTGTGGGGGAGACTGGGGAGCACTGCAGTGCCAGTTATAGGTTATAGCAGGAGCCAGGAGTACATAATATTATATTAAAATTAAACAGTGCACACTTTTGCTGCAGGAGTGCCACTGCCAGTGTGACTAGTGACCAGTGACCTGACCACCAGTATATATAATATTAGTAGTATACTATCTCTTTATCAACCAGTCTATATTAGCAGCAGACAGTGTACAGTGCGGTAGTTCACGGCTGTGGCTACCTCTGTGTCGGCACTCGGCAGCCCGTCCATAATTGTATATACCACCTAACCGTGGTTTTTTTTTCTTTCTTTATAGTCATACTAGTTACGAGTATACTATCTCTTTATCAACCAGTCTATATTAGCAGCAGACACAGTACAGTGCGGTAGTTCACGGCTGTGGCTACCTCTGTGTCGGCACTCGGCAGCCCGTCCATAATTGTATATACCACCTAACCGTGGTTTTTTTTTCTTTCTTTATACATACATACTAGTTACGAGTATACTATCTCTTTATCAACCAGTCTATATTAGCAGCAGACACAGTACAGTGCGGTAGTTCATGGCTGTGGCTACCTCTGTGTCGGCACTCGGCAGCCCGTCCATAATTGTATATACCACCTAACCGTGGTTTTTTTTTCTTTCTTTATACATACATACTAGTTACGAGTATACTATCTCTTTATCAACCAGTCTATATATTAGCAGCAGACACAGTACAGTGCGGTAGATCACGGCTGTGGCTACCTCTGTGTCGGCACTCGGCAGCCCGTCCATAATTGTATATACCACCTAACTGTGGTTTTTTTTCTTTCTTTATACATACATACTAGTTACGAGTATACTATCTCTTTATCAACCAGTCTATATTAGCAGCAGACACAGTACAGTGCGGTAGTTCACGGCTGTGGCTACCTCTGTGTCGGCACTCGGCAGCCCGTCCATAATTGTATATACCACCTAACCGTGGTTTTTTTTTCTTTCTTTATACATACATACTAGTTACGAGTATACTATCTCTTTATCAACCAGTCTATATTAGCAGCAGACACAGTACAGTGCGGTAGTTCACGGCTGTGGCTACCTCTGTGTCGGCACTCGGCAGCCCGTCCATAATTGTATATACCACCTAACCGTGTTTTTTTTTTCTTTCTTTATACATACATACTAGTTACGAGTATACTATCTCTTTATCAACCAGTCTATATTAGCAGCAGACACAGTACAGTGCGGTAGTTCACGGCTGTGGCTACCTCTGTGTCGGCACTCGGCAGCCCGTCCATAATTGTATATACCACCTAACCGTGGTTTTTTTTTCTTTCTTTATACATACATACTAGTTACGAGTATACTATCTCTTTATCAACCAGTCTATATTAGCAGCAGACACAGTACAGTGCGGTAGTTCACGGCTGTGGCTACCTCTGTGTCGGCACTCGGCAGCCCGTCCATAATTGTATATACCACCTAACCGTGGTTTTTTTTTCTTTCTTTATACATACATACTAGTTACGAGTATACTATCTCTTTATCAACCAGTCTATATTAGCAGCAGACACAGTACAGTGCGGTAGTTCACGGCTGTGGCTACCTCTGTGTCGGCACTCGGCAGCCCGTCCATAATTGTATATACCACCTAACCGTGTTTTTTTTTTCTTTCTTTATACATACATACATACTAGTTACGAGTATACTATCTCTTTATCAACCAGTCTATATTAGCAGCAGACACAGTACAGTGCGGTAGTTCACGGCTGTGGCTACCTCTGTGTCGGCACTCGGCAGCCCGTCCAT
This sequence comes from Pseudophryne corroboree, assembly GCF_028390025.1. NCBI lineage: Eukaryota > Metazoa > Chordata > Amphibia > Anura > Myobatrachidae > Pseudophryne > Pseudophryne corroboree. The sequence continues at coordinate 404,701,376 of NC_086452.1, forward strand.
AATTGTATATACCACCTAACCGTGGTTTTTTTTTCTTTTTTATACATACTAGTTACGAGTATACTATCTCTTTATCAACCAGTCTATATTAGCAGCAGACACAGTACAGTGCGGTAGTTCACGGCTGTGGCTACCTCTGTGTCGGCACTCGGCAGCCCGTCCATAATTGTATATACCACCTAACCGTGGTTTTTTTTTCTTTCTTTATACATACATACTAGTTACGAGTATACTATCTCTTTATCAACCAGTCTATATATTAGCAGCAGACACAGTACAGTGCGGTAGTTCACGGCTGTGGCTACCTCTGTGTCGGCACTCGGCAGCCCGTCCATAATTGTATACTAGTATCCAATCCATCCATCTCCATTGTTTACCTGAGGTGCCTTTTAGTTGTGCCTATTAAAATATGGAGAACAAAAATGTTGAGGTTCCAAAATTAGGGAAAGATCAAGATCCACTTCCACCTCGTGCTGAAGCTGCTGCCACTAGTCATGGCCGAGACGATGAAATGCCAGCAACGTCGTCTGCCAAGGCCGATGCCCAATGTCATAGTACAGAGCATGTCAAATCCAAAACACCAAATATCAGTAAAAAAAGGACTCCAAAACCTAAAATAAAATTGTCGGAGGAGAAGCGTAAACTTGCCAATATGCCATTTACCACACGGAGTGGCAAGGAACGGCTGAGGCCCTGGCCTATGTTCATGGCTAGTGGTTCAGCTTCACATGAGGATGGAAGCACTCAGCCTCTCGCTAGAAAAATGAAAAGACTAAAGCTGGCAAAAGCAGTAGCACCGCAAAGAACTGTGCGTTCTTCGAAATCCCAAATCCACAAGGAGAGTCCGACTCCAATTGTGTCGGTTGCGATGCCTGACCTTCCCAACACTGGACGTGAAGAGCATGCGCCTTCCACCATTTGCACGCCCCCTGCAAGTGATGGAAGGAGCACCCGCAGTCCAGTTCCTGATAGTCAGATTGAAGATGTCAGTGTTGAAGTACACCAGGATGAGGAGGATATGGGTGTTGCTGGCGCTGGGGAGGAAATTGACCAGGAGGATTCTGATGGTGAGGTGGTTTGTTTAAGTCAGGCACCCGGGGAGACACCTGTTGTCCGTGGTAGGAATATGGCCGTTGACATGCCTGGTGAAAATACCAAAAAAATCAGCTCTTCGGTGTGGAAGTATTTCACCAGAAATGCGGACAACAGGTGTCAAGCCGTGTGTTCCCTTTGTCAAGCTGTAATAAGTAGGGGTAAGGACGTTAACCACCTCGGAACATCCTCCCTTATACGTCACCTGCAGCGCATTCATAATAAGTCAGTGACAAGTTCAAAAACTTGGGCCGACAGCGGAAGCAGTCCACTGACCAGTAAATCCCTTCCTCTTGTAACCAAGCCCACGCAAACCACCCCACCAACTCCCTCAGTGTCAATTTCCTCCTTCCCCAGGAATGCCAATAGTCCTGCAGGCCATGTAACTGGCAATTCTGACGATTCCTCTCCTGCCTGGGATTCCTCCGATGCATCCTTGCGTGTAACGCCTACTGCTGCTGGCGCTGCTGTTGTTGCTGCTGGGAGTCGATGGTCATCCCAGAGGGGAAGTCGTAAGACCACTTTTACTACTTCCACCAAGCAATTGACTGTCCAACAGTCCTTTGCGAGGAAGATGAAATATCACAGCAGTCATCCTACTGCAAAGCGGATAACTGAGGCCTTGACATCCTGGGTGGTGAGAAACGTGGTTCCGGTATCCATCATTACTGCAGAGCCAACTAGAGACTTGTTGGAGGTACTGTGTCCCCGGTACCAAATACCATCTAGGTTCCATTTCTCTAGGCAGGCGATACCGAAAATGTACACAGACCTCAGAAAAAGAGTCACCAGTGTCCTAAAAAATGCAGCTGTACCCAATGTCCACTTAACCACGGACATGTGGACAAGTGGAGCAGGGCAGGGTCAGGACTATATGACTGTGACAGCCCACTGGGTAGATGTATGGACTCCCGCCGCAAGAACAGCAGCGGCGGCACCAGTAGCAGCATCTCGCAAACGCCAACTCTTTCCTAGGCAGGCTACGCTTTGTATCACCGGTTTCCAGAATACGCACACAGCTGAAAACCTCTTACGGCAACTGAGGAAGATCATCGCGGAATGGCTTACCCCAATTGGACTCTCCTGTGGATTTGTGGCATCGGACAACGCCAGCAATATTGTGTGTGCATTAAATCTGGGCCAATTCCAGCACGTCCCATGTTTTGCACATACCTTGAATTTGGTGGTGCAGAATTTTTTAAAAAACGACAGGGGCGTGCAAGAGATGCTGTCGGTGGCCAGAAGAATTGCGGGACACTTTCGGCGTACAGGCACCACGTACAGAAAACTGGAGCACCACCAAAAACTACTGAACCTGCCCTGCCATCATCTGAAGCAAGAAGTGGTAACGAGGTGGAATTCAACCCTGTATATGCTTCAGAGGTTGGAGGAGCAGCAAAAGGCCATTCAAGCCTATACAATTGAGCACGATATAGGAGGTGGGATGCACCTGTCTCAAGCGCAGTGGAGAATGATTTCAACGTTGTGCAAGGTTCTGATGCCCTTTGAACTTGCCACACGTGAAGTCAGTTCAGACACTGCCAGCCTGAGTCAGGTCATTCCCCTCATCAGGCTTTTGCAGAAGAAGCTGGAGACATTGAAGGAGGAGCTAACACGGAGCGATTCCGCTAGGCATGTGGGACTTGTGGATGGAGCCCTTAATTCGCTTAGCAAGGATTCACGGGTGGTCAATCTGTTGAAATCAGAGCACTACATTTTGGCCACCGTGCTCGATCCTAGATTTAAAGCCTACCTTGGATCTCTCTTTCCGGCAGACACAAGTCTGCTGGGGTTCAAACACCTGCTGGTGAGTAAATTGTCAAGTCAAGCGGAACGCGACCTGTCAACAACATCTCCTCCTTCACATTCTCCCGCAACTGGGGGTGCGAGGAAAAGGCTCAGAATTCCGAGCCCACCCGCTGGCGGTGATGCAGGGCAGTCTGGAGCGACTGCTGATGCTGACATCTGGTCCGGACTGAAGGACCTGACAACGATTACGGACATGTCGTCTACTGTCACTGCATATGATTCTCTCCCCATTGAAAGAATGGTGGAGGATTATATGAGTGACCGCATCCAAGTAGGCACGTCACACAGTCCGTACTTATACTGGCAGGAAAAAGAGGCAATTTGGAGGCCCTTGCACAAACTGGCTTTATTCTACCTAAGTTGCCCTCCCACAAGTGTGTACTCCGAAAGAGTGTTTAGTGCCGCCGCTCACCTTGTCAGCAATCGGCGTACGAGGTTACATCCAGAAAATGTGGAGAAGATGATGTTCATTAAAATGAATTATAATCAATTCCTCCGTGGAGACATTGACCAGCAGCAATTGCCTCCACAAAGTACACAGGGAGCTGAGATGGTGGATTCCAGTGGGGACGAATTGATAATCTGTGAGGAGGGGGATGTACACGGTGATATATCGGAGGATGATGATGAGGTGGACATCTTGCCTCTGTAGAGCCAGTTTGTGCAAGGAGAGATTAATTGCTTCTTTTTTGGTGGGGGTCCAAACCAACCCGTCATATCAGTCACAGTCGTGTGGCAGACCCTGTCACTGAAATGATGGGTTGGTTAAAGTGTGCATGTCCTGTTTATACAACATAAGGGTGGGTGGGAGGGCCCAAGGACAATTCCATCTTGCACCTCTTTTTTCTTTTCTTTTTCTTTGCGTCATGTGCTGTTTGGGGAGGGTTTTTTGGAAGGGACATCCTGCGTGACACTGCAGTGCCACTCCTAGATGGGCCCGGTGTTTGTGTCGGCCACTAGGGTCGCTTATCTTACTCACACAGCTACCTCATTGCGCCTCTTTTTTTCTTCTTTGCGTCATGTGCTGTTTGGGGAGTGTTTTTTGGAAGGGCCATCCTGCGTGACACTGCAGTGCCACTCCTAGATGGGCCCGGTGTTTGTGTCGGCCACTAGGGTCGCTTATCTTACTCACACAGCTACCTCATTGCGCCTCTTTTTTTCTTTGCGTCATGTGCTGTTTGGGGAGGGTTTTTTGGAAGGGACATCCTGCGTGACACTGCAGTGACACTCCTAGATGGGCCCGGTGTTTGTGTCGGCCACTAGGGTCGCTTATCTTACTCACACAGCGACCTCGGTGCAAATTTTAGGACTAAAAATAATATTGTGAGGTGTGAGGTATTCAGAATAGACTGAAAATGAGTGGAAATTATGGTTTTTGAGGTTAATAATACTTTGGGATCAAAATGACCGCCAAATTCTATGATTTAAGCTGTTTTTTAGGTTTTTTGGAAAAAAACACCCGAATCCAAAACACACCCGAATCCGACAAAAAAAATTCGGTGAGGTTTTGCCAAAACGCGGTCGAACCCAAAACACGGCCGCGGAACCGAACCCAAAACCAAAACACAAAACCCGAAAAATTTCCGGCGCTCATCTCTACTATTTATTTGACCCTAACCATAGCAAAACCTGTAATTGGGAAAATTTTGTTAAGATGCCGAATCAGCCGGCATAATAGTGGCAGAAAAAAGAACGGCTCTATTAAACTATTGGTAAACTTAAATTGGTAAACTGACCGGAACCGTCCAGCACCCTATCCAAACCGGTAATAGGTGTCAACACAACCCCCACAGTGACTTCCCACCGCTCCTGGGTGCCCTGCCGCTGCCTCCCGGATGGGTGGTCGAGCGGCCATTAAGTCGATGGAGGTGAGTGCACCTAAACCATAATAACACTGAAACTTACTACCTATAAAAAACCATACAACTACAAACTGCCGTTCTTTTCCGCCAACAGCGAAGGACTCCATCCCAGAGTCCTCGCACCGCCACCATAAACTACCCTAACTCCTGCAACACTAGGAACAGATCCTCCAGGAAAAACATCATCCCCTCATTGGATAGATGCACACCATCAGGCCGAAAAAGGTGTTTGTCTCGGAACCGAATCTTAGGGTGGCGAACGACTTTACCTCCGTGGGCCAAGACCCACTTCGCCACCGCCCCATTCACCTTTATCCTGGCCTCATCTATTACGCGTCCGTCCTCCACACCTCGCCAACTCAACCTTGGCACCATCAGGGAAAATACCAATATACAATTGGTCCATGCTGCGGCCACCTTTGCCAGATCTTGTATCATGGCCCACCGTAGCTCCAAGGAAGTCCTCTTCCCTAGGTCGTTGCCACCTAAGTGGACAACCAAAACCTTGGGAACTCCATGCTTCCTGGCCTGACTGACTAGTCTACTCAATAGATCTGTCCACATCATACCTCGCCAACCAAGCCATCTGATTCCCTGACCTCTAGGAAACCTCTGAGAAGTATCAGAGGCCAAAAACCTTGCTGCCCAGAAGACATACGAGTGGCCGACCACCCAAACGGACAAGCCATCAGCGAAACAACCTGAATGGAAGGAAAAAAGGGGTAAAATGTGTTACTATAATTCTACGCCATAGCATGTATTATGTTAACCTGAAGGATCTGCCAAAAGAAAAAAAAATGTTTATTGTTTCCTAATGTCGCAGCAGTCACGGCCTAGCCGATCTCCCGAGCTCCTAGCCAATTTGAAGTAAAAGCATTAAGACATTAAGGGAAAGGCAAAAGAATCAAAACGAAATTAACAAGGGGGGGGGGGTATAAAAAGGGGTAAAACATGAAATAACTCAGCTGGAGGTGAAAGCATAAAAACCTGCTGAGGGACTTTGATTAGAACAGATTAGCCGAATTAAAGATTAGAATTCAGTCCGTCAAGTCAGGCAAAAATCGCAAAATAACTCCAGACCCCCGCTGCCGGCTCACGCCCGCAGCGGCAAGTGGCTAATCCCTGAGTAGGATCACACACGGGTAAACGAACCAACATACAGCGAACATAACATATGCATAACACCAAGCAAAACATTATCTTACTCTAACTTATTGATGCAAGCTACGCTTAAGCAAAGTATCTCAGGCGACGGGGCGAATGTACCGCTTATAACAGGACGACTTCCATCGTCCCACTGCCTGGATTTGGGCTCCCGAAAAACCCGCGGCCGCTGCCGCCGTAGCAGCCCCAATGCGGAAGGAGTGTGTACCGAAGTGGGAGGGGGAAAGGCCCATGCTCGTCAGACAGCGACCCATCATCCACCGAAATTGGAACTTCGTTACTGGCAGCCCGTCATAGTGCAGCAACCACGACCCCCGACAGTCGGGCCTCACTGCCTCATATTGTACTGCCAACCGTACTGGGCATTTGCTCTCCTCAAGTGCCGGAACCAGGGTGACCCATCGGCCCTTCCCCACCTGGTCCGTCTTAGAGCGTCGCAATCTGCACAGCAAGGACCTCCCACTCACCACTACGTCCTCTACTAGCATGCGTGAATCAGTTTGCTTAGAAGGCGCTACCAACTCCGATATCCTAAAGGCGCCGTGGTAAGCCATAGAGAACGCCAATCTAAAAAGCAGCGATTCAAACATAGATGATGCGATGGCTCCAACCGACCCAATGATGCCTGGCAGCAACGCCGCATCAATGGGCCGCCTTCTGTCAGGCGGCGTAGGCGCCACGCGCGCCCATCCTTTCATAGCCTTAAGCAGAATGCCACTTTTCGTCAAATCGGGAACACCATTAATTCTGCAGAAGAATGCAATGCCAGCCAAGTACCGGGATACCACCGCTCTAGACCTACCCGAAACATAAAGCTGCCAAATAAAAGAAAGCATCATCCGATGCCCGCTCTTACCTCGTTGCTTCCGTCCTCTAGCAAATTCTTCCCATTCGCCCCAGGCCTGCTTGTAAGCCTTAAGCGTGGATGGCGCTACCGAACGTACTGCTAGACCTTCCAGTCCGGCTCGATGACCTGCCAGACATAACCGGGACAATGAAAACCTTGTTCCTCGGCTTCAGGAGCCAACCAGTAAAATCTCTCCCATTGCCCTCGTGATAGCGCGTCAGCGACCCCATACTCTAAACCCGGTACGTGTTGTGCCCGGAACCACACGTTCCTGCGCAGGCAAGTAAGCAGCAACTGCCCTAGCACCCGAAGCACTACCAGCGATTTTGCCCTCTGGTTGTTAATCGCGTGCACCACGCCCAGATTGTCGCATCTGAACAGGATGCGGCGATGCGCTAGCCGCTCGCCCCAGATTTCCAGCGCAACCATGATGGGAAAGAGTTCCAGGAGCAGAAGGTCCTTAGTCAAACCCGCCTGGTGCCAGCCCGCCGGCCATGATGCCGCGCACCAAGATCCCTCAAGATAGCAACCAAAACCGGAGGCTCCTGCCACGTCGGTGAAAAGCTGCAATCTGGCGCTGTCGACCGTTGGTGCCTGCCATATGCGCACACCGTTGAAATCCTCCAGGAACGAGGCCCATACAGCCAGATCCCTTTTTAACTCAGCGGGCAAGCGTACAAAGTGGTGTGGCCTAGCACACCCCGCGGTCGCTCTTTCTAACTTCCGGCAGAAAACCCTGCCCATCGGGATGACCCGACAAGCAAAGTTAAACATGCCCAGCAAGGATTGTGCCTGCCGCAGCTTAACCTTGCGCGAACCCATGAATTGGCCAATGGCTTCGCGAAGCTTAGCCACTTTGTCCAAAGGAAGGCGACATTCGCCTGCCACCGTGTCGATCTCGATTCCCAGAAATGAGAGGCAAGACACCGGTCCCTCCGTTTTGTCCTCGGCCACTGGCACTCCGAAGTGACAAAACAAAGCTCGTATACTGAAAAGCAAGTTGCCGCACCGTGGCGAATCCGCCGGCCCTGTACAAAGGAAATCGTCGAGGTAGTGGGCAACCCCGTGCCCACCCGACGAAGACTCCACGCACCAATGCAGGAAGGTGCTAAAACGTTCAAAATACGAGCATGAAACAGAACATCCCATCGGCAAACATTTGTCAATGAAATATTCCGATCCAATCCGGAAACCCATAAAACGGAATGAGTCCGGATGGAGGGGTAGCAACCGAAAAGCGGATTCGACGTCAATCTTTGCCATGAGGGCCCCAGCGCCGTAGCTGCGGACCAAATTAAGCGCCTCGTCAAATGACTGATACACTACCGAGCAATGACCCGGAGGTATAGCGTCGTTGACCGAGGACCCCGCTGGGTAGGAAAGGTGTTGGATCAGTCGGAAGGAACCGGGTGTTTTCTTGGGGACCACCCCCACCGGGGAGATGACGAGACCCGCCACTGGGGGTGTTGCAAACGGCCCCTCCATCCTGCCCAGCCTGACCTCCTTATCGACCTTTTCCCGCAACACTAAAGGCAAGGCCCGAGCAGACTGGAGGTTCCTCTGTGCCCGAACTGTAACATCGCTCGCAACAGGCAAGCGGAAACCAAAACTAAAACCTGCATATAAAAACCTGGCATCCTCCCTATTCGGATACCAATCCAACCATTTACTCATAGCCTTTAACCTAATTGGCGTTGGCGCCCTGTGGGGCGCCCCCGCCGGGTGCCCCTCTCGAGTAGGATTGCTTAGAACGGGGACCCTGCCGAGTATTCTTGAAGCAGGAGGAGGCAGGGTGGGAACCCCCGCAATGGAGGCAAGCGTGACGGAACCGACACTGCTTGCCGTAGGAACATGCAGCGTTGTTAAACGCGAAACATAATCCTCTCGTTGCGGGCTGTTTCCCAGCCCGGACGGCCGACCTACCCGGCTTGGCCGACCCGCCGTCCGCGCCGGGCGCATGGGCGGACGGCCCAGCACGGTGTCCGTCCGCCCCTGCGCTCCGGGGCTCCTTGGCCTGCTGCGAGGCCCTGGTGACCTTAAGCCATACCTCCACGTCCTTGAAACCGAAGTCCATAACGTGTAACCCGTCCTGCTTCTCTCTGTATTCCTCATCATACCTACGCCATTCGTCACCCGCCGACGTGCGTTGCATATCGTGCACGAGATGCAGGTACCGAATGACATTCATATGTTTGTCTGACCTGTCTTCAAGGTAGCAAGCCGCGAAAACCCAAAACCCCACCAGCCAGTTATCAAACGTGCGGAACGCCTCGGCCCCTATGCCCTTCTTAGCGGTTGCCGCCTTAAACTCTTTTTTAGCGTCTTTAGTCAAGACGAAGACATCTACGTAGTCCCCCCTGCGAATACTCTTGCTGCAGCTATCCCTAAGCCCCCGCATGACAGCGGTATATTCGCAGCGGACCACGCCTGGCAAGTCGCGTCGCTTCCTGGCCTTGCGAGATTCTTTGCTAAGCCGCCTTCGCCTCTTACGCCTCTCCTGTTGCCCAGCCGCCTTCTTGGCGTATTTAAACGCCCTTTTCTTCGCCTTTGTCGCACTACTGACGTCGGACTTTGCCGAAGAAAGGGAAGAGGAGGAAGCAGAGGAAGAAGAGGAAGAGGAGGAGGAAGGGGAAGAGCTGCGCGAACCCGAGGGCGTACTAGAAACCGACCCCAATTGCTCCGCCTCACCTGAAGCCGTAGATTGGTCAGATCCAGACTCCTCAGTCGCGACATATGTAACATCCTCGTCCTCCGATTCTGACACCCTTGCATCCGCTTGAACATCTGTGGGCAGAAAAGGGGGAGGGGACCCGGACAACAAAAATGGCGTGCGCCCAGCCCGACCTAAGGCCGGCGTGCGAGGTGACTGCAAACTCTCGTCCCGCCTTGGCTGTAAATGCAGCTGCGCTGCGGCCGCCCCCAGCTCCCGGCACGCGCGTGCAACCCTCTGGGCGGCTGAAAAGGCACCTGCGCCCGCGCCGTCCGCCGCCTCCCTGGACCCGCCCTCGAGCTCCGGGGCCGCGGCGAGCGGACCCAATGCCGCCACCACCGTGGCAAGGGCCGCCGCGAACGCCCCGGGCGGTTCAGCGTGACCTTGTAACGCCGCGTCGTCACCTGATGACTGCCTTGCCGGGGGCACGCGGCGATAAGAGCCACCGCTGGGCATAAACAACCCAGACCCATCTGGCCCGCGGCCAGGCCGGCCCCGGGGGGGGGGGCAAATAACGCCAGGGTCTCTAAAAACGGGTATACTTCCGGACCCACCCCGCCCCCGCCCCCCTGGAGTGATGCCTGACCTCTGCTCTAACCCCTCACTGAGGCCCACCCCCCGCCTGACGGAGCCAGCACCGCCAGCAGGGTTGGCCCCGCGCCGTGAGGAAATAATTGCCCGTGGTACTGGGTCCCCAGCACCACTGTTATAGATCACCCCACTACCTGGTTGATCCCTGCCAGGCCTCCTCCCCCCCCTCGTCGCGCCGGACTCCGGCCGTAACGAAGAGGGCTGGGGGGACACGGAGGGCTGCGGCGCCGCTGCGCGCACTCGTGCGCGAGAGACGCCGCCGGAGCCTCGTGTGGGCGCGCGCGCACGCTGTGCGCGCGCCCCACCACTTGCTGCCTGAGCGCCCACAGCTGCGGTCTCTCCCAGAGCACCCGCCGGCAGGCCCAGGCTCCTGGTCGATCGCGCGCTGGGCACCGCAACAGGCCCAGCCCGGATCGTAGCGTTCTCCCGACCGGTTCCCGCCCCCCGCCTGAGGCCTCTACCCGGCCCCGGCAAGAGAGCGGGTGCGGGAGCTACCAGAGCGGATGCCGAAAGGCGCCCGTGGGCGCCCGTGTACCCGGCACCCCTGGCCGACCCCGGAGGTGAGGGCTGTTGGTCGCCCCACTCCGTGCGGCCAGACTGCCCAGCCGCCCCGGACCGCCGAGTGCGCCCTCTCGTAGAGGGGGACCCGTCCATCTCCCCAGCGGAGTGGGTTCTACGCTCCGTACCCCTAGCTCTCAGAAGGGCCCCAGGGGAAGAAATGGCCACATCGGAGCCGGGCACCCCTGCCCCGGGGCCAGCCTCACCAGACAGGTAACGGGCTGGGGCGCCAGCGAACCGGCGTGGGCGGCTGGAGGCCATGCTTTCAAGTTAAATAAACTTGTAAATTTAAACGAATGAAATTAAATTCGAATGAATTTAAATGAAAATCTGCCAAGCAGTACTCACAAGAAATTTCAGCAAGCAAAGAGACCTAAAATGGCCACTCCAGCCTATATATACCTTAACCCTCCCCCTTTCCTAAGGCTGTACTACCTCACAGCTAGGTCCACCCCTCACAGGATGTTTAACCCATTCCTCTCCTATGTTAGTCAATTCTCTCTCCAAAGGGTGTGAAAACATAAAAAAAAAAAATTAAAAACAATGATAATAAATGTGCCTCTAAATCTGAGATGTATTGCTGTGGTGCCTGATGACTTTTCCTGACTACCTTGACCAGGCTTCCATCAAGGGAGTCCTCCTTCCACTTCCTGGGCTGTGAGAAAGGGCTTTTTTGTTGACCTCTGTCCCTGTCCAGCCACCTTCGGGGGAAAAATTTAGGTCACATCAGTTTTTTGGGAGTGACATGTACTCCGTACTTTTTATGTATTTATCTTATGGAGCATGCATGTTAGCACTTTAATATGTTGGTTTTATGATAATGTGCTGTCTGCATGCCTTTTTACTTGTTTTTGAAGTCCTTCTTTCATTGGAGTAAACAAGAAGGTTTATTTAACTTAACACACTTCATCAGTGTGGTGTAAGAAGAGATACCCTAAGGATTTGGGGGATTTATGAAAGATTTGAGATTTTTTTTGCCAAGACCCCATTCTGTTTTGTATTTAAAGACAACGACTATACTGATTCACCAGTAGTGAAGTAGTTTCCCTTCCTCTAATGACTATTATTATACTTTCAAGTTAAGTACACCGTTATTTGGCTTTCCTTTTCTTTCTGCATATTAGGCAAGCACTTATTAACAACTTATTCACACATCAGTATACTGTATGTGCGCTTTTTTGCTTTGGTACTATTGCCAAATTAATTGCAACCATGACTTTGTGTAGATATGTGTGTGCTGCATCACAACAAAATTCAACTTGAAGATATTTCAGTAAATTATTTACTGTGCATGTTCAAACATATTTATGTTAATAGAACAGAATACAGCAATGTGAACTGATGAGGGCCTCAACAGGATATGTTATTTGCAAGCATAACATTGTATAAACATATTTTGCAAGACAAGTCAGTACATATTTTGGTGGGAAGTATAAATGTCACTAAAATTTCTGAAATTGAATCATTTTAATTTAGTTTCTTCTTTAGGAAGCGGTGCCAGAGGAGAACATCAGGGTGTCTCCATGAAGATACCCTACCAGTGGTGCATAGCTGGTTGGTAGTGTGCAGCTAGTTGACAGATATGTGATATGTGGTTTAGGTAGGAATCCGTTTGCATGGTCGACTATGTTAAGGTCGTCAGTTATTAGGTGGACCACTATTGGCCAACATTGACATGGTCGACATGGGCATATGGTCGACACATGAAAAGGTCGACATGGCTTTTTAAAAAAAATATAATAGATTTTTAACTATTTCATACTTTACCATCCACGTGGACTATGATTGTGCCGGGCGCAGTGAGGCACTTTGCCCGCAGCATGGCAAGCAAAGCGAGCTATGCAAGGGACCGCGGTGCACTAATTGGGGTTCCTGGTAATGTTACGGAAAAAATGACACCAAAAACAGTTAAAAAATCCATGTCGACCATTGTCATGTGTCGACCTGTCCCACGTTGACCATTTCATGTGTCAACTATTAGTCCATGTCGACCAATAGTGGTCGACCATTCATACCAGAACCGTATAGGTATGCCAGGTACTATATGTGAACCCAAAGAGACTTTATTATTTATTTATTAGCAATTATTTATATAGCACACATATATCCCGCAGCGCTTTACAGAGAATACTTTACAATCACATCAGTCCCTGCCCCAGTGGAGCTTACAATCTATATTGCCTATCACATGTACACAGAGACACATTCACACTAGGGTTAATTTTTGTTGGGAGCCAATTAACCTACCAGTATATTTTTGGATTGTGGGAGGAAAGTACCCGGAGGAAACCCACGCAAGCACGGGAGAATATACAAACTCCACACAGTTAGGGCCATGGTGGGAATTGAACCCACAACCTCAGTGCTGTGAGGCAGTAATGCTAACCACTGCACCATATATGCTGCCCCTGTTTAGCTCCCTTATTGTCTTTAGTTGTGACCTTTTCAGTCTAAGGGAAGTACTTGATTTGGATTCTAACAATCTAATGATAGCAAATGTTTGTGCCTCTATAATGGAGTTTCAATTAGGCTCAGAGTTTACCACACAGCTATTTGAATGCTTCAGGTACCCCTCATGCTATTCCACAGAGGCAGGATTTTTGCTTGTAGCCTCAGGAAAATCTGAATTAAAATGCAGACTGTACTTTAACGCGTGGGGCAACCCATAGTTACCATCGATTTTGCGCAGAATCTATGGGTTAGTGCATGACAACCAATGGTTTACTTTGCAGGGAAAATGCAGATTAATTAAAAAGCTCTGTGTTTGACCCCAGAGCTGTGCCCCGCGTGGCAAACCCTGCGCTTAATTGAATTGTCCCTTATGGCTGTACACAGCCCCTGAAAGCTGGTACTCATATGGCGTAACACATGACTTACTCTCCTTATCTTCCTGGACATTTGCATTTATGCCTCATTTCTATTCTTATAATATACACCTTTGTTCTTTCAAAGGCAGCTATGCCCTCAATAAAACTGCTGGATCTCTTGCAGGTGTCGCTGGTGGGGCAGATGTGTAATGAGCTGGTGCTTTATCGGGCTGTTGTGCAGGTGGAGAGTCAGATTAGAGTACAAAGTAACCTTGATCTATTTATTTATACACATACAGCAATTTTGACCATACCATACCCTCCAGCTGTACCTTTTTGGCGGGTACAGTACCTTTTTTTAATGGTCTGTACCGATTTTTGGCTCTCCAAACTTCCATTGAAAGTATAGGAAAAGGGGTGTGACCACACCCTCTTTACCAGTGACCATGCCCCCTTTTCGAATTTGTACCGATTTTTATGTGTAAAATGTTGGAGGGTATGCCATACTTGTGAAAGGAATTAGTCTGATTTACCAGTGGGCGGGATGCCGGCTGTCCATATCCTGGCAGCATCATCTCACCCGCCAGAATGCCAGCAGCGGGGCGAGCACAAAGAGTCCCCATGCGGGCTCGGTGGCTCGCTGTGCGCGCCACCGGATCTATTCCCACTCTGTGGGTGTCATGGACACCCATGACTGGGAATAGTCTTGTTATGCTGGGATTCCGTCTGGCGGCATTGTTGGCTGTCAGGATTCCAGCGTCGGTATCCTGACTGCCGGGATCTGGACAGCCAGCAAATTGAATAGAGCCCTTGTGAAACATTATCAAGCCAGACATGCATCCAGGGAATTCCTCTGACTAAAGCTGTCCTGTCCCTGTATTATATCCTGTCTTAATAAGTATAGTGTTTATTAGAACTGTATAGCTTTCAGATCTTGGCAGTCTATAGAATTTCAACAGAAACAAAGAGAGGTGGATTTAGACGTCATGGGGCCCTAAGCAAGATACCGATTTGGGGCCCTTTCTCTCAAACAATCCATAGCACTATATTTTCGTTCCTGATATATACCTCTTACGTTATTTGTTGGTTTTCCGCCTTATATTCTATCTCAGTATATTATTACCCTCCTCACTAATTGCACCGTGTCCACTCAATGACTGGATTTTATATTAGCATTTTATAGTAGACATTGTGACTGTATTGATTATATATCAGTGCCCCACTGATTGTAGCACGCAGGCTCCAATCGCCTATACACAGTAGTACTAAGGGCCCATACACACTGGGCGATTTTGAGCTGAAAGCAGGTCGCTTTTGGTGTGTTGAGCTGCTTTCAGCTCAAAGCCGCCAAGTGTGTATGCCCAAACGATGGGTGCTGATGCACGCTCCCACTTCATCGCTGGCGGCCGCCGTTCATCTACTAGTATTACCAGTAGATGAACGGCAGGTGAGCGGCTTTCCATAGCGTCCTGCTATAGAAAGCCGCTCACCCCCGCTGACATTGCTGGCCAGCGGGGAAAAGCGCTCAGTGTGTATGGACCTTTACAGTAAAATAGAGTATAATAGCATACTGATATATCACCAGTCAGTGATCCCCCCCCCCCTCCTGATTGTAGCAGGCAGATGTTATACATTGTACTTATAATACCACTGTCTACCCCCCACCCCTGCCTGATTGGAATTTGAAGTAGGTGGATGTTATACAAAATTAACAAAAATACTGTAATACAGTACACCGGAAGAGCTCATGTTTTTCTCTGTGCATGCCTCGGCTCCTCTCTCTGCGTGTGTGGCATCATACATACGTGTGTCATGACGGGTCACACGCACTATACTGGAGATACAGGAGTGCGCTGGATCTGGCACCCAACATTCGTATCATCACTGACAGCCTGCTGGGAGTATTCAGCCAGCCCAGCACTTGGACATTTTCAGCTGAGGTAGCAGTCCATCGGAAATGCCATCCATACTGTCTTGTCGGTTCCCCTCCCTGAGACCCACAGGGCTGTAAGCAGCTGCCTTGGTTGCCTTGAGGTAAATCCTCCTCTGGAAACCACTGGGTCCATGGGGCCAACACAGCACACCATACATCCTGCTGCATAAATCACCACAGTCCGACTGGTCCACAGGGGCACAGGGGAAACCCCCAGTGGGCCCCACTGTCTGGGGAGGTGGGCACCCCTCCTCTAGGGTGAGGTTCCAGCAGATTATACTGCACAGGACTATGGTGTATTCTCTACAGTGCACTGCTGTTATTAATCATTGCTGTTATTCTGTATTCTGTAGTACAATGCTGTTATTAATTATCATGCATGCACTAGCAGTATTTACTATATATACCAACGGGCTCAGACCATGCACTTGCTAATGGTTAGCCATGCCTCTAAGCACGGGCCCCTATCACTGCATTCCCATGGTGGGCCCTCCATGCCCCAGCTGGGAACTGGTGGCCACCCAGGGACGTAAATTAACCCCAGTTGCCTGGAGGCAAATTGGAGTTTGGTGCCTCCCATAATAAAAATTAAAAAAAACACACACGGTTTACATTATTGTAGCGCTCTCAGCCAGACTACAGGGACCAGAGCTCACAGTGAATTCACAGTGTTTCAGCTACGCTGTGATTCAGCCACCTGCATCATGCCGAATCAGTGTTCACCTGCACCACAGTCCAGCAGCAGCGTTGGGTGCACCGTCACTTGCTGCAGCGCAGGCTGATCAGCACCAGCAGGGGCCATACTATCTCCTATTGCAGTGTAAGCATGGCTTTTAGGACAGGGATTATTTACTCTGCAGCAGCAGCAGGTGCACCGCAGAGCTCCGTTGGAAGAGCAGCGGTCACATTTGGATCCTGTTGTGAACAACACAGGTGCCCCTTCAGGGCTTGGAGCCTGGAGGCATATGTCTCCGATGCCTCTGGGAGTTACGCCCCTGTGACCACCATTTTTCTAGAGATTTGTGCATGCACAGTACAGAAATCACAGGCAGGGTTGGACTGACCCATAGGGGTTACAGGGGGAACCACCGGTGGGCCCTACTGCCTGGGGGCCCACCCCCTCCTCTAGGGATCAGGTTCCAGACTGTGCTGTTACTAATCTAGTACATTATCATGCATGCACTACAGTATTTACTGTATATATTTATGTAGGGGACCAACACTTGCAAAATGGTTAGGCAAACCAATGTGGCGGCTGGGCACAACCCCTCTAGAGACTGACTACACCCCTAACATGGGCCCCTACCACTGTATTTCCCCGGTGGGCCCTACATGCCCCAGTCCGACACTGATCACAGGGATCATGGCACAGGTGCCATGCTTCCGGAGACCAGCGCATATGTACTGCAGAGAGGAGAATGTGTTTAGGAAATGAGAATTTTAAGTTAAGGATGACACCCAGACAGAATATTTGAGAGATGGAGTTGAGAGAGGAGGTGTCAATGAGTGGGGTGAAGGAGACAAGACCTTCGGAGGCGAGAAAGACAATAGGCAGGATGCAATTACGCGAGAGTTCATCGGGCGTGTGACATGCCAGCCAAACTCGGATGTTTTTATAAAGGGGCAATCACTTACAATGCATGGTTTTGCCTATGATTGCCCTTCTATAAAAACATCCAAGTTTGGCTGGCTTTCCGTACGCCTGCCGAACTCTCGTGTAATTGCATCCGGCCCTATGAGTACAGTTTTAAAGATGTTTCATTTCTGAAAGCGTTAGAACAGCCAAATAAAGCTGGACAGCAGGCAGTTAGTGACATGGGAGAGAAAAGAAGGTGAAGGGTCAGGGGAAGAGGACTAAAGTTGGGCGTCATCAGCACACACTTGTAATACACATGTTACATGGTGTAAGGGTGTAGTGCTTTTTTTCCGTCAGGCTTCAGGTATGTCAGAAAGGTAAGAAGGGTTATCTAGATTCAAATAGTTATAACTGTTAATCACAATAAATTTTATTTTAAAATTATGTTTTAAATATGTACTTTAAGAAGTCAACTTAAGAAGTAAGATTATAAAGTGGAAATGGTCCGAAGAAATGTGATTAAGTGATAACTGAAACATAGAAACAGAATTTGATGGCAGATAAGAACCATCTAGTCTGCTCCTGTGTTACCTTATTGTTACCTCAAACCTTAATTATATCCTTAGTTCTTTGTAAGGATATCCTTGTGTCTGGTCTAAGCATGTTTAAATTTCTCTACTGTATTAGCCTTTACCACCCCTGCTGGGAGGCTGATCCACTTGTCTACTACCCTATCTGTGAAGTCACTTTTCCTCAAATTTTACCTGAAACCACCTCCCTCCAATCTCAGCAAATGTCCTTGCACAGGTGTCACACTCGCGGCGCTGCGGCTGCCGCGCTTACCGCTCCGGGTGCGCTGGGTCTCCCGGCGGTCATCGTCCCGGGTGGGCTCCGGGTCGTCGCGTCTTGCTGGCGCTGCCTCCAGCGGGTTCCCGGGGTGTGGGCGCCGCCATTGCGCCCGACATCCACGAGAGCGTGGTGAGCGGGTGATGTCATCGGTCCCTTCCGCCAATCGGGAGAGGGCGGGAAGTTCAAAGGCAGACGCCGTACAGAGCCCCGGCGCCTGAGTATCGTCTTTCCAATGATCACCAGTGCTAGCAGCGTTCAGCGTGTTCTCAAGCTGAACGTCTCCTGTGTTCCAGCATTACAGAGTATCTTTCAGTGGGACATTCCCTGTGCTACCAGCGTTACAGTGTATCACTCAGTGGAACATTCCCTGTGCTACCAGCATTACAGTGTATCACTCAGTGGAACCTTTCCTATGCTACCAGTGTTACAGTGTATCACTCAGTGGAACCTTTCCTATGCTACCAGCGTTACAGTGTATCACTCAGTGGAACCTTCCCTGTGCTACCAGCGTTATAGTGTATCACTCAGTGGGACATTCTCTGCGTTACCAGCGTTACAGTGTATCTCTCAGAGGGACACCTCCTGTGCTTCCAGTATTACAGGGTATCCCTAAGTGGAACACCTCCCAAACTTCCAGAGTTACACTGAATCTCAAATCCTCATTTATTTCTTCAGCATCTCTCACAAGTTCTTCATTCTTCTGTGTGCTTCAACATCGTTCTCAAATCTTCATTCATCTCTTCAACATCGCTCACAAGTTCTTCATTCTTCTGTGTACTTCAGCATCGCCCCCAAGCCTTGGCCACAACTAATTCTTTAGCATTACACGTCGGTTACAACGGCTAAGTTCTGCATGAGGAAAACCTACATCCGGCCATCCCTGCTCCGGCCCAGCTGTAGTTCCTCTTCCCGATCATCGGAAGTACCCCCGAGTTCTGAACACTCCCAACCCAGGTCAGTGACAATAGGCAAACGCACGGAAGGGGTGGGAGTGGGGATGGGGGGGTTCCGGTAACCTGGAAACCCCCTCCTCTTGGCAAGTGACTCAAATTATTACAACAGTAGCAATAGTATATAATACAATTACTAGAGCTGTCACCACATCATGCAGTTCAAGGGACAGAGCAGAGCTGCAGCACATGCCCAGTGATAGCAGCTTCTTCTAACAAGATTGCTTTATGTGTAGCTCTGAGTCCTCAGTCAGTGCACTGGTCCAGAGAGTAGCTGCCAGGAAGAAGAGACAGGAGCCTTACCATGAGGTGGGAGAATGTATGCTAAGAAAGTGTAGTACTGGTTCTATTATATTTGTGTATTTATTTATTATGGTATGTTTAACCTTTTCCTGACCATTTATTTATATTATTATAATTGTTTGATACAGCCTATACCATTGACCATCTATAGTGTTAAATATTAATACTGTATTACATACAGTATCCAGTATATAAAAGACCAATGTGTACATTAATGTCCAGGGCCGGTACTAGGTTCTTCTACCGCTGCCCCAGATTCCAGCACTTGCTTCGATGTTCCAGAGAATGGGAGATTGTGGACTGCATTTGGAAACCCTCCTCTAGAAATCCTGGCTACTGCCCTGCATCCTAATACTTCTCTTCCTTTGAAAAATGTCTCCCTCCTGTATCTTGTTAAATCCTTCGATTTATATTTAAAAGATTATATCATAACTGTACAAACTCCCTGGGGTAAATGTAATGGCCTGCGAACTACAGGTATCCACGGGTTCCCGACTAGTCTGCCCAATGTTTTAAAGTAGCAATCATTTAAAAGTCAAAACCTGTTTTTGCATTTTAAATAATTGCTACTTTAAAAACATCGGGCAGACTCGCTGGGAACCCACTAATGCCTGCAGTTTGCAGGCTTTTAAATTTACCCCATGGAGTCTGTTCAGTTGTCACTTAATCACATTTCTTCAGACCATTTCCACTTTATAATCTTACTTTTTAAGTTGACTTCTTAAAAGTACATATTTAAACATACGTTATGTCTTTATACAAAGTGTAATGCATTCATACCATTTATCCATAAGTCAAAATTGTGTAAAATAGATTGCCCTTTTTATCAGTATGTAATTCAAGATATAAAGCTACATTATATAAAAGGCAATTCGCTACTGGACGCTGCAAATTGTCTGGAATTTTTTTCAGAATGAGACACAGTAAACATCATGGAAATGGTGCAGTGCATTTACACAAAGGATCAGTCAAGGGGGGTAATTCAGACCTGATCGCTAGGCTGTGTTTTAGTACAGCCTGCGATCAGGTTTAAACTGCGCATGCGTATGCACCACAATGCGCAGGCGCGTTGTACCGGTACAAAGCGGATCGCCGCTTAGCGATGGCTTTGTGCGAAGAATGCATTCACACGGGCGATCGCACGGAGATTGACAGGAAGAAGGCGTCTGTGGGTGGCAAGTGACCGTTTTCAAGGGGTGGTTGGAAAAACGCAGGCGTGGCCAAGCATTTGCAGGGAGGGTTCCTGATGTCAATTCTGGTCCCGCACAGGCTGAAGTGATCGCAGCGGCTGAGTAAGTCCTAGGCTGCGCAGAGACTGCACAAAATCTGTTTGTACAGCTCTGCTACACATGCGTTCGCCCACTTGCACAGCTAAAATACACTCCACCAGTAGGCAGCGACTATCTGATCGCAGCAGTGCAAAAATCGCCTGCTGGCGATCAGGTTTGAATTAGGGCCACGGTCACCAGGTAACATATCAGAATCAGAATCAGCTTTATTGGCCAGGTGTCACGTACACTAGGAATTTTTTGCGGTACAATGCATCGCCAAGCAGAAACATGAAGGGGGAATACATAGCATAAGAAGGGGGGAAAACGTAGCATACATTACAAAAATTCCACGTATGAGTTCATACTGCACATTGCAACTGTACAATAGACTCGACATATTATACATGTTACATACTTTTTATATATTGTTCAACTGGTGGACAGCTTGTGGGAAGAAGATTTTAATGGATCTGGTTGACTTCGCGGGAATGGACCTGTAGCGTCTGCCTGATGGAAGCGGTTCAAACAGTTTGTAACCTAGGTGCTGCATATCTGCCACGATCTTCTCCGCTCACTTCCTGACCCTTGACGGGAATAATTCCTGGATGAGAGGGAAGTCAGCCCCAACAATCTTTTCAGCTGTCCTCACCACCCTTTGCAGCCTCCGTCTGTCACTCTCATTGGCAGCTCCATACCAGACTGTGATCGAGGAACATAGGACCGATTCTACCATCGCTGTGTAGAAGATGAGCAGCAGCTTCTCTGGGATGTTGAATTTCCTGAGTTGTCTCGGAAAGAAGATCCGCTGATGGATATGTTGGATCAGTCCAAATCCAACATATTTAAACGCATCATAAACTCTTTTGGAAGTAGCCTGCAAAGCAGATGATAGTTCCAAAAGTAAATACGAGCATTTTGTTTGTTAATGTAGTAGCATTGTTTCCTTTATGATGGTAATAAGGTGACGACGATGTGCATGTTAATTATTTTGGCTGCGTCGGTTTATTTTAAAGTGCTACTGACTGGAAAGGCATTTACTTGATGACAATTGGACCTTTGAGATGTACTGTACATAGGGGGTTATTCCGAGATGATCGCAGCAGGAATTTTGTTAGCAGTTAGGCAAAACCATGTGCACCGCAGGGGAGGCAGATATAACATGTGTAGAGAGAGTTAGATTTGGGTGTAATGTGTTCAATCTACAATCTAAATTGCAGTGTAAAGGGCCCTACAGACATGCCGATCCGCCACCGAGGTGCTCGACGGCCGATACGGCCAACGGGCGACCCAGCGGTGGGGGGGGGGGGGGCAGTGACGGGGGGAGTGAAGTTTCTTCACTCCCCGGTCACGCGGCTCCATTGAAGCGCAGGCAAATATGGACGAGTTCGTCCATATTGGCCTGCATGCACAGCCGACGGGGGACCAGCGATGAACGAGCGCGGGGCCGCGCATCATTCATCACTGGAGCCTCCACACTGTAAGATATGAACGAGTTCTCGTTCATTTATGAACAAGATCGTTCATATCTTTCAAACATGTGTGTAGGGCCTATAAGAATAAAGCAGCCAGTATTTACCCTGCACAGAAACAAAATAACCCACCCAAATCTAACTCTCTCTGCAAATGTTATATCTGCAACACCTGCAGTGCACATGGTTTTGCCCAACTGCTAACAAAGTTCTTGCTGCGATTAAAATCAGAATTACCCCCATAAACCTAATTGTTTACAGACATCTCCGATAGTGGGGCCACTGCACATGCGTAGAACTGGCTCTGCGTCCTCACACGCAGTGCCCCCAAGCAGAGGCGTCACTAATGGTGGTGACACCTGGTGTGGGGAATACACAGTGAGAAAAAGAGGAGTGGCCTCATGGGTGAGGGGCATGGGCTTGTGGGTAAGGGGCATGGCCTTGCAGCCCGAACACCTGTTATGTCACTCCAGGGGTCTTGGAGATGCGGGGACTAGTATGAGTGCAGTGCTGGCTCATACACAGTGGCAGGAGCTGGGTGCTGCATGTTATTTCACAGTACAGCACCCGGTTCCTGTCACTGAAGAGGAGTCGGCACTTTGTGTCACCCGTTGGCGGTTGGTTGTGACACCACTGCCTCCACGCTAGCATTTTGGAATGGGGAGGGGTGAAGCTGGGCTTCATCCCTGAAAATGGGGGCATGTCACACCTGTTTTCTGGGAGTGGCTAGGCCAGTGGCTGCGTCCTTTAATGCAGCTTCACTGGACCTGGCAGCATGAACAGCCCGGCCATCCTGTGTATTCTGAGGGTTACTCACATTACCAATGTTCAGGCAAGTGATCCAATGCTGGTTCTTAGGATGCACCAGCAGATCACACAAGTATGCACTCATTTGATTCTCTCCTTTAATGTTTGTAATAACTTAAAGCCAAACTATCAGACCAATCACAGCCATCAATGCCAACCACAGTATGGGAGACATAGGATTGAATAAGTACAGCAGGATGCATTTTGGTGTATTATCTCTATCTGGGAGATATATCAAACCTTTGAGAGATTTTAGGCCAGATGCATCATCGCTTGGAAAGTGATAAAATGGAGAGTGAAAAAGTACCAGCCAATCAGCTCCTAGCTGCCATTTTTCAAACACAGCCTGTGACATGGTAGTTAGGAGCTGATTGGCTGGTGCTTTTTCCCTCTCCATTTTATCACTTTTCAAGCGATGATGCATCTAGCCCTTAAACTGACGTAGTTGCCCATAGCATCCAATCAGACTGTTTTAGATAAAAGCTAACTAGATGCTGATTGGTTTCTATTGATATATTCTCCACGTAACCTCTCTGGAAGGTTTAATACATCTCCCCCTAAAGATGCACTTGATAAAGATGTTTCCTTTATAAATTGTGCAATCAAGTTTGTTGAATCTGCATAAAGTTGGGAATTTATGGCTTGCGCAGAACCAAGATGGCAAGTACTCAGTCTATAATTGTGGAATGTGCCTCTGGTATATTCTTATAATAAGTGTTCTGTAATGCCATACAGCTAGAGATGAGTGTCATTTTCAAAACTACAGCATTCTTCAAAATATATGCTGCATTCCGCAATGTTGAAAATTTGTTTGCAGCCTTTCCCACACCACACCACACAGCAGACTGAACTGGCTGCCATTATTCTTGCTCTGTTCATAGACCATAGATTCCACACAATATGAATTTATAAATTCAGGGCCTGATTCAAAGCCACTTGTATAGTGGCCATCAGCAAACTTGGGCACTGGGCATGCAACTGATGGTGCCCAAGGCAGGGGCAGAACTACCATTGGTGCAGGAGGTGCATTGCACCAGGGGCTTCATCCAGAGCAGAAATGAATTCCCCCGTGTCCCACTGTCAAACCATTTTGAGCAACACTGTATGTCAGAGCTGTGAACAGCCTCTCCCTGACACCCACTGCCTCCCTTTCACCCACATCCTCTTCCTGCCATCTTCTGCTCTCCCTGTCACCGTCTACCTTTTCCCCCTCTCCCCGTTTAACTCTGCATCACCCACTGCCACTCAAAGCATGGCATAGGAGGGGGTCCAAAGTATATTTTTGCACCTGGGCCCATAACTCACAATTTCCGCCACTGGCCCAAGGTGTACAGTAGATATGCATCTCTGCTGATTTGTGGGCTACTCAGTGTAGCTTGCAAGTTAGCCAGATAAATTGATGTAATTGGGTAGCTGCAGGGAGTTGGCACGTATGATAAGCATGGCATGGGTATGTAGGTGGAATTGTGATCTTGTGCCCTAAGGATAGGGCTGGTGCAAATGCTTGTTGATGATGATGATGCCAGATCTCACATGCAGATGCACAGTGGGCCTAATTCAGACCTGTTTGCTCATTTTCAGAGGGCTGTGATTAGATAGTCATCGCTCATAGAGAGTGAAAACCCACCCCGTGCAAGGGTGCAAATGCGTGCATACGCCGTGCAAACACCTTGCCAGACAGCGGACATCTGCAAATCCAGTCGCAACTCACTCACCATAAATGATTTTTCCCGTCTGTGCAGCCCAGGACTTCATCCTACAGTACAATAGAATCAGGCTATTCGTGGCTGGAGCTGACGTCACACACCCTCCTGGAAACCGCTTGGGAATGCGTGACACTCCCAGAAAACGTCCAGTTACCATTCACAAACATCCGCTTCCTGATCAAAATTTTTGCACCATGCTGTCACTGTTTGGGCTCACGTCAGCGCTTTGTGGTGCACATACGCATGCGCAGTCATTCGATAATCGTCCGCTGTGCAATTTTACACAACAGCGATCAGGTCTGAATTAGGCCCAGTATATGTACGGTGCAGCCACATATGGAGACACGACCGTCTCTGAACACAGACAGAAATCTGTATCTGTTCTCAAACAATGCAGATGTTTGAGCAAGACTCTGAATCAGCCATGTCACAACTGAGGGCTGGTGTTGGTAGCGGGAAGCCTCAGTTGTAGGGGCTGATGGGTACCTGAACTCAGGAGGTGAGATGGGACTCCAAGACATGCACAGGAACTGCTGTACCAATGCCCGAAGGCGTGACCGCGACAACTGGAGGTGACTTTAAGGTTTTTATTAAATAATAAAAGTCATAGAAGGTGCAACAAAACAATAACCGTCAAAGAAAGTCTTTGAGTTCCTACTGGTTTGAGACCAGTTACTGGGGAGTTGGTTTAAAGTGCTTTATGATGCTAGAGATGATAGATAAAGCATTTAAGTGATGCTAGGGATCGCTGAGATAGCACTTAACTGTAGCAGCGGATTCTTGAAGATAGTGAGAGCAAAGCACCGCGGGAGAAGAGCTGCTGGAAGCCGAAGCATACACTCTGCCAACGCAGGGTGCAATAGCAAGAGAGTCAGGCTGCACCACAGAGTGTAATCACAGGAGAGTCAGGCTGCACCACAGAGTGTAATCACAGGAGAGTCAGGCTGCACCACAGAGTGTAATCACAGGAGAGTCAGGCTGCACCACAGAGTGTAATCACAGGAGAGTCAGGCTGCACCGCAGAGTTTAATCACAGGAGAGTCAGGCTGCACCACAGAGTATAATCACAGGAGAGTCAGGCTGCACCACAGAGTGTAATCACAGGAGAGTCAGGCTGCACCACAGAGTGTAATCACAGGAGAGTCAGGCTGCACCACAGAGTATAATCACAGGAGAGTCTGTAGTGAAGCTGAAGACTGGAATCACTGGGAAGACAATTGAAGCACTGACAATTTCCTGGGTGCTGGGACAGGATATTTATACCTGCTGGGAAGCAGGCATTGGCTGACAATTACACACATGCCCCAGCAATGCTGCAGATAGGTGAGAAGAGTGACATGTGATTTCATCCAACATGGCTGCGCCCATGACAGAGTTTGAAGGGGAAAGATGATCTGAAGAACCATGTGCCAAACAGTAATGGCGGCGGAGGCCGCAGCAGCAGAAGGCTCCACGCTCTCCCACACATGCACAGCGGTCACAGGGATGGCGGCGGCCGCGGCACACAGAGGATGCCACACTCAGCTTCCATGCGGCAAGACCACGGGCGCGGCGATGACGGCCGCGGCGGGACTGAGAGCGCCACACTAGAGTTAAGTGAAAACACTAAGAAGGCCGCTGAGCCAGCGCTGCAGGCAACACCAGATGAAATGTAAAACAAAACATAGTTATAACCCGGCCCTGGCACGCTGAGCCAATCTCAGGAGACACCTAACTGGTAGAAAATGGTGTCCAGTTACCCGGATCGTGACAAGCCAGACTGTGCAGAATAATATTCCATGGAATGGCTAAGCACATATCATATTTTGCTTATAGCTGCCTGCATACCCTCCAAAATTTTACCCATAAAAATCGGTACAAATTGTAAAAGGGGGTGTGGTCACTGGTAAAGGGGGCGTGGTCACACCACTTTTTCTATACTTTCAATGGAAGTTTGGAGAGCCAAAAATCGGTACAGACCATAAAAAAAAGTTACTGTACCTGCTAAAAAGGTACAGTTGGAGGGTATGTAGCTGTAACTCCACACCTCCCTGAAACAGTCTATTCTTCAAACTTTAATTTGTGCTAAATTCTATCACAAGTTCACCTGTATATTAATATTACCAATATAATGGGTTTATCCCTGATCTGACCCATACTGCCCCTCCCCATCTCTCTTGCTCCTCCCCGTGGTTCTTACAAGTCATCACGCATTGTTGTGTTCCATCTTTGCCATTCTCACTGTGCATGAGGGACACAGGACAGGCCACCCTCAATTATTATATAAATCTCTTATTTACATGGCACCACCAAGTGTCCATAGGATTTGCAGTCATTAGGTCGACATTCTGAATTTAAACATTTAGAATATTTTCACCATAATGTCGACTTGATCTGCATATTGACACTAAGGATGTCAATATGTACAAAATGTCAACAAACAACATGCATACAACATTCACAATATCAACACTGACTTATGTAAGCATTGTCCGAATGTTGATATTATCACTGTCAACAGCCAGAATACTGACGTACCTGTAGGAGTTCAGGGTTAGGGTTTGATTGACATTTACTGCAAAATCCCATTTTCAAAATTTGGACATTCACAATATTGACCTTCTGCCTTTGTCAACATATCATGAATGGGGACATTTTAAATGTCCACATACTCAACATGTCGACATTCAGGTCATGTAGACATTATGCTGTTAACATTCTGAAAGTCGATATTCAGAATCCTGTATAATAATAGGCTAACGCTGCACCACACCTCTACGGGGGAAATTCAAGTGTTGTGCGTATCGGCGGCCACTAGATGGCGCCGGACGGAGCGATTCAAGTGTTGCAGTTGCCAGCACGGACATTACTGTTATGTTGTTCCGTCATTTTGACGGGCTTGTATTGACATAACATACCACCTACTGAATATGAACAGTACTTCAGACAGATGCAGGCCCAACGATCACTGTAAGTCACTTACCAGATTCTTCCTCTGGTGCAATGATTGCGCTCTCAGATCCACAGACACACGCACAGCAGACTTGGGGGGGGTCATTCTGACTTGATCGCACGCTGCTGTTTTTCGCAGCGCAGTGATCAGGTCACTGCTGTGCATGCGTATGCACCGCTGGCACGTCGTACGGGTACAAAGCGGATCGTTGCTGTGCGATGGATTTAACGAAGAATCTATTCGCACAGCCGATCATAAGTTGATTCACAGGAAGAGGTCGTTTATGGGTGTCAACTGACCATTTTCTGGTAGTGGTTGGAAAAACACAGGCGTGTCCAAGCGTTTGCAGGGCGGGTGTCTGACGTCAATTCCAGGCTGAAGTGATCGCAGCGGCTGAGTAAGTTCAGAGCTATTCAGAAACTGCACAAACTGTTTTTGTACTGCTCGGCTGCACAAGCGTTCGCACACTTGCACAGCTAAAATACACTCCCCTGTGGGCGGCGACTATGCGTTCGCACGGCTGCTAAAAACAGCTAGCGAGTGATCAACTTGGAATGACCCCCTTGGTACAAAATCTGCTGCCACTGGGCATGTGCAGCAGCTCCATTCTGCCCTTTAAACTGCATGTAGTGGTCGCTGGCTAGGCTGTGGAGAAGGGGGGTGGGTTCTTGGCAACTAGAAACCTCCCCACACACACACACACACACACACACACACACACACACACACACACACACACGATTATTTGCCTACGAAGTGAAGTGATTGACAGTTTTTAACAGTAGCCCTCAATTACTAGAAGGTTGGAGGAGATTTTAAACTAGGAGCCTGGGGGGAGGGTATAGCTAGAAACTACGGGTCATGCAGTGAGAATAGTGGGGATGGCGGTAGTAAACAAAATGGGGGAGAAGTTGGGGGGAGGGTAAGAGCAGGCAGTAAGGTTACTTACATGGGTACTTAAAGAGATTTTACCAAAGCACTAACCAATGACGATTACAGGTCATCATTGCTACATAAGGTGAAAGATGTCCCTAATGCAAGGGAAAATACTTATCTTAGTTGTATGTATGTAAACGCTAGAAGTATTACTGATAAAAAGGGTGAACTAGAAATACTTGCAGCAAGCAAACAGTATGATATTATAGGCATTACTGAAACTTGGTGGGACGAATCTCATAATTGGACAGTCAATCTAGAGGGCTATACACTGTTTAGGAGAGACAGACTAAATAAAAAGGGTGGAGGGATGTTCTTTACGTAAAGCCGTTTTTAAAACCTGATATACGGGAAGATATTCAGGAGGGGACTGTAGACACTGTCGAGACATTATGGGTAGAAATTGCATCCGGGGAAAAAGGAATAAAAAAGTTAGTATTGGGTGTATGCTATAGGCCGCCTGGTATCAACGTATCTGATGAGGAATTGTTACTAAAGCAAATTGAAAGAGCAGCAGGAGTAGGAGACATAGTAGTGATGGGAGATTTTAACTATCAAGAGATAAACTGGAAAAACGATTCATGTGAAACTGCTAGGGGCAATATGTTTTTAAACACACTTAATGATAACTACTTAGTTCCACTAATTGAGGAACCAACTAGGTACAATGCAATCTTAGACCTGGTATTAACAAACAAGGGGGATTTGGTATCAGGTATTATAGTAGGGGAACCCATAGGAAACAGCGACCACAATATGGTCAAATTCAAAATCAGTTTTCATAAACAGCCCTATACTGGCTCAACTAGGACTTTAAACTTTAGCATAGCGAATTTTTGAAAAAATTAGGGTTTTTTTCAGGGATATTGAATGGGAAGGTTTGTTTTTAGGAAAAAATACTACGGAGAAATGGGAGGTACTAAAATTCCTGCTAGCTAAAAATACACTCAAATTTATTCCTACGAGCAGCAAAAAAAGGAATAAAAATCATAAACCGATGTGGCTTAACAAAAAGATAAAGGAACTTATGGGCATGAAAAGGAGAGAATTTAAAAAATACAAATCTGACGGGGAAGCAGAGTCATTTCAGCACTATAAGGAATGTAACAAAATATGCAAAAAGGAAATAAGAGCGGTTAAAGTAGAAACTGAAAAACTAGTAGCAAAGGAAAGCAAAGCGAATCCCAAACAATTCTTTAAATACATTAATAGCAAGAGATTAAAGAAGGAGAGTATAGGCCCTTTAAAAGACAAGTTGGGAGTCTTAAGCAAAAATGATAATGACATAGCGGACACACTAAATTATTTTTTTTCAACAGTATTTACTAGAGAGGACCCAATTCAGGGACTAACACATAATCTCAATAATGAAAATATCCCACTGATAGGCACTTATTTATGCGAGGAAGTAGTATGTGACCAATTAAAACATTTAAAGATTAATAAGTCACCAGGTCCCGATGGTATTCACCCAAGGGTTCTAATGGAGCTTCACTCTGAACTTGCAAAACCGCTATTTTTGATCTTTAAGGATTCAGTAATATCAGGTACGGTTCCCAAAGACTGGCGTATAGCGGAAGTAGTGCCTATATTAAAAAAGGGAAGTAAAGCTGAACCAGGTAATTATAGACCAGTTAGTCTTACATCTATAGTGTGGAAAGTATTGGAAGGTATTCTAAGAGATAGTATTCAGTAGTTCCTTGAAGTCAATAAGGTCATTAAAAGTAATCAACATGGGTTTATGAAGGACAGATCCTGTCAAACCAACTTACTTGGCTTTTATGAAACAGTAAGCGCAAACCTAGATCAGGGTAAAGAGGTGGATGTAATCTTTTTAGATTTTGCCAAAGCATTCAACACTGTACCGCACATGAGACTTATCTACAAGCTACAAGAATCAGGGCTAGGAAGCACAATATGCACTTGGGTCAAAAACTGGTTAGATAATAGGGAGCAGCGCGTTGTGGTTAATGGATCTTTTTCAACTTGGACTGAAGTGCTAAGTGGTGTGCCGCAAGGCTCAGTATTAGGACCGCTATTGTTCAATATTTTCATTAACGACCTAACAGAAGGTCTAGAGAGCATGGTGTCAATTTTTGCAGAAGATACCAAATTGTGTAAAGTTATAAATGCGGAGGGGGATGCTGAGTCGCTTCAGAACGACTTAGTTAAATTAGAAGCTTGGGCAGCGAAATGGAGAATGCGCTTCAATACAGACAAGTGTAAGGTAATGCACTGTGGTAACAAGAACAAAAATAACACCTACCTACTAAATGGGGTAAAATTAGGGGATTCTGTACTGGAAAAGGACTTAGGTGTCCTCATAGATAGCAAACTAAGCAGTAGTACCCAAAGTAGGACTGCAGCAAAGAAGGCTAATAAGATATTAGCATGCATAAATGGGGAATTGATGCTAGGGACGAGAGTATTATACTTCCGTTATATAAATCACTCGTGAGGCCACACTTTGAATACTGTGTACAATTCTGGGCACCTTACTACAAAAAGGATATCCTGGAGCTAGAAAAGGTTCAAAGGCGGGCGACCAAACTAATTCAGGGTATGGAGACGCTGGAATACGAGGACAGGCTTGCAAGACTAGGCGTGTTTACACTGGAAAAGAGGAGATTAAGAGGGGACATGATCAACATTTACAAATATATGAGGACATTATACAGATCTTGCGCAGGACCTGTTTTTGGTTAGATCAACACAGAGAACTCGTGGACACTCGCTCAGGTTAGAGGAGATTCCGCACAATATGGCGTAAAGGCTTTTTTTACGGTAAGGACGATACGTGTTTGGAATTCCCTGCCTGAGGGAGTTGTAATGGCAGACTCAGTCAACACCTTTAAGAATGGGTTAGATAAATTTCTAATGGATAAGGATATCCAGGGTTACGGGGCATAGTCACGCACTATGGTTATTATAAAAAAGAGGGGTAAAACGTAACGGCAGTCATCAACTTCAGTCAAAATTTTCTACAAAATAATCGTGCATAGGAGACCACAAATGGGTTGAACTTGATTGACAGCTGTGTTTTTTTAACCTTAGATACTATGTTACTATGTTACCCTGGGAAAGGAGCACATAAAGGACCAGCGCAAGTGGGAGCACTGTGGATAAAAGGATTGTGCAGGTTGGGAACTGAAAGTGTGGAAGACCCTGCTCATTAGAATTTACAGCTGTCTATATTTTTAATCCATACAAAATATCTTCCAAAACAAATTTACCTTTCATCAGTGCCGTAACTAGGTGTGTGCAAAAGGGGCATTGCCCACAGCGCACACCTAGTTAGAGCGCATATTCCCCCTGCGCTCCCACTGCCCGCATACCCGTTCAAGGTGCACAAAGTGTGCAGCATTGTAATGAGTCAGACTGACTCATTACAAGCCGCCTGTGCCCTGTGATGTGCGCCGGAGCGAAGGGAGTAGGAGGAGGGAGGGGGACTCTGAAGTCTGCAGACCCCGAGATAGCAAGGCAGAGACCCCGCCTACTTTCTTTCAGGCTGCTCAGCAGGTTATTTACGGCATGCCCCCTGACGTTCACATTGCGTTTGCTTGCTGTGTGCAGGACAGTGAGCTGAAAGTGGATATGAAGCAGTGCTACTGGGCTAGTAGCAGAAACCAGTCACACACAGGATGAAGTAAGCTTGTAACTTGTAACTGCTGCTATAAAGGAGATGACACTGATGTTGTAAATCTTATCAGCAGTCTCGATGACCGCTGACCTCCGGCTCCTCTATTCCATTGATTTCTCCAGCTGCAGTCAGAATGCAGAGCTCATGCTGTAAATAAGGGCCAGTCTGCAATATACTTGTCACTTTTACAAGTGGATTCAAACACTGTTGACTACAATTGTATAGTGGCAAGTACTTTGCAGACTGGCCCTTGCTCCCTGTATGAGTGCATGATGTGAGATCTGCAGGCAGAGAATGCAAAGTCCTTTGGCTGCTAAAGCTAATAGGTTAAATTTGCCCCCCTGTCTGCCGTAATGTGTAAAAAGGGGGGATGCTGTCTGCCGTAATGTGTAAAAAGGGGACGCTGTCTGCCGTAATGTGTAAAAAGGGGGACGCTGTCTGCCGTAATGTGTAAAAAGGTGACGCTATCTGCCGTAATGTGTAAAAAGGGGGACTGTCTGCTGTAATGTGTAAAAGGAGCTCTACCTGGTGTAGTGGCGCTACTGCGCAGCGTAATTTGAATAATGGAGACTACTGTGCACCGTAGTATGAATTGGTATTATTTTGTGGCCACGCCCCTTCCCATGAAGCCACGCCCCTATAAATTTTACGCGCGACTACGGCGCGCACTGCTTCTGTCTTCCATGGGGGGGCGCCAATGTCTTTTCTTGCACACAGCGCTAAAATGCCTAGTTACGGCACTGCCTTTCATCAGATAATACCAGAAAGTAGAGTTACAGTACAAATAGAAATAGAAATACTTGCCGTGCCAGTGTGAAAGTGTTTTATTACAAAGCATTAGTTTACATGAAGTGATTTATTGTTTATATGTAACCCTAACTGTTGTATACAGATATGTCATGAGAATGATTAACAAAGAGAATGTTTCATATTATAATTGTATGGAGATTTGAGAGACATTTCCTGACTCTGGATACAAGCATATTGCTTATGTT
The DNA here is from genome assembly GCF_028390025.1 of Pseudophryne corroboree. NCBI lineage: Eukaryota > Metazoa > Chordata > Amphibia > Anura > Myobatrachidae > Pseudophryne > Pseudophryne corroboree. The sequence continues at coordinate 404,734,183 of NC_086452.1, forward strand.
GCTTTTTAATTTCATTTTGGCATCCCGATCTCCCAGCATTTAATGCCACTGCAAAATCCAGATGGCATTAAATTCAGCCAAGAAATTTCTGGTTGGTTGACACTGACAGTAATATGTACCTGCTTCATTCACTTTTAAATTCATTACTTTGCTTTCCACCAATCAATGTGTGTAGAATGAAACATATGTGCATTGTGCTCATGGTACTTTCACATAATTAATGTGTGTATGAAAAGTGCATGTCGGTAGGTAATGTCACTTCATAATAGTCAGATTTTGTGCAGGTTCCAAGAACCACTGGGCACTTGTTCTATAGACAGTTGGTGTCTAATGCTTGCATCATCCAAGAAAAATAAGACTATGAATATAAGATATATATATATATATATAAACAAATCTAGAAAACCACAGCACTCACCACCCCAGAAGCGGGGTGCAATGTCTGCACTCACCACTCATAGGGTGGGGTGCATGCAGCCCATGGCCACCAACCCAAATACATACAAACACAAAGTTCAGCACTCACCATAGCAAGCACACTTATCCTCACAACATCAATAAATAAATGATGGGGGTTTAGTTAGTGAATTGGCCAATGCATGGAAGCCTGCAAACCGCTCACCAAGGTACCCCACCTTCTTACAGGTCCTACACTATCACAAAGTCTCAAAAATTAAAAATTAAAACCTGGCAACTGTATCACACACAATATAACTGCACACATGACCACTAGGTTTAATGTGTATCTGCCATACATCTTATGGCTTTTAAAAGTACACTAGTCACCTGACTCTGGCTGATAAATTACTAAGGAGCAGCTGACACAGGTTTAGAACAAATGAGATTATACAGGGGTGCATGAAAAGGCCTTTGACCACGGTTAATAAGAGTTAACCAAAGATTAACCCCCAATATACAAACAAATCTAGAAAACCACAGCACTCACCACCCCAGAAGCGGGGTGCAATGTCTGCACTCACCACTCACCACTCATAGGGTGGGGTGCATGCAGCCCATGGCCACCAACCCAAATATATACAAACAGAAAGTTCAGCACTCACCATAGCAAGCACACTTATCCTCACAACAACAATACATTTTTGAGACTATGTGATAGTGTAGGACCTGCAAGAAGGTGGGGTACCTTGGTGAGCGGTTTGCAGGCTTCCGTGCATTGGCCAATTCACTAACTAAACCCCCATCATTTATTTATTGATGTTGTGAGGATAAGTGTGCTTGCTATGGTGAGTGCTGAACTTTCTGTTTGTATATATATATATATATATATATATATATATCAATAAATCAGCACTTATGAGACTTATATAAACAAACAAACAAACAAACAAACGTGTACAGGTTGAGTATCCCTTATCCAAAATGCTTGGGACCAGAAGTATTTTGGATATTGGATTTTTCCGTATTTTGGAATAATTGCATACCATAATGATATATCATGGCGATGGGACCTAAGTCTAAGCACAGAATGCATTTATGTTACATACAGTATACACCTTATACACACAGCCTGAAGGTAATTTTAGTCAATATTTTAACTACTTTTTGCATTAAACAAAGTGTATGTACATTCACACAATTCATTTGTTTCATATACACCTTATACACACAGCCTGAAGGTCATTTAATACAATATTTTTAATAACTTTGTGTATTAAACAAAGTTTGTATACTGTACATACATTGAGACATCAGAAAACAAAGGTTTCACTATCTCACTCTTACTCAAAAAATTCCGTATTTCGGAATATTCAGATATGGGATACTCAACCTGTATTACAAATCCAGGGTCTAGCGCTTTCGGGGACACAACCCTTTCTTCAGGACCGAAGTTAGAACAAACAAAAAAGAATTGTGCACCGGGAGCCATTTATGAATTATTGAGAGTGTTGACTGAGGCTGGAGATCTATCTATCTATCGATCTATCTATCTATCTATCTATCTATCTATCTATCTATCTATCTATCTATCTATCTATCTATCTATCTATCTATCTATCTATCTATCTATCTTATCTATCTATTATATATATATATATATATATATATATATATATATATCTATCCGGGATCCCAACTAGCAGTATTTTAACTGCTTCCCATATATATATATATGGGTAGCAGAAGGGATCCCGGCGGTCAGAATGCCAATGCCAGAATTGCGACAGCTGGTGAAATGCTGCCGCCGGAATACTGGCAACACAGGCATTTCTCCCGCTGTGAGTGTCCACCATGCCTGCATCGTGGCGAGCGCAGTGAGCCCACAAGGGGCATTCTATCACTCGCCCCACTGCCAGCATACTGGTGGCCAGGATGCCGCTGTCAGTATACTGACGGCAGGCATCGCGGTCACCGGTAATTCATACTGAACCCATATATAGCATATCACATCACTCATAGGGCCGGATGCAATGAAAAGGGGGGTGTACTCCTAGCGGTACTGTGGATAAAACACACAATACTAGTTTTAAAATAGGGTATATTTACTGTATATAATCACAAAACAGCTAAAATAACGTGATATTTGTTGAATTTCTAAGGTCTATTCAGAAGTAAGTAAATGATGCGAGCCTAGACCAAACTAATGTTATTATTATTTGTTTTTAGAAATAATTCCTAGGTATAATTGCTATTTGCGGGGAGTGTTTCTAGTACCGGTAGACAAATTAATCCACAAACAAACAAATAACAAACATATATAGAAAGGTAACAAATTGCAGTAAAAATTATACTTTGGAGGTCTGGATGCCTGTTATTGAAATCACAAAGTTTTCCTTACTCCAAAGCTTGACCTCTAGTGTGCAGTAATTAAAGTCAATTAAGTGTGATCACTTGAGGTGGATCAGAATAAATCAGTTCACAGTTATTAAGGTACATATGTGAGGGTGATGCGCTGTTTGCGTCTTACCCACCCTGTCACTGAGTGTAATTGTAACGTTATTTGTAAGTTTCCTGGTTGTAGTTCCTTGCCCCAAAGCCTATTAAGTGGTCGGTTTGCTTTTTTCTGCAATGTCAGACCCTCATGCCGGAAAGTAGATGTTCATTGAAAACACACACTGCCAGTGAATTAATTTTGGGGTGGCTTCTGTGGAGGTGGGTGCTGGCCAATACCTCTTGCGGCAAGTTGTCACTTCTTCTTGGTTCTCCTGGCTGCAGAGATCTGTTGGGTTTACTGGGTGTCCGCTGGCGGAGCTTACTGAGCAGTCCACTGAGTGTACTGATGCGGTTCTGTTCGGGATCAGTATCTCTGTAATCGACTAGTTTCGCCTTGTACAGGCTTCCTCAGGATTGCAGGTGTAATGAAGTCCTCGTTGGCCGGAAATGGGGTTACCGCCCAAACTCGGAGGTTTTTTTAAAGCAGCAATTATTTACAAGACATGGTATTGCCTTGTACATGATTGCCGCTTTAAACAAACATCCAACTTTTGCCGGGAACCCGCACCTCTGACCAACTGGGACGGCATTACATCCAAGCCACACTGTCTCAACATCAGTCGTAAGATGGCAGGGCTGATGGAAACTTGGTCAAGCATTGAGGTGTGTAGTGTGATCAGATTTCTGTGTCTAAAAGGCACTTCAGAAATTGAAATTCATTGCAAACTTGTTGAGGTGTACGGTGATAATGTCATGTTGTATTGCTGCATGATACAGCCAAATCACAATTAGACAACTGCACTCGTGAGTTGTTACAGCTCTACAATTGGGAGGTACTGGACCATGGGCCAAATGTATTCAGCGTAAAAAAAAAGTGATTAAGAGAAGATGGATAAAGAGTGATAAAGTACCAACCAATCAGCTTCCTAACAGCCAACATGTGTGTTTGAAAAATGACAGTTAGAAGCTGATTGGCTGGTACTTTATCACTTTTTATCCATCTCTACTTTATCACTTTTTAAGGCTTAATTCATTTTAGCCCGTACTCCTTACAGCCCTCACCTGGCACAGAGTAGTTTCCATCTCTTTAGACCATTGAAGAAGCACCTGTGTAGAAGGCGATTTCAGCAAGCCGTCATGTCCTGGCTTTAGGCGATTGACACTGATTTCTTCTAAGCTGGGATAGGGGCCTTGGTGTACTGTTGAAACAAATGCTTAGACAAGTATGGGTACTATGTGGAAAAATAATCAGTACCAAGGCCATACTACTGATTATACGTATAGTATATGTACGAGTTGAATACATTTACACAATGAGAGTTCTTGTTACCTTGTTTAATCACCCTTGTATATATTGTGCCCAAATGTATTGGGTTTGGTTCTAATTCATTGTCGAGTTTATATTTTGCCAAAACTGCCCTCACATGTTTTGTTTTTCATTTTAGATCTGTATTTTTTCAAAATGTAATAAAAAAAGCTAAAATCACATAATTTGGGTATTAGTTTATTCCTATGTTTTATTAACCTTAATAATATTTATTTCCAGTCATTTTCAGTCAATTTTGAATGTTTTTGAATTAATTTTGAATTAATTTTAAATGTCCTGGTACAGGCGTGGTATTGCTTGTCTAGTAAAATGGAACTGAGATGGAATTTGGAACTGGGGATACACAGGCCCTCAATTAACTGTCTAAAACCCACAACATTAATGGCAGTCATTTTCTATAGATACTGTATAATACTAGCATAGCTGTCAGGGGTGGTCTTCAGTATGCCGACTGACGGGATCCCAGCGCACAGTATACCGTCGCCGGAATCCCGACAGCCAGCATACCGACACTTATTCTCCCTCGTGGGGGTCCACGACCCCCTGGAGGGAGAATAAAATAGCGCCACCGTGCCCGTAGCATGGCGAGCGCAGCGAGCCCGCAAGGGCTCATTTGCGCTCGCCACGCTGTCGGTAAGCCGGCGGTCAGGCTCCCGGCGCCGGTATGCTGGTCGCCGGGAGCCCGACCGCCGGCATACCATACTGATCCCGCTGTCAGTGATCCGCTGTGCAACTAGGTTATAGCAGTCATACCAGATTCCCCTTGTAAAGTATTGTTTAATAGTCAATTGTTTTTTTAAAGTACTAGTCTTCATGGTTCCCTTCAGGGATGAAGATCCATCCCTAGCAGCAGGAGGCCTAGCACTGAAGTATTTGTCTGAGGAAGCCTGGATAGTGGAGGAGCCACCTAGCCTTATTAAATTTGAAGCAGGACTAACTCCAAGCATTACTGAGGATACTGAGGATGAAGGTGTTGGCAGTAAATATTACAGTTGCTGGGATCTACAGTAGTTTAGATAAGTGAGCTAGCTGATGCTGGACTGCTTGTTGGTATTTTTTAGCAGAAGTTTCTGATGTTGACAAAGACCTTTCATGAGCTCGCTGCAAATGATGTTACAGGGAGGAGGTTACCAGAGGGGTAACATCCCTACCTCTACTTACTGTGGTCTTACAAACGCTACAGATGGCTTGACAATTGTTGTCAGGATTTGGGTCAAAATAATTCCACACATACGTTGCGTATTTTTTTGTACTATGCCCAGGCATGGCAATGGCCTTCTTCTTATCATGGGCAAAAACTGCTTCCACCAAAGCCTGACTTACACAAATAACATCCTCATCATCCCCATCAGCAACAAAAATATCCCCCCCATCCTGATGCACTTCTACAGTGGCATCCTCAATTGTGTAATCAGCTATACTTCTGCAGCTCATCCCCACATTTGCAGAGGCAGCAGAAATGGTGGAAGGTGACTTCTCTGCGAGTACAGTATCAGAAAGGTCAGGCTCACACATAGCACTCGTGGACACACTTAGACTCTCCTCAGGGATTTGTGACATTTCTGTTTCTAAATGCAGATTGTTCTGCTGCCTTAGTAAATTTAATTTTTCACATCTCTTCTAGACTCTGAGCAAAAAGGTCTTGCATCATTATGAGAGGCAGAAGATTACTCACTTACAGTTGTACAACCACCCTCATAAAAAAGGCCAAGGCCTGAGTCTTTACTTGCCACTGTGTGTGGTAAATAGCATGTTGGCAATTTTATGGGGGGTTTTGCGCTAAACTTTCTCTTTATTGGAGGTGTTTTATTTCTTTACCACTGTATATTGTTTTTTTTATTTTGTTTTAGGTGCCCTGACTTAAACCCTATATCCCTTTATCAAGACTATTATTGTCATCATGATTGTGGAAGCTGCTGCAGCCATTGTATTTTGTTGCTCTTCTCTAAATTGATTGTTGTTAATTTTTTAATTTGCAGATGACTGCGGTGATTCAAAGGGCTTTTAACTTTTATATGTATTTGGATAATAAATGCACAGGGGTACAGTGCACCAGAACAGTACAAATAATAGAACAATATATTTATTTTTCACTTTGCAGCTCAACTCACACTGCAGCAATTCAAAGGGCTTTTATATATGCGTATATAATAAACATACAGGGGTACAGTGCACAAGAATAGTACAAATAATAGAACAATAATAGCAGCTGGGTTCACACTGTGTAGAGTCACTGAGCTTATATATATGTATGTGAACAAAGCGCAGGAGGGTATAGCGGGTGTGGGTTGATAGATAGGCAGTGTCTAGTTAGACAATCAATAGATAGACACCATATGTTAGACAGACATTTTTCATGTCGACCTTTTGACCCTGTCGACCTAATGTCTGTCTAACATATGGAGCCAAATGTAATAGAGTGAGAGTTTCAAAAAGTGAGAGATTTGGTAAGTTTTGCAGTTTTTTTTAAAGTGGCAATCATTTACACAGCAAGATCAACCTGGTTTTGTAGTGTAAATGATTGCCACTTTAAAAAAAACTTAAAAACCTTACCAAATCTCTCACTTTCTGAAACTCTCACTCTATTACATTTGGCCCATGGTGTCTATCTATTGACTGTCTAACGAGACACTATCTATCAACCGGATACCAGGTATTGCGCACCAAACAGTACAAAAAACAGATTTTTTTTTTCCTGTTTTTAACTCGCAGCTCTGCTTACACTGTATGGAGTCACATGGCTTAAATATGCATGTGAACTAGGGTACAGCACACCAAACAGTAGAAACTATTATTTTTTTCACAGGGCTTATACTGTATACGAATGTGAACAAAGCATACTGGTGTACAGCACACACAGGTTGTACAAACTTAAAACATCCCTTTTTAAAACTTTTTTTAATTTTTTACATTTTTTGGTTAACGTGTGCATGGGCACAGCATTTGGGGATGGACACAGCACTTGTGGATGGACACTGGCTTGTGGATACCCACAGCAGGACACAGTTGTGGATGGACACTGGCTTGTGGATTCACACAGCAGAGCACAGCACAGCAAACAGCAGCGTGCCTGGTGTGAAATGGCGCTGAGTCACCACTGCGGGGTCCTTATATATAATCCAGAACCCACCATAATCCGATGCCAGAAGAATGATGTTTTGCCTTGATTTGGAATCCTCTAGCTGAAACTGGAGGAAGGTAGGTCCAGGGTAAATTTTAGGAAAAATTACTTCACAGAGTAGTGAATAAGTAGAATAGCCTCCCGTCAGAGGTGGTAGAGGCTAAGGGACAGTACAGCAATTTAAACAAGCTTGGGATTGGCATATGAATATCCTTCCAAAGAAATAAGGATCAAATAAGGATAAGGTTACCTAAAGTATAATTAAAAGGGCCAAACTAGATGGGCCAAGTGGTTCTTATTCGCTGACAAATTCTATGTTTCTATGTTATGTTTCTAATTATCAAAGCTGGAAAATTGTAACACTGTCCATCCGTGTTTGTGTTGTTTTCATAATGTGTTCCGCGGTACTACTAATCTGAAGGACATAGGCAGATTAAAAGTGCTCAATACGCCAGCTGAAATGTTTGTGCACTAAAGGGTCTATATGAATAGTCATGAAGCAGTGAAAACAGTGGAGAAGTTGCCCATGGCAATTGTATAGTATACAAATTATAAATATTACTTCAATGCTGATTGGTTGCCATGGGCAACTTCTCCACTGGCTCACTTCTCCACCGTTTTCATTGCTTCATGAATAGACCCCTAAAATACCATCACCTGACTGTGGACCAGGTCCTTGCAGTGCTTTGGCAGTGGATAACGTGCACTGGAATAACTCCTTAACACAGACTTTAACATCCCTGAACTTTAACACTGCTCCATTGGTCAATGCTATATACAACTAGGGATGTGCACTGAGCATTTTTCGGGTTTTGTGTTTTGGTTTTGGATTCGGTTCCGCAGTCGTGTTTTGGATTCGGACGTGTTTTGGCAAAACCTCCCTTAAGAATTTTTGTCGGATTCGGGTGTGTTTTGGATTTGGGTGGTTTTTTTAATAAAAACCCTCAAAAACAGCTTAAATCATAGAATTTGGGGGTAATTTTGATCCTATAGTATTATTAACCTCAATAACCATAATTTCCACTCATTTCCAGTCTATTCTGAACACCTCACAAAATTATTCTTAGTCCTAAACTTTGCACCGAGGTCGCTGGATGACTAAGCTAAGCGACCCAAGTGGGCGGCAAAAACACCTGGCCCATCTAGGAGTGGCACTGCAGTGTCAGACAGGATGGCACTTAAAAAAATAGCCCCCAAACAGCACATGATGCATAAATATATATATATATATATATATATATATAAAAACAAGGATTAATATTGCGCCACATGTGCGATAAGACAGATATGTTGTTTGGAAATGGCTAATCAATATGACACTCCCCTATGCTGCTAACGGGGCGTCTGCTGTTACCATCAATAAATACAGGGGTGGTAAAACCCTGAAAAAAATTGTAGGAGAAGTGAGGGGATGAGGGTGAGTAGCAATCACGGTGTCAGTAAAGGGTAAAAAATTGCCAGTAATATTTAAAATTTAAAAAGCTATTTATTACCATAAAGTCAAAACATAAAGGAGACACATAAAAATTGGGACAATAAAATACACAGCTAAAATACTAAAAGCACCAAATGAACAAAAGAGCAAATTAAAAGTATCCTTATCTTAGAGTGCGGTAGGTAAAGGTCATCCAACGCATTTCGTCTGATGAGACTTCTTCATATATATATATGATCATATATATATATGATAAATAATAAAAAAAGAGGTGCAAGATGGAATTGTCCTTGGGCCCTCCAACCCACCCTTATTTTATATAAACAGGACATGCACACTTTAACAAACCCATCATTTCAGCCACAGGGTCTGCCACACAACTGTGGCTGAAATTACTGTTTGGTTTGGGCCCCCACCAAAAAAGAAGCAATCAATCTCTCCTTACACAAACTGGCTCTACAGAGACAAGATGTCCATCTCCTCCTCATCGTCCGATTCCTCACCCTTTCACTGTGTACATCCCCCTCCTCACAGAGTATTAATTCGTCCCCACTGGAATCCACCATAACAGGTCCCTGTGTACTTTCCGGAGGCAATTGCCGGTAAATGTCTCCACGGAGGAATGTATTATAATTCATTTTGATGAACATCAGCTTCTCCACATTTTCTGGAAGTAACCTCCTATGCCGATCGCTGACAAGGTTACCGGCTGCACTAAACACTCTTTCGGAGTACACACTGGAGGGGGGACAACTTAAAGCCAGTTTGTGCAAGGGCCTCCAAATTGCCTCTTTTTCCTACCAGTATATGTACGGACTTTCTGACATGCCTACTTGGACGCTGTCACTCATATAATCCTCCACCATTCTTTCAATGGTGACAGAATCATGTGCAGTGACAGCAGATGACATGTCAGTAATCGTTGGCAGGTCCTTCAGTCTGGACCAGATGTCAGCTATCGCTCCTGACTGCCCTGCATCACTGCCAGCGGGTGGTTTTGGAAATTTTAGCCTTTTCCTGGCAGCTCCAGTGGCGGTAGAAAATGAAGGAGGAGCTGTTGGCGGGTCACGTTCTACTTTACTTGACAATTGTCTCACCAGCAGGTCTTTGAACATCTGCAGACTTGTATCTGCCGGAAAGAGAGATACAGCGTACGCTTTAAACCTAGGATTGAGCACGGTGGCCAAAATGTAGTGCTCTGATTTCAACAGATTGACCATCCGTGAATCCTGGTTAAGCAAATAAAGGGCTCCATCCACAAGTCCCACATGCCCAGCGGAATCGCTCCGTTTTAGCTCCTCCTTCAATCTCTCCAGATGCTTCTGCAAAAGCCTGATGAGGGGAATGACCTGACTCAGGCTGGCAGTGTCTGAACTGACTTCATTTGTGGCAAGTTCAAAGGGTTGCAGAACCTTGCACAATGTTGAAATCATTCTCCACTGCGCTTGAGTCAGGTGCATTCCCCCTCCTTTGCCTATATTGTAGGCAGATGTATAGGCTGTAATGGCCTTTTGCTGGTCCTCCATCCTCTGAAGCATATAGAGGGTTGAATTCCACCTCGTTACCACCTCTTGCTTCAGCTGATGGCAGGGCATGTTCAGGAGTATTTGCTGGTGCTCCACTCTTCGGCACGCGGTGGCTGAATGCGGAAAGTGGCCCACAATTCTTCGGGCCACCGACAGCATCTCTTGCATGCCCCTGTCATTTTAAAAAAAATTCTGCACCACCAAATTCATTGTATGTCCAAAACATGGGATGTGCTGGAATTTGCCCACATGTAATGCACACACAATATTGGTGGCATTGTCCGATGTCACAAATCTCCAGGAGAGTCCAATTGGGGTAAGCCAATCTGTGATGATGTTCTTCAGTTTCTGTAAGAGGTTGTCAGCTGTGTGCCTCTTGTGGAAAGCAGTGATACAAAGCGTAGCCTGCCTAGGAACGAGTTGACGTTTACGAAATGCTGCTACTGGTGACGCTGCTGCTGCTGTTGCTGCAGAAGGCAATACATCTACCCAGTGGGCTGTCACAGTCATATAGTCCTTAGTCTGCCCTGCTCCACTTGACCACATGTCCGTGGTCATGTGCCTAGAGAAGTGGAACCTAGATGGTATTTGGTACCGGGGACACACTACATCAAGCAATTCTCTAAGTCCCTGTGAACTAATGGCGGATACCGAGTGCACGGCTAACACCAACATAGTTATCAAGGCCTGAGTTATCCGCTTTGCAACAGGATGACTGCTGTGATATTTCATCTTCCTTGCAAAGGACTGTTGGACAGTCAATTGCTTACTGGAAGTAGTAGAACTGGTCTTCCGACTTCCCCTCTGGGATGACGATCGACTCCCAGCAGCAACAACAGCAGCGCCAACAGCAGTAGGCGTTACACTCAAGGATCCATCGGAGGAATCCCAGTTAGGAGAGGACTCGTCAGACGTGCCAGTGACATGGCCTGCAGGACTATTGGCGTTCCTGTCTAAGGAGGAAATTGACTTTGAGGGAGTTGGTGGTGTGGTTTGCAGGAGCTTGGGTACAAGATGAAGGGATTTAGTTGTCAGTGGACTGCTTCCGCTGTCACCCAAAGTTTTTGAACTTGTCAATGACTTCTGATGAATGCGCTCCAGGTGACGTATAAGGGAGGATGTTCCTAGGTGGTTAACGTCCTTACCCCTACTTATTACAGTTTGACAAAGGCAACACACGGCTTGACATCAGTTGTCCGCATTTCTGTTGAAATAATTCCACACTGAAGAGGTGATTTTTTTTTTGTATTTTGACCAGGCATGTCAATGGCCTTATTCATCCCACGGACAACAGGTGTCTCCCTGGGTGCCTGACTTAAACAAACCACCTCTCCATCAGATTCCTCCTTGTCAATTTCTTCCTCAGCACCAGCAACACCCATATCCTCAGCCTGGTGTACTTCAACAGTGACATCTTCAATTTGACTATCAGGAACTAGACTGTGGGTGCTCATTCCAGCACTTACAGGGGGCGTGCAAATGGTGGAAAGAGCTACCTCTTCCCGTCCAGTGTTGGGAAGGTCAGGCATCGCAACCGACACAATTGGACTCTCCTTGGGGATTTGTGATTTAGAAGAATGCACAGTTCTTATGACAGCTTAACTCTTTTAATTTTTCTAGCAGGAGGATGAGTACTTCAATCCTCATGTGAAGCTGAACCACTAGCCATGAACATAGGCAGGGCCGGCCCTAACCAATATGATGCCCTAGGCAAGAATTTAGCTGGTGCCCCCTAGCACCACCGCTGGTTCCGCCTCTGACCTTACACCTCTTTCCCAGCACCATCACCCCTTATTTTGGTGTTTGTACCCCCTATATTTTAAATAGGAACAGTTTGCACATTTGGCCCAAAAAGGGGTGTGTTTTTGCTGGCAAGAGGCATGGCCACCCAATAGTAACCCCAATTCCAATTATGCCACACAATACTGCAACTTTATTCACATTTTATCTTGCGATAGTGTCCATAATTCATATTACATCCCACAGTAGTATCACTTTACCTTAAACGTTACTCCTCACAGTAGAGCCCCTTATTCACATTATATCACACTGAATTGCTCCTTATTCACATTACACCACACCATATTGCTCTTTATTCACATTAGATGACACAGTAGTGCCCTTTCTATACGCAACGCCACATAGTAGAGCACCTTATACACATATGCCACACATTAGTAATGCATTTCTACACATAATTCCACACAGTAATGCACCTTACACATATGAGACAAATTATTAATGTCCTTAAAAACATAATGCACCTTACACATTATGACAACCTTTATTAATGCCCTTTTACACATAATGTCCCTTACACATATGCCATACATTATTAATGCCCTTATACACATAATGACACACACAGTACCCCCTACACATTTGCTGCACATTATTAGTGCCCCTATACACATAATGACACACATACAGTAGTACCATGTTACACATATGCCGCACATTATTAATGCCCTTATACACATAATGACACATATAGTGCCCCCTACACATATGTTGCACATTATTAATGCATTTTTACATGACACACATAATGCTCCTTACACATATTTTCCGAACACTACTGCACAACCAACCCACTCACATGCACACAACACTCATACTGCCACTAACACTGTGACCTCTGCCTCTGCTTGGATACAGATGTGTCCTCATAAATCTTGCCTCAATGCTAACGTCGGGCACCTTTTTTATGAAAATGCATCTTATTTGCATTGCTATGTGGCTAGGATGCACAAGCAGCTTCTGCTGATTAAAATGATATGCAGCATGCCTATATTCTGTGTGAGACTGTGGCTGTATCTGCATATGAAATGCTACATACAGAATATAGGCATGCCACATATCATTTTAATCAGCAGAAGCTGCTGATGCCCCTAGGCATATCAAATGCCCTAGGCAATTGCCTAGTTTGCCTATGCCTATGGCCGGCTCTGAACATAGGACAGGGCCTAAGCCGTTCCTTGACACTCCGTGTCATAAATGGCATATTGGCAAGTTTACGCTTCTCTTCAGACGCTTTTAATTTAGATTTTTGGGTCATTTTACTGAACTTTTGTTTTTTGGATTTTACATGCTCTCTGCTATGACATTGGGCATCGGCCTTGGCAGACAACGTTGATGGCATTTCATCCTCTCTGCCATGACTAGTGGCAGCAGCTTCAGCACTAGGTGGAAGTCGATCTTGATCTTTCCCTATTTTTGTTCTCCATTTTTTAATGTGTGGAATTATATGCCAGTAATATATTTGGAATTAGATGGCAGTAATGTCTGGAATTAGATACCACTAGATAGATACTAGATACCACTGTGACTGGAATGATTATGACCTATGCACAGTGACAGGACACTACCACAGCACCCTACAGCAGCAAGATGCAGCACAAGACACTTGACTTTTAGTCACCACAATGCAGAACTGATACTGAGCACAGATATTGAGCACTGTTCAGGATACTAGAACTGACACAGAGCAGCAAAATACAGCAATGGACTACTGTACTGCACTACCATATACTGGTCACCTCAATGCAGCAATGATAATAATGAGCACAGATATTAAGCACTGTTCAGGATAATAAAACTGACACTGGGCAGCAAGAACAGCACTGGACTACTGTACTGTACTACTATATACTGGTCAGTGGTCACCACAATGCAGCAATGATAATAATGAGCACAGATATTGAGCACTGTTCAGGATAATAGAACTGACACTGGGCAGCGAGAACTGCACTGGACTACTGTACTGTACTACTATATACTGGTCAGTGGTCACCACAATGCAGCAATGATAATAATGAGCACAGATATTGAGCACTGTTCAGGATAATAGAACTGACACTGGGCAGCGAGAACAGCACTGGACTACTGTACTGTACTACTATATACTGGTCAGTGGTCACCACAATGCAGCAATGATTATAATGAGCACAGATATTGAGCACTGTTCAGGATACTAGAGCTGACACGGAGCAGCAAAATACAGCAATGGACTACTGTACTATACTACCATATACTGGTCACCACAATGCAGCAATGATAATAATGAGCACAGATATTAAGCACTGTTCAGGATAATAGAACTGACACTGGGCAGTGAGAACAGCACTGGACTACTGTACTGTACTACTATATACTGGTCACTGGTCACCACAATGCAGCAATGATAATAATAAGCACAGATATTGAGCACTGTTCAGGATAATAGAACTGACACTGGGAAGTGAGAACAGCACTGGACTACTGTACTGTACTACTATATACTGGTCAGTGGTCACCACAATGCAGCAATGATAATAATGAGCACAGATATTGAGCACTGTTCAGGATAATAGAACTGACACTAGGCAGCGAGAACAGCACTGGACTACTGTACTGTACTACTATATACTGGTCAGTGGTCACCACAATGCAGCAATGATAATAATGAGCACATATATTGAGCACTGTTCAGGATAATAGAACTGACACTGGGCAGCGAGAACAGCACTGGACTACTGTACTGTACTACTATATACTGGTCAGTGGTCACCACAATGCAGCAATGATAATAATGAGCACAGATATTGAGCACTGTTCAGGATAATAGAACTGACATGGAGCAGCAAAATACAGCAATGGACTACTGTACTGTACTACTATGGTCATCACAATGCAGCACTGATACTGAGCACAGATATTGAGCTGATATTTAGCTGATATTGGGCTATTCAGGCACGTAGCCACGTCCTCTTCACTTAATCTACAATGCACGAGTGACAATGGCGGCGACGCGCGGCTCTTTATATGGAATCCGAATCTCACGAGAATCCGACAGCGGGATGATGACATTTTGCCTTGTTCGGGTTTTGCGAGTAAGGCAGGAAGAACCGAGGCAGCCTCGGACCCGTGTAAACCACGTGAAGTTCGGGGGGGTTCGGATCTCGATGAACCGAACCCGCTCATCTCTATATACAACTATACCCTTCCGACAACCTGGGCATGCGCAGAAAGATTCTTGGGTTCTAAACCTGGAAATCCTTCTGTTGCAAAGGAAATCTCTTATTGGGAGAACTGTTATATGCAATTTTAGTTGCATTTCTAGGTACATACAGTACCGGGATTATTAACGCTGATATGTGCCAGATAAGTGTTGGGATGTATCGCATTGGGGATGTGATACATACCACACTGTGTTTGAAAAAAGACAGGAGCTGATTGGTTGGTACTTTATCTCTCTCCACTACATTTATCTCCAAGCTGTGACACATACAATATGCCCCTTTGACTGCAGCTCAGACATATGCTGCGGAATGTAACGGCGCCCACAATCACCAGAGGTGTGGGACGCTGGATGATCACAGATTTTTTTTTAAAGGGGCAATCACTAATTGTACAAGGCAAAACTATGCCTTGTGATTGCCCCATTAAAAAAAATGTCCAAGATCGGCTCAGATGCTATTATATCCAGAAAATACAAAAAATGAGGAACTTATTGGGCGCTGAAAGATGGTCTGGTCAGCCTTGGATACACACAGAAGGGGTTCCCTTTGATGCCCCTAAAAGGATTTGTAGAGATTTGTAATGGTGTAGCCTGGGTGCACACTTTAAGTGGCAAAAGTAGGAGTATGCGAAAACCAAAATAATGATATTTCTCTATTGGTATGTGTATTAAACATAAAACAATAACAATTCATAAAAAGTCATAATTTAATACATAAATAAACAGTGTTAGCTTTGATAGCCTATGGCATAACACAGCTGAATTAAAATTTATGGATATGAGGTAATATAACCAAAAAAGTAAATCGTACCGAAAAGGAAGCAGAGGAGCCGCAGGTGGAATAAACAGCAGGGTGCTCCAAAACTTCACCCTGCTCTGGCTCCTAAGCTTAGCAATGAAGTTCAACCCGCAGTTGAGTCCCAAATGGTCCTAGTTGGGTAAATGGTTGTGGTAGGTAACCAACGCGTTTTGAGATGTAGAATCTCTTCCTATCAAGCCCTGAGGAAGAGATTCTACATCTCGAAATGCGTTGGATACCTACCATTTGAAACCACAACCATTTATCCAATTAGGACCATTTGGGACTCAACTCCGGGTTGGACTTCATTGCTAAGCTTAGGAGCCAGAGCTGCTGTTTATTCCACCTGCGGCTCCTTTGCTTCCTTTTTGGTATGATTTACTTTTTTGGTTATATTACCTCATATCCATAAATTTTAATTCAGCTGTGTTATGCCATAGGCTATCAAAGTTAACACTGTTTATTTATGTATTAAATTATGACTTTTTATGAATTGTTATTGTTTTATGTTTAATATACATACCAATAGAGAAATATCATTATTTTGGTTTTCGCATCCTCCTACTTTTGCCACTTAAAGTGTGCGCCCAGGCTACAGCATTACAAATCGCTATTATATCCCGCCCATTGACTGTGAATAAAATATACTGTATCAGTGGCAAAAGCAGGATTTCTAGACGGGGGTTTCCAACTGCTTGATGTTAGAGTGCATGTGGCCAGTCCATGTAGAGGGCATAATTAGCACTGAAGCAGCTATAACATGCATCATACAAGACAAGTGCAATGTACTGTATGTCCTAATTCCCACATATACAAGGCCAGCGATCAAAGGGAAAGCCATTAGATGTTGCAGTAGGGACACCCGGCCTGAGCTGAATGCTACATATCAGTGCTACTGTACATATAAACAAGGTGGAAAACTGAATCACAACAAACTTGCCAATAGAACAATTCATTAAACCAAAGGGAATAGAGACGGCCACAGGGAATTTTGTTCTGCGTGATTTGGTTTGGAGAAAAGATGTTAAGTACATTGATCTTAAATATATAATTTGCCATGTAACAATTATCAAATGACAGTTGTGGGCACCAATCCAGAGCACTGGAGCAACGCTGTGCGAGTGGCAGAAGAACCTAGAAACTGCCCTGGACATATATGTACACATTACAGAATTAATAAACAACCCTATCGATGGTCTATAGCAGAGAACCCCTAACAGTGCATGTTTTATGGATCTCCTAGTTGGTGAACACATGTGTTAATTACTGGCTGACACATTTTAAAAGATCCACCAGTGTTGCTAATTACTTATTTGTAGTACTGAGCAGGGCTTAAAGTGGTCCTGGAGAGGTGGGGGAACTCACCTCCCCCACGACTGCCCCCGGTCGCAGAAAGGGGTGTGGCCTCACAAGGAAGGGGCGTGGCCACACAAAATTTTATAACTGTGTAACGTGTTGGTCTCCAGCAGGGGCGTAAGTTACTACCAGACGCCCGGAGGCGAAAAAGTTTATATTGCCCCCCCCTCGGCCCAGTCCAGGTATACACTCACAGCCACATATACACGCACTCACATATATACAAAAACACACCCAACCAGATATACACACAGCATATACACACACACACACACACACACACACACACACACACACACACACACATACCACTTATACACACACATACCACTTATACACACACATAGCCACATACACAACTATACAAATACACACACGAATACACAGCCACATTGATACACACACTGTCCCCACCCTGACACTTTCCTCCATCAGTTACCTCTTCTCACCTGGCTCGGTGTCTGCATGCAGGAGCTGGACAGCGGCGCTGTGGGGCAGGAGCCGAAGCCGGGCATCTGTGCTGTGGTGCGGGAGCCGGTGCCGGGCAGCTGCACTGTGAGGCGGGAGCCGGCCAGCCCTGATGTCACTTCTCAGGGGACGGGAGCCGGGGTGTCATGCGGGAGATGAGAGCCGCAGCTAGACAGCCGCAGTGTCGGAGGCAATGGAGAAGGTGCCCCCTTCATTGCTCTCCAGTGACAATCTGGCACCTATTGCGCGCCATTCACGGCTCCCGGACTGCCAGCTAATGGAAGCTGCCACTTGGCAAACTGAAGACCACCCGAAGTTGCTGTCAATGAGATACTGTACAAAGCCTACCAATAGCTGATAAGAGTGGCAGAAGACAAGCTACCTATAGGAACAAGATACAGTCTATCATCTTTCCAATTCACGGCTCCCGGACTGCCAGCTAATGGAAGCTGCCACTTGGCAAACTGAAGACCACCCGAAGTTGCTGTCAATGAGATACTGTACAAAGCCTACCAATAGCTGATAAGAGTGGCAGAAGACAAGCTACCTATAGGAACAAGATACAGTCTATCATCTTTCCAATTTAATACGCAAGATGCAAGAGAAAGTTGACACTATGAAATGTAAAAATATTAAAACAGTGTTAATGGGAAAAACGGCGACGATAACCTGGATTAGGAAACAGAATATGGAGACTTTTTTTTTTTAAACAACCTACAGAAGGTCCCTTCTGAAGTGTTAATGAGTGGAGTGTGTAATATAGTGAGTAGTCATATGTGAATATTAGAAAGACATGCCCAAGAAAGTCAATGTGGGTTATAAATAGTATGTATATTTAGAATAGTTCAAGAGATGATTTTATACGGTTATATATTCCATATAGTGGCAGCTGTGCACTCTCCCCATATACAGCTCATAATGAGCAATGTCAGCTCTTTTCCTATCTTTAACATTCCTCTTAAAGTGCAGGGTCAAATTCAGCTTAATAGCAATATTATCCCACTGTAGGCAACATAACTGTATGTCCCTGCTCCCCTCTAAATCTCATACACACAAAACTCGGCAGACTGACTCACAGTCAAGTTGTAGCTGGCTTCAGCATCCGCATGGGTCCTCCTCCCACAGTTCATCTTCTTGCGGCAGTGCTCATTACCCAGGAGAGACAGGCGCGTGATAACGTCACGGCGCTGTCTCATTCCCGCCACCGCCGCCATTGGAGGGGAACTGCCGGAGGCGGGACTTCCTAATCACTGTCACCTTGTAGCATTGGGGCAGCCAGAGGAGAGAACGGAAGCCGGCGGCCGGACTCCTTCATAATCAGCCAGCGCAGCTGCCTGTACTTAAATGCAGTGGCCGGGGCAAAGTGGGCGGGCGGAGGCGGAACGCGTTCCGCCTGCAATTACAACTGACGGAACGCAGTTCCGCCCCGTTCCGCCCCGTTCCGTCCCACTTTAACCCCTGGTACTGAGGAGATCTTTAAAACATGCAGCTCTAGTAACATTTTGTTATATACAACTGCTATAGTGGTCATGAGGGTATATTCAATTGAAGTCGGATCCATTCCGAGATTCATTTGTCGGAATGGATCCGACCTGGGCTATTCAATGCATTCTCGATTCGACTTAAAAAAAAGTTGAATTGAGATGCGGGAGCTTAGACGGGGGAGAGCCGCGGGCAGATGAGAGAGAGCAGCGATACAGCAGCGGCTATATAGCCGCTGCTGTAGCGCTGCTCTCCCCCGTCTGCCCGCGGCTCTCCCCCGACTCCCCTTCCCCCTATCTCTGCCTCTCCCTGTCCCCGCATCGCAGCCACCGCTCACGGCAGCGTCCACCCGGTTCCAGCAAGCGAGGTCTTGCTTGCTGGAGACGGGTGTACGCTGCTGTGAGCGGTGGCTGTGATACATCCTCCGGCGCTGCTCTCCCCGTCTGCCCGCGGCTCTCCCCGTCTCTGCTCCCGCATCTCACTTCGACTTTTCTTAAAGTCGAATTGGATGGTCGAAAAGGTCGGTTTTGTCCCAGTTTTCGACACAAGCACGCGGATCGGCAGCTATTCCGCCGATCTATGTGCTTTTCGACAAGTCAAATTCCTCGACTTGTCGAATAATTTGGGGTTAGACTGAATAGGTTGGAACCCCTTCCGACCTAAAAAAGTCGAAAACTGACGTCTTTTCAACAGACGGCAGCTTTCGACTTCAGTTGAATATACCCCATGGTGTGGGCTGAAGAGGGTGGCTTCCAGGCAACCAGAACCCCCCCCCCCCTTCACACACACACACACATTTGCCTATGTGTTTGTATTCCCAGAAAGTAATGTACTATGTATGCACAATACCAAATGAGACTTATACTGTTATAAGACTACAGAAAGCAGATGTCCAACTGATTTCTGTGTTAGTTTGCAACACAATTCTACCAATACTCTCTTTTTAAAATATGCGCTAATATATTCTATTATTTTAAGCAAGCCAACTATATAATGCTGCTTTCTCACCTGCATAATACAAGATGTATTTTGTCACATTTTATAATTTACGTATTAATTTGGGTCAATTAACAACCCAATACACAAAGTTCTGAAGTCATCTGAAGTCTTAGCTGCAAATGAATTCATTTTAATTTCATGTAAGACACAATCAAGGTGGAAAACTGAATCACAACAAACTTGCCAATAGAACAATTAATTAAACCAAAGGGAATAGAGACGGCCACAGGGAATTTTGTTCTGCGTGATTTGGTTTGGAGAATAGATGTTAAGTACATTGATCTTAAATATATCATTTGCCATGTAACAATTATCAAATGACAGTAGTGACCGTTCCAGGCAAATTAATTATCCTTTGACTCAAGCCTCATTTTTATGTGTAGGCCTTGGATTTTAATGATGTACTTTACCACTGCTATGTATCAAGCCCTGTAATTGTCATCCCAAGTAAACACATTGCAACAGCCATATCTTTATTATACAATATTACACATATAAAATCTGTCATGGTAATAGGTCAATAAGAAAGCATGTTAACTTATTATAGCAACCAACCATTTCAATATATTTTTCATACTGTACATATTCATTTTGCAGACAAAAAAGTATTATAATTTATATGAACAATACCTTTAAACAATTGTTATATGCAGAATCATTTTCAACAATCTATATCTAGAAATAAAGAGATTTCAAAGTACACCTTTATTTTAGGATATTTCATTATCGTGGCACAAATGTATTTGTACCCAATTTAATATTTTGCAGGTGATAGAAGTTACCTTAATTATAAACCCTCACTTAACCTCCATAAGCTATTCAACCTGAATACAGGTTGAGTATCCCATATCCAAATATTCCGAAATACGGAATATTCCGAAATACGGACTTTTTTGAGTGAGAGTGAGATAGTGAAACCTTTGTTTTTTGATGACTCAGTGTACACAAACTTTGTTTAATACACAAAGTTATTAAAAATATTGTATTAAATGACCTTTAGGCTGTGTATATAAGGTGTATATGAAACATAAATGAATTGTGTGAATGTACACACACTTTGTTTAATGTATAAAGTTATAAAAAATATTGGCTAAAATGACCTTCAGGCTGTGTGTATAAGGTGCATATAAAACATAAATGCATTCTGTGCTTAGACTTAGGTCCCATCACCATGATATCTCATTATGGTATCTAATTATTCCAAAATACGGAAAAATACGATATCCAAAATTCCTCTGGTCCCAAGCATTTTGGATAAGGGATACTCAACCAGTATTATAATTATCCTTTATTGATTAACACCTCCTTACACAGGTCACACAAAATGTACATGTGTTCTCTTTTAAAATGTAATAAACCCTCTGAATCCTAGCCAACATGTATGTATGACTGTATTATATAGCATACTAGGCACTAAATACCCTTGTGATACGACTGGACTAAAATACAGGTACAAAGGGACTAATACAGGCCCATATCGTACAGTAGATGTGCTAAATTTAGCACATGTCCGATCAGTTTCACAGACATGCGGGGAGAAGCCCAGCACAGGGCTAGTCCGCCCCGCATGTCTGGCTCTGTCCCCCCCCCCCCCCTCCCGTACAGGTACAAAAGCATTGCACGGCGGCGATGCTTTTGTTCCTGAGGAGTAGCTCCCTACCAGCACAGCTCCTGCGCGCTTACTGGGTCACAGCGGCTGCGTGTGATGTCACGCAGCCACCGCAGCCCACCCCCCCATGGTCCGGGCACACCTGCATTGCCCGGGCTGCGCCCCCAAAACGGCGGGCAAATACCGCCGGCCTGCCCCCTACCGCCCAGTGACCACCTCTGCCTGCCAATCAGGCAGAGGCGATCGCCGGGCAGAGATGCCGATCACAACTCTGGTATGCGCTGGTGCACTGCGGCGCTGGCGCATGTGCAGTTCAGACCTGATCAACCGCTGTGCGAAAATGCACAGCAGCAATCAGGTCTGAATTAGCCCAATATATACAGTAGCACTTAACTTAATGTATAAAACTCCTATGCCCATATAGATTGTAAGCCTGTGAGCAGGGCCCTCTTACCTCTCTGTCTGTCTGTTATTAAACGGTCTCATTTTATTACTATGTTCTCAATTGTAAAGCGCAACAGAATATGCTGACGCTATTTAAAGTAATGTCAATAAACAATTTTAATAACAATTAATGGTAACATAGCATGCAAAAAATTAAGGTGCTAACACACTTGTAGTTGGGCTCATGATACTGGAAAGCTTAGAAAAAGGGAAACAGGCCTAACGGCCTTATTTAGACCCTGTCGCAGACAAACGAAAATCACAAACAGAAGATTTTTGCCCATCTACGCAAGCGCCACGGCCATAGTACGCGTGCATGACAAATCAATATGCGATCGTATTCCAGAAGGATGCAATCACATTATGATTGACAGGCAGCAGGCGCCCAGGGGCCAGCGACGCGACATTGGGGGGGAGTGCACCAGGCATTTCATGGCCGTATTCAGGGCTGGCCAATGATGTCTGCTGCTTTTCCTGAGATTGGAAACATGGCGGTGGTGTGCGTAGAGGTCAACCTCACAGGCAAACGTGTGTGTGTGTGTGTGGGGGGGGGGGGGGGGGGGGGGGGCGGTTGAATGTCTCAAATGATGACAACAATAGCAATGGAATATACTATGATTACTAGAGCTAAAACCACATCATGCAGTTTTAGGGACAGAGCATAGTTGCTGCAAGTGCCCAGTGGTAGCAGCTACTTTTACCAATTTGCAGTGTATGTGGATATGAGTCCTCTATCAGTGCACTGGACCAGAGAATAGCTGCCAGGAAGAAGAGACAGGAGCCTTACCATGAGGTGGGAGAATGTGTGCTTAGAAAGTGCAGTACTGGTTCTATTATAATTGTAGATTTATTTATTATAGTATATATAACCTTTTCCTGACCACTTATTTATATTATTTAAATATGTTTGATACAGCCTATAGTATAGACCATCTATAGTGTTAAATATTAATGCTGTACTCCATGTTCTGCAGAGTGGGAAATTGTGGATTGCATTTGAAACCCCCCCTCTAGAAATCCTGCGTTTGCCACTGAACCTCTATTAAAGATTTTTGCGATGCGATTGCAATTGAATTGCGATTGCATCATGGGGCAGTGCCACACATGCTGGGCAGCCTTGCCCTATGCTGGGAGGCTCCCCAGCATGTGATTTTAACCGATTTTGCTATTTTAGCAAAATCTACGACCAACTCTGAATAACCCCCTAAATTAGTATTTCAATAATTAATTTACGCTGCAGTAACTGTCGTCTTTATCAAAATGTCCTTGACTTTCCCTGTTCACACTATTTGGCGATTGGTTAGCTCATAGGTCTGCTAACTCGGTCCTCATTGTTATGTCCTGATGTACATCTCTTTATTTCAATGAATTATGTAGTATGAAGATTATGTATTTTATTTCTTATTGGTTAGTAATACTTGCATGGTTATAGATAGACATCAAATCCACATGCTGCTCTCCTTCTCCTTACTCTCCTTCTACTTCCTTCTACTTCCTGATCACATGTTCATCTGTGCAGCCAGATTCTTAAAGGCACATTACCTCATCTAGCTAATGCACATAAACTATTTTCATAGATACTACATCTCCCCATTCCTTACATATATGTAAATTATTATATTTCTTTGAAACACATAAAATTGATTTTACATTCAAACAATTAAACATATAACAATATGCTGACTGAATTTGAGCATGAACATTAACCCACAATATACAATACACATTAAACTGGAAAAGATTTTTGAACAACAAATTATGAGCTATAAGATGAAAGTCATATCTGCTCAATAAGCCTTGTAGGAGGTTTAATGACTCTGCCTGCTTTCGTCTGAGTATATGATCCTTCACTCAAAGGAACAGACACAATAGAATCACTTGGTGCTGAGGATGTTATAGGTGGTATGTTGACATCATCTTGACTTGGTGTATCAGAAGATAAGGATGGGAATATCTTCTTGAAATGGGACACATTCCTTGTCACAGTGTGATGGTCATTTCCTGCAACAACCATTGTTTCTTTCCTTTTCACTACAGTCAGTGGACTTGGGTGAAAAGCAGTCATGTCCTTACGTACTACTTTTTGTTTCACCAGAACACGATCTCCTTCTTGTAAGTCCGAAACAATAGCTCTCCTTTTCCGGTCTGCATATTGTTTAGCCTTTTGTTTATTGGCTGAGTCCTTCTGTCTAACCTGATGATCTCTAGATGAAGGAGTCAAATAGATTTCTGGAAGAGTGGATCTGATTACTTTTCTTTGAAACATTAATGTCTGAGGAGGGACATTTGTTGTGGAATGAGGCACTGAGCGATATTGTCTGATAAATTGATTTAGAGATTGTTGAATTGGAATTCGGGATACTTTACAAATCTTTATTTGCTTTCCCAGATTACGCATGAAATGTTCAACAAGACCATTAGCCTGTGGCCACAGGGGAGTGATTTTTTGATGTCGAATTCCAAAATGTTTCATGAATTTGCTGAAATCATCACATTGAAATGGCGGACCATTATCAGTCTTTTTGTTCCTGGAATTCCATAAATAGTAAATATTCTATCCAACGCTGGTAAGACAGATGTGGCAGACATTGAAGATATTATTTCAAGAACAGGATATCTTGAATATTCATCCACAGCCACTAGTACATATTTACCATTGTGTAATGGTCCATAGAAATCAACATCGACATTTTCCCAGACATTGTCAGGTAGATTAGTCATCCGCAATGGTTCACTGCTAGTTTGCGTAGAAAGAAGGGTGCATGTCATACAGTTACGGATTTCTGATTCAACAAGTTGCTCCATGGAGGGAATCCATACCTTTTCACGTAAAAGTTGTTTGGTCTTTACGATTCCTAAATGACTGGCATGGGCAATATTAATTACCCTCTTTCTCAAAACAGCTGGAATAACAATTTTGTCACCTCTTAGAATGATTGAATCATCATGTACAGTAAGTTCATGACAATGTTTATGAAGTGTTTGGAATTCTTATTCCTCATCAGTTGAAAATAAAAACTGTCCCAGTAGCCAATCATTGGAAATAATGCAGTGTTTTACTGCTGACAAAACTTTATCTGAGGAAGAAGCCTCTTTGCTGCTGGTACTAGTAAGTGAATCAGGAATTGAATTGTTAATAATAAAGTTCACATATTCCTCCACTGAAGTAGACTGCGATATGTCAGAAGGCAAAGGATGTCTGGACATGTAATCTGAGGGATTGTCAGCACCAGCTCTATGAATGATGGAGAAATTGTATGCATGCAAACGTAAGCCCCATCGCTGTATCCTAGCTGGTTGTTTGGATTTTGGATTTCTAAAAAGTGTCACTAGGGCTTGATGATCAGTCTGGATGGTAAAGTCAATGCCGTATAGATAGAGATGAAAGCGTTCACATCCCCAGACTACTGCAAGAGCTTCCCTTTCTGGTTGAGAGTAACGTTTTTCCACCTCTGTCAAACTGCGACTTGAACATGCTACAATAAAATGATCCCCATGTGTATTCACCTGAGTCAAGATAGCTCCGAGCCCCACAGGACTGGCATCCACAAAAAGTTCTGTTTTCCAGTCAGTGTTGTAAAATGACATTGTGACACTATCCTGCAGACATCGTTTTATGTCATCAAATGCTTGTGATTGAGAAGAAGTCCATATGAATTTTGCATTTTTCTTTGTGAGTTCCCTAAGTGGGGCAGTCAGAGTAGCGTAATTTGGAATTAATTGGGAGCAATAGTTAGTCATTCCAAGAAACCACTTGACCTCACCAGCAGTAGCAGGTTAGGACATATTTGTGATAGCCTGTACTTTTTGTGGATCAGGACCAACTCCATCTTGAGAAAAGAATTTGAGCTTCTGTTGAAGAAAGACGCATTTATCTTTATTCAGTGTTAAGTTTTTGGCTTGAAGACACTCCAACACTTGACGCAGAGCTACATCATGTTCCTGGCGTGTTGCTCCAAAAAACAGGATATCATCACTGTAATTGATGTCATTTGGAACTGACTGTATAACCTGACGGATAGCATTTTGAAACACCTCTGCTGCAGATACAATTCCAAATGACAGCCGTCTGTATCGTCGTAACCCAACATGAGTTGAGAATGTTGTTATTTGCCGTGACTCTTCATCAAGTTCCAGTTGATGATAACCTTTATTTAAATCCAATTTCGAAAAGAAACTTGCACCTGTGAGTCGATGTATGATATCATCCATAGTAGGAGTAATATCGTGCTCTCTTTTAATGGCTACATTAGGATGACGCATATCAACACATATTCTCACTGCATTTGGTTGACCTGGTTTGGGCACTACCACAATAGGGGATACCCATGGTGTCGGACCAGATACTTTTTCAATTATATCTAAGTCTTCAAGGGCCTGAATTTCTTCTTCCACTTGCTTCCTTATGTTGATAGGAATACGCCGATGTTCTTATGCAATTGGGATAACTGAGTGATCAATGTGAAGATGAACTTGATAGTCTTTAAGTTTTCCAATGCCATGAAAAAGATGATCATACACCCGTAGTAAAACATCCACATCACTTCGTAGTGGTTTTGGATCATGTAGGACAGGAGTGAGATTGGGAGGGTCATGTAAGACATGAGCGGAATCATGATTGTGTGCCACAATAATATAAGACCCAACTCTGATGCAGTATCCAATCCCAAAAGATTACCTCTTGCATACTTAGCGACATAAAATACAGCTTTTGTCATTTTGTCATTTTTGCGTGCAATGATGTCAAAAGTACCATTTAGTGGATTAGGTCGTTTATTACCATAGGTGAATATTTTCACAGAGGTTGGATTCAAAATTACTCTGCCATGCAGCTTCTTGAAACTGGTAGCATCCATTATATTTACAGAAGCACCGGAATCTATGAGAAAGTCAACAGAAGTGTGTTCTAGAGCAGGAACCGGCAACTGGTGGACCGCGGTCCATCTCCGGACTGCAAAGGACAGAACAGCGGACCGGTTTACTAATCTAGAAGATAGACTCTAATTAGAAATACTTAAATACTGGCAGGATACTGGCAGGGGAAGGAAGATGGCAGTCACACTGTAATGACGCAGAGAGGCAAGGGCGTCCATCTTCCTTCCCCTGCAGAGCGTGCTGACACGGCGTCCCACGTGAGCGGGCTGACGCGACATGTCTTGTGAGTGGGCTGACGCGGCGTCACGGGACTGATGGAGGCTGAGGCATTGAGTGGATCCCGCGCACCGCACCACAGCGTGGAGGAGCCCCAACTGGACCCAGCCCCCGCACCCAGGGTACTCACCCTCTCGAGGAAACCAAGCTACCAGGCGGCGGAGCCGGAAGGCACTTTTTAGTGCATCTGCGGGTTGCGGCCTGCCCATCCCCACGTACCCAAGCTTTGTACATAAGGGTGAGCAGTCATATTTGGAAACATAATTTGTGTCTGTATTGCACAAGAATAGATAGAAAGATACTGCGCTCCACTGTAGGGGTTTGGGACGCAATTAATTCTTACACCCTGGGAGTAAAGAAGTAATCGCGTGCCAGACCCCCTATAGTGGAGCTCAGTATCTTTTCATAGATTCTGAATCTATTCAATCGAATCTATTGTATGTATACAAATGTATACAAATGAAAAAGTGAAGTATCACTGGTGCAAGATGTGTAATCGCCCATTAGTGGGGAAATATCACAGCCCAGGGTTTTAATCCAAACACAATGGGACATTCACAAGAACAAATACACAAACTTCTCAGTGCAGTGTGTATTTTTTCTTGTGAATTTACCACTTGTATGTGTGTTTTATTATAATAAATTGATTTTTATAATAAAAACACAATGGGATGAAAATCAGCAATAAAAATGTTATTGCTGATTTTCCTCCCATTGTGTTGTGTGTGAATTAAAACCCTGGGCTGTGATAGTTCCCCACTAATGGGCGATTACACATCTTTAAGGACTGTCCTAGTGCCAGTGATACTTCACTTTTTCATTTGTATACTATTCTAAGGAAATTGGTGTACCCCCCCCCCCCCCCCCCCCTGTGGAATGGTGTATCAAGGCAGCTGAGTCATTTCTATTTGCTTATTGTAGATCAGGTGAATCCTGCATCCGGACCAAGCCTGGAACGGCGGCACAAAGGGCACCCGGTGACGCTGCAGTATACGTGGAGCATCCGTGAGTACGAATTACTAAGTTACTCAAACATCGTGCTGTGGATAAACATGTTTTATAAAAAGCGTAAAGTTGACAGTGAAAATAGGAAGTTTCTGTCGGAGTGGACCGAACTATACTGTTTTACGTTGCCTGAAAGAACTGGAGCTGTTCCACTTTGCCTCATATGCAACAAGATGGTCGCTATTATTAAAAGTGGAAATTTAAAGCAACACTACGAAACAAATCATCTGGATTTTCATAAAAAGTTTCCTCCTAGTAGTGCAGCGCGTAAAGACAAACTGCAGTCTTTTCTGTCTTCTTACAAAAATAGTACGGCTATACTAGTTCGGTGCACGAGCAAACAACAAAAATCTGCAGAAGCAGCGTTGCGCATATCCTGGATGCTTAGTAAGCACCAGAAGCCATTTTTGGACTCGGAGATCGTAAAAGAATGTATGTTGGAAACAGTCACAGCACTTTTTGAAGAGAAGAAGGACATTATTGCGGCTATTCAAGGCATTCCTTTGTCATCAAGAAGCAATACAAGACGAACAGAAATTTTAGCCGCTGACAACAAAAGCAGCTTGCTCAAACTTCTACATAAGGCATCTTGTTACACCATTGCACTGACGAATCTTGCGACATTGTTGACAATGAACAAATGTCCATTTTTGTGCGATTTTATGCCGTTGAAAGTAGAGATGTGCACCAGCAATTTTTTCAGGTTTTGTGTTTTGGTTTTGGATTTGGTTCCGAGGCCATGTTTTGGATTCGGACGCATTTTGGCAAAACATCCCTGAAATTTTTTGGGCGGATTCGGGTGTGTTTTGGATTCGGGTGTTTTTTTTTTTCAAAAAAACCCTCAAAAACAGCTTAAATCATAGAATTTGGGGGTAATTTTGATCCTATAGTATTATTAACCTCAATAACCATATTTTCCACTCATTTCCAGTCTATTCTGAACACCTCACAATATTATTTTTAATCCTAAAATCTGCACCGAGGTCGCTGGATGACTAAGCTAAGCGACCCAAGAGGGCGGCACAAACACCTGGCCCATCTAGGAGTGGCAATGCAGTGTCAGACAGGATGGCACTTAAAAAAATTGGCCCCAAACAGCACATGATGCAAAGAAAAGAGAAAAAGAGGTGCACTGTGGTCGCTGGACGGCTAAGCTAAGCGACACAAACACCTCAATATCACAGGAATTATTCCTTCTAATCAATGGTATTATTGGTCCAAATCACTGGAAGAAAATGACAAAATCACAGGAATTATTCGTTCTAATCAATGGTATTATTGGTCCAAATCACTGGAAGAAAATGACAAAATCAAGGGAATTATTCGTTCTAATCAATGGTATTATTGGTCCAAATCACTGGAAGAAAATTACAAAATCACTGGAATCATTTGGCAAGATCACTGTAATTAATAATTAATTATAAATCACTGATATTAATTGGTAAAATCTCGCTATCGCCTGCCTAGTGAAGTGGAATCTAGATGGGATTTTGTACCGGGGACACAATAACTTCATTAATGGTCTAAATCCCAATGCACTAATGGCGGAAAACGGGCGCACGTCTAACAGCGCACTGATTATACTGAGCAATCACTGATTATACTGAGCACTGATTTTACTGAGCACTGATGATACTACGGAGAACTGACACTGAGCAGCGAGAACAGCACTGGACTATTGAATTGTAGTATACTGGTCACCACAATGCTGCACTGTACTACTATATATACTGCTCACAACAATGCAGCACAGATATGGATACTTGCAGTGACACGGAGCTGCAAGATACAGCAATGGCCTACTGTACTGACCAACTATATACTGTTGGTCACCAAAATGCGGCACTGTACTACTATATATACTGCTCACAAAAATGCAGCACAGATATGGAATGGATACTTGCAGTCACACGGAGCTGCAAGATACAGCAATGGCCTACTGTACTGTACAACTATATACTGTTGGTCACCAAAATGCTGCACTGTACTATTATATAATATACTGCTCACAAAAATGCAGCACAGATATGGAATTGGTACTTGCAGTGACACGGAGCTGCAAGATACAGCAATGGCCTACTGTACTGTACAACTATATACTGTTGGTCACCAAAATGCTGCACTGTACTACTATATAATATACTGCTCACAGAAATGCAGCACAGATATGGAATGGATACTTGCAGTGACACAGAGCTGCAAGATACAGCAATGGCCTACTGTACTGTACAACTATATACTGTTGGTCACCAAAATGCTGCACTGTACTACTATATATACTGCTCACAAAAATGCAGCACAGATATGGAATGGATACTTGCAGTGACACGGAGCTGCAAGATACAGCAATGGCCTACTGTACTGTGCAACTATATACTGTTGGTCACCAAAATGCTGCACTGTACTACTATATATACTGCTCACAAAAATGCAGCACAAATATGGAATGGATACGTGCAGTGACACGGAGCTGCAAGATACAGCAATGGCCTACTGTACTGTACAACTGTATACTGTTGGTCACCAAAATGCTGCACTGTACTACTATATATACTGCTCACAAAAATGCAGCACAGATATGGAATGGATACTTGCAGTGACACGGAGCTGCAAGATACAGCAATGGCCTACTGTATTGTACAACTATATACTGTTGGTCACCAAAATGCAGAGCACCGAGCAAAGATATTTGCAGCACACTGAGCACAGATATGGAGCTTTTCAGGCAGAGAACGTAGATATTTGCAGTACACTGAGCACAGATATTTGCAGCACACTGAGCACAGATATTTGCAGCACACTGAGCACAGATATTTGCAGCACACTGAGCACAGATATGGAGCTTTTAAGGCAGAGAACGTAGCCAAGTCCGCTCCGTTCAATCTCCAATGCACAAGTGAAAATGGCGGCGACGCGCGGCTCTTTATATAGAATACGAATCTCGCGAGAATCCGACAGCGGGATGATGACGTTCGGCCGCGTTCGGGTTAACCGAGCAAGGCGGGAAGATCCGAGGCTGCCTCAGACCCGTGTAAAATAGGTGAAGTTCGGGGGGGTTCGGATCTCAACGATCCGAACCCGCTCATCTCTAGTTGAAAGTAAACTATTTAGAGATGAGTTGCTAGCAATATTGCTATTTAAAGGCAAGACTCGCGGAGAAAATTTGTTCAAGACTTTTGATGAATTCATTACAAAATCAAACATTAGCTATGATAAAATTGTGTCCATTACAACTGACGGCGCCCCGGCCATGATAGGCAAAGAAAAAGGGTTTGGAAAAGAGAATCAGGGATATTATCTTATCAGTGCATAATTCATCAGACATCCCTTTGTGGCAAACTCAGTGCTACATTGAAAGACGTAATGGACACCTTGATTAAGTTGATAAATTTATGAGGTCTCGCTCTGCTCTTCAGCACAGACAGTTCAAAGAGTTCTGTCTGAATGTGTTTCGGCCTATTCCGATTTATTACAACACAACAATGTTCACTGGCTGAGTAAAGGCCAAGTTATTGAACAATTTTGGCACATAAAAGACGAAGTGACAGCATTCCTGGAAAATTTGAATACCGAAGAAGTAAGGAAGTACATGGAGTTCCTAGCCAACAAGTGCAACATGCTAGCTTTGTCTTTTCTGAAAAACATTCTCAAATATTTAAATGAGCTTAATACCGAGTTGCAAGGGAACGGAAAGTTAATATGTGATCTGATACAAAGTGTCTCTGCTTTCCGTCGCAAGCTTGATATATTTGAAAAAGACATTGAAAAGCAAGAATTTATTCATTTTCCAACTACTCTTCAATTAAGAAAAAATAATTCTGAAATGGACACTGCAGTATTTTCAAGTTTTGTCTCAGATCTTAAGAAGGAATCCTAAATTAAGAGAAAAGTCCAGAAGCAGAGCATTCTGCCCCTCCTGGAGAGGGTCATGTTGGGAGGTATGGCTAATAAGTTGTATATAGGGAAGCAGACCACTGCTAGCTTCAGGAAAGATACTGTAAACATGAGGTTAATGTCAGCCAATTAGAAAAGAGCTGGAATATAGAATAGACTTTTAAAATGTGTTGGTTTCTGTGTGTGGAGCTATACCGGACAAGGTAACTGATCTGATAGTTAGCTAAACTGTGGTAGTCAATTGCTGGGGATTGCCAAGAGTTTGAGTTTGTTTGTAAAGGTTACCCACCATCCGAACAAATAAAGCAGACTATACACTGAAAATGCAGTGTGAGCATCATCTTGAAAATGTCTTTGCCCCATCAGTTTATATAATAATAGGCTAGAGATGGTAATGGCTTTGGAAAAGGTTCACCATATATTGTAATTGAGGAGAGGCTAAACTTGCTTACTTTTGGGTCCAAATTCATGTGCAGTTGTCAGTATGATTCAATTTGCATTGCAATGATGTAATAAAACAAATCTCAGCATTACCCTGTGGCGTGTGTGTGTGTGTGTGTGTGTGTGTGTGTGTGTGTGTGTGTGTGTGTGTGTGTGGAGGGTGCAAAAGACGCAAGTAACAGTGAATCACACCATCAAGCCCCATCTGGCAGGTTCCATGCTCTCTCGTAACCTCAGAGAGAACTCCCTGAAATGCATGAGTCTCTCAGAGCAGACAAGTATGGATAAGGCATGTGCCTGAAATTAAACTACAAAACTGTGTGAATAGTTGTAGCTGCAGCCGGAACCTCAGAACGGAACAACTCAAGGGCAACTGAGCTGTTAAACTTATTGCCTTGATAGTATGTAGGTACAAGTGCTTTATAAAGAACTAGTAAACTCTTCCAGACTAAGGGGTCTATTCATGAAGCAGTGAAAAGAGTGGAGAAGCGAGCCTGTGGAGAAGTTGCCCATGGCAACCAATCAGCTGCTCCGTACAATTGTATACAGTAGTATGTAAATTATAAATGTTACTTCAATGTTGATTGGTTGTTATGGGCAACTTCTCCACTGGCTCACTTGTCTGCACTTTTCACTGCTTCATGAATAGTTCCCTAATTGAGATGTTCTACAGCGCTCTTACCTCATAGCAACAGTGGCTCATCATAGGCTAGACAGTATATGCTCAGCTAACCAGACTGGAATGCCTGTCCTTCCTTCAGCCTTTGGACCAGAGCGATGGCAATCTTTATGCTGTAGGATCTGTATAATCAATACGTGATGGGCATGGATTTGGAAATTAATGTGCATGGATACACTACTGTTATAATTAGCCTATAGCAGCACTTCTGATGTCTCCTCTAGGTGAGGGGAGCTGGCAATGTAATGTGTGTGGGGCACTTTGAAATTTTCAATGTGTGCAGTGAATGTAAGCGTGAGGTCACAACTGCAACTCTACCCTGTCATCAAAGTAAACTCGGAGGCCCATGCTGCTTAGTCTCCTCCTATAAAACTCTCCAGTCACTCATAGTAACATCTAAGCCAGATGGATCTCTTTACATGGTCGGAAATAGTGAATTTTAGCTTAGAGCTCATGCGCAGAAGTGAATTTAAACATTTTTGCATATTTACGTCCTAAACTGTGTCAGATCTTTGTCAGATCTACCTTTCCGTGAAATGGGTGTTTTAGGGAAAGAACTGGAAAGAACTAAAGTGATTGTACGGAACTGTTCGGTCTTGGAGGGAGTGTCATGGGAGTGTCAAGAGAGAATCGTGGGCGTGTAGTTAGAGTTCCGTGCTATTCTGAGTCGCGTGTAAAGAGAAGGGGAGCCTGTTTCTGATGCATCTTTTGCACCTAGCACTTGTCTGGTACAAGTGCCAATACTAATGTGGATAAAAATAAAGTGGCTAGAGCGGCTTCCGACTTGTAGCCACACAGGTCATTGCATTTTCCCTACAAAATTCACATTAACATAAGGTGGTAACTCAGGCTTCCATGACTGCTTGCAAATATAGCCACTTTGTGTCTGACTCAGAATCAGCCACAACATACATGACAACTGCTGTGTGCAAAATGTGGAAGGTTGGCTAGATCAAAGCTTTGTCTGCAAGGGTGGTTTTTATGTGTTTTGACAAAATTGCACGACTGATGTACAGATAGAGCCATCTTTATCTTGGCCTTTAATAGGATTAATTGAGCCAGGGCAGTCGGACTTAATCCCCTGCTGTAATGACTTAATCCCCTGCTGTATTGTTCTCTCTTATTGGGGTATATTCAATTGAAGTCCGATCCATTCCGACATTCATTTGTCGGAATGGATTCGACCTGGGCAAAAAAGTTGAATTTTTAAAAAAAGTCGAATTGATATGCAGGAGGGGGGAGATGGGGGAGAGCTGTGGGCAGACTGGGGAGAGCAGTGCTACAGCAGCAGCTATATAACCGCTGCTGTAGCGCTGCTCTCCCCCGTCTGCCGGCGGCTCTCCCCCGTCTCCCCCCTCGTATATCTGTCTCTCCCCATCCCTCCTCTCCACGGCCCCGCATCACAGCCGCCGCTCACGGCAGCGTCCACCCGGCTCCAGCAAGTGAGGTCTCACTTGCTGGAGCTGGGTGGACGCTGCTGTTAGCGGCGGCTGTGACATCCTCCTGATATCCCCATCTGGCTGCCCGCGGCTCTCCCCGTCACTGCTCCCGCATCCCACTCACTTCGACTTTTTTTAAAGTCGAAGTGAGATGGTCGAAAAGGGGACCAGCCCCGTTTTCGACACAAGCACGTGGATTGGCAGCTATTCCGCCGATCCTTGTGCTTTTCGACAAGTCGACTTCCTCGACTTGTCTAATATATTGAATAGGTTGGAACCCCTTCCGACCTAAAAATGTCGAAAACTGACGTCTTTTTGACAGACGACAGCCTTCGACTTCAATTGAATATACCCCATTGTATTGCAGCTGTGAACAATAGATGAAAGGCTTATGCTAATAAACCATGGTGTGCCTAGGCGCAGCAGAGAGGCCAAGATGATCGTGGTTCCATCTGTACTGTATAAACAATGAGTATGAATTATGTTTGTGAATTAAAATCTGGTAATGTATGAGAGCAAATGACAATGGAATATTTGCTCCCAATTAGTAAAGTCTGTGATTTAACCAATTTATCTGAATGACAGCTTTTGTCCATTTTTTAGTGTATGGGAGCAAGTGGTCGATTGTTATTTGCTCTCATCCATTTAACAGATTTTCATTCCAACCAACCAGATGATTGTATAGTGTATGCCCAGCTTAAGTAAAACAAAAAATAAATAAACAAATGTTACTTTGTGTCTGGAACAAACCATGTTGCCATGCAAGGGGAGCAAATCCATTGATATTTTTTCACTGTTATTTGGATTTCATCTTTAACTCACCCCACCCAAATCTAAATCTCTGTGCACATGTTACATCTGTCCAACCTGCTGTGCAACATGGTTTGCCCAGTTGCTTGCTTTTTTGCTTTACTTACATAAATCGGGCCCAGTGTTTACTGAGCATTGCTGATGTAGACAGTATGCTTATAGACAAACTGTACCAGGGCTGCCATCAGAAATTTTAGGTCCCGGGACTGACAAAATAGGTAGACCCCCCCCACAAAAATAAAAATAAAAATTATAATAAGAAGAATAATAATAATAATAATAAATAAATAATAAATAAAATTAAATATATATATATATTTATATATAATATACATATCATAATATACCCCCAACATTAATGCCCTTGTCACTATAATATGCCCCCAACATTAATTATGCAGTATCTGCTTGTTGTGAAGGTCTTGCTTCTTGTGAGGGTTCTGTTCTATGTTAGGGGGTTCTCCACCCCCCCCCCCCTGGCCGCCACTGCTGCAGCCGCTGCAGTACAGATTGTTCGCGCCTGCCTGCTTAAATTGAAAACGTCCCTCCCAAAATGGCCGCCGCCTCAGAGGAGACAGTTATTAAAGATAATAGAGCCTTCTCTAATATCTTTAATAACTGTCTCCTCTGAGGCGGCGGTCATTTTGAGAGGGACATTTCCATTCGATTGCTGCGGACGGTAGCGGCAGAAGACTGGGACGGGCAGCGGTGGTGGAAGATGAGGACGGGCGGCGGCGGGCGAACGGAGGCATATGTAGCCCAGGTCCTCTCCTGCTGTGCCCGCAGCACCCCCCTGATGGCAGGCCTGAACTGAACAATCAATTTATTTAGAAGCACTAATGACTGTGAAAGTCCACTAACAAGCTCCCCAGGGTCACATTTTTAAAACTTATTAAACATTCAAGCATTATTATGTGAATTCTGAATTTCACATTCAAGCAGATAGTGGACATTTTATTACTACTAGCATTACCAATTCCCAGAGAAATCTCTCTGCTTGGCCTACTCTATGTCATATATGTAAACACTTGAGTCAATTAGTGGATATGAGCAGAACGCAGTGTTGCCAGATTGAGCTATATGGACAATCTGGAGTAACAGATGCCTGCATGGCTCAAACAGAACCCAATATCCCCAGTATAATTCCTAATCACTATGTAAATGCAGTTATGCTTGGATAAGATGTGTGTTAGTGGTAAAAGAGCAGGGTTTTGTTTCACATGAAGCTTAAAATAATAAATATAATAGCCAGATTTGTTCACAGCTTCCTTATGAAAGATGTAGTTGGAAAGTGTTCTAGTTCCGCTATCATTGTGACCCTGAAATAATTCTCCTCTGCAGGGGTCACGTTCATATGAGCATTTATACAGACGGGCTGCATTTCTGGCTTCAAAACTCAAATTAAAAACTCACCTCCAGAAAAATGTCTTTCTACACTGAATCCGTGTTTTCAGATGAAATATTGCATTACCTCAGCTTCTATGACACTATGTTCTTTGTGCGGCACTTAAAAGGCATAAATCGCACCTAGATCTCAAAAGAAGTTATGATTAATAGTACGTGCGGAAGCTTGCAAAGCCTGCAATATAAGGGAATACACAATACACAGAAATGAGGGGCATAGAGGAACCAGAAAATATGTGGAGGTGAAGCTCAAATTTTTCGCTTTCCTTTTTGTGACTTTTTTGTTGCTTCTAATTGGCACCGAAGTTGTCAAAATTAGATTTCAAGCAATGTTTTTCTTTAGGCAGATTCTCACTGCATGATGTTAATTTATTCATCATTTAATAACATTTGTCTCTTTCTCTTCCCTCTTTATACTGTAGGTATTTCTCTTGATTCTTGTAGGGTTTGGATTGTTGGCCACTCATATGTATTTTCGGCAGCAAGATTCATTGCCTCGCAATAAGCGCCTGTTTTTTCAGGGTCTGATTGTGTCAGGTGGCTAGGCATTCGAGGCATGGCATGGCATTCGTTATTGGCATGGCATGATCTTAGTCCTAGGTTTTTGATTCAGGCATGGTATTTTGGCTTGTCTGCAGTCTTAGTCATTCATTTGGGTGGCAATGATCTTGACAAGCAGAGATGTATTGAGATTTGCAGTGCTCCATAGTGGATGATTTGGCTGGTACTTTTGTCGGCTTTGTCATCTTGTAAGTACAGTATATCTAGTCGTTCCTTGGGCCTAATTCATGTTTGTACGCAATGGGTGAATATCTCCCAACGGAGCAATTATTCGTAAACTGTGCATGTGGCACAATTGCGATGTGCATGCATGAAGGTGCTGCTGCGATCTCGCTCACAATGATGTTTACAATTCAAGGTGATTGACAGGAAGTGGCCGTTTGGAGGTGTCAGTTGTTACAGTGTGCAGAGATGCACAAAGAGAGCATCTGGGTGATTACATACACACGCTTGAACACTAGGAGGAGGCTGAAATTAACATTTGCATGCTCTCATGGCTGCATCTCCACCAACAGATGCAGGAGCGGACGCAGCAGCAACCACCTCTGAATCAGATCCAAAGCATCTTTTTTTATACTATTATGGGGGGTATTCTTTTAGTGACTTTTTTTCGGCTAACCGAGAAACCGGCACTAATTCAACCTTGTGTATTCAATTGCGGGCTCATTTTTTAATCAATTTTTGTCTATGCCTTTTTGCTTTTTTTTTTGTTGAATCTACATGGGCAAAAATGAACCCAAAAACGTTGAAAAAGCACGCAAAGCTGACAAAATGAGTGAATCGGCAACAAATTTGCAGATCCGAGTGTTTTTCTCCCGTGCCGGATTTTTCGACCAGTCAAAAAAAAAAACTGCACGGGCATTGAATAGGTCAACTGTAATTTCAACCTGAAAATGGTCAAAAAGTGCAATTTTTTTGACTGGTCGAAAAAAACGTCCCTAATTGAATACCCACCATCTCTTTCTATGTCTATTTGAATGCACTTATAGTATACCAAAGTTATAAGCATCTGTACCTTTTATAACTGATGCAATCAACAATTTAAGACATGCTGAAGGGAAAATACTCCTTACAATATATGGCTAAAAAGCAACCTACTACCATACTACAATGTACATGCCCAATCTCATCTGATCTTGGAAGCGATACAGTGTTGGGCCTAGTCAGTACCTGGTTAGGGGACCACCTTGCAATTCCAGGTGTTGTAGGTTACCCTTTGTACCATACAAGCTAAAGGTATGCTCCACATGGTTTCTGATATATATCAAGCATTTATGATATCAATGTATCACAATTTTATCAAGAATATCTTCACAGAATTAGAAACCTCTATGGTTCACTGAAAATAGCTGTTCATTTTGGGTCTATCTGTGTTTCTATAGTAAATATCTAATAAATAAAAGTTATGTTTTAACTAACCAATCACTATCATTTTGTTTCTGAGTTAGAGGGCTCCCAATAAGGGTTATTTTCTCTCTCTCCTTACCTGCATATTGAATTATGTCTAATAACCTATGAGAGCACCACTGAAAATCACTATTCAATCTACCCAATAAGTGTTGCACTACTGGTAGACAGTGATTTATGCTAGACAAGTTGTCTTTTATTGTCGGTCTTCTCGGAAACCTACCAAATCATACTTATTTGTCATCACTACATAGTCCTGTGCGGCATCCCGAATCTAACCCTCCCTTTGCGAAGGGAAAATACTGTAAGAAAGCTAATGAGAATGTTCATGGTTTACACACAAAAAAAAAAACAGCAAAAGAGCACAGTAAAATGTGATAAAGACTCTTGCAATATTCCAGTAGCATGGGGTGCGCTATCGTAATACCTGAGCAATTTGCCCATGATTGCATTATACAAATAGCTGTAGCAATATAAAGGTTTCAGAGTGTTAACATGTGGTGCAATCACTGTGCTAGAGAGAGATGATAGACTTTCTATTGAACATTAGCTGTGCTTTTCTGGGTACCATTATGTAGCACTGGTTTAAGTCTATAATTTACTTTAGAACTCCCTATCATCTGGTAAATACTAAACTAAATTATAATCCCTTTTACCATGTAAAAACAAATTATAACCTGCAAGATGCTGGTCCATTTATATTTCCTATCCATTATTAATGATTAGGGTTTATTCACATTTATTAGGTTTTCATAAAGGTTAACCATGTTAAATGCGTTGAAAAGGTTTGTTAATGCTTTTATATTTTAAGTATGTTTTACAGATTTACCAGAATTTAGTGCTTAATCTCAGCTGTAAATGGTCCATATTACACAATTACGCCTGCTTCATTTCTACGTAATCTGTTGCATATTACATATAGATACTTTCCTATGTTTCCAATGCAGAATAGAAGTTATTGAAAATGGCATAAAATACGAATAACATGTTTCATTTTCATTTTTTTACCATGTTTTCCATATTTATTTATACCAGCTATAGCCAACATTACCAAGTACACACAGATGCTGGCTAGGGCAAATTTATTAAAAAGCGGGTTTTCAAATTAAAAAAAAGTATATAGACAAATCCAAATCAAATCACAAGGCCAGTGTAAAATAGTATGTCACAATATAAATTAGCTAAATACAGGTTAAGTATGCCTTATCCAAAACTCTAAATCCCACATTTTGGGGTCCCCTACTGAGATAATGACATATATATTATATATTATGTGTATATATAGATATATTATATAGATATTAGTGATGAGCGGGTTCGGTTCCTCGGAAACCGAACCCCCCCGAACTTCACCCATTTTACACGGGTCCGAGGCATACTCGGATTCTCCCGTATGGCTCGGTTAACCCGAGCGCGCCCGAACGTCATCACCCCGCTGTCGGATTCTCGCGAGATTCGGATTCTATATAAGCAGCCGCGCGTCGCCGCCATTTTTACTCGTGCATTGGAAATGTTAGGGACAGGACGTGGCTGGTGTCCTCTCCGTTATTGTTGAACTTGATTGTGCTGTGCACTATTGCTTAATTGTGGGGAGGGCTGGGGAGCAGCTGTATATAGGAGGAGTACAGTGCAGAGTTTTGCTGATCAGTGACCACCAGTTATCCGTTCTCTGCCTGAAAAAAACGCTCCATATCTGTGCTCAGTGTGCTGCATATATCTGTGCTCACACTGCTTAATTGTGGGGACTGGGGAGCAGCTGTATTATATAGCAGGAGTACAGTGCAGAGTTTTGCTGACAGTGACCACCAGTATACGTTGTCTGCCTGAAAAACACTCCATATCTGTGCTCAGTGTGCTGCTTTTTTGTGGGGACTGGGGACCACCAGTATAATATTATATAGGAGGAGTACAGTGCAGAGTTTTGCTGACCAGTGACCACCAGTATATAATATATAGCATTACGGTACAGTAGGCCACTGCTGTACCTACCTCTGTGTCGTCATTAAGTATACTATCCATCTACAATCTATACCTGTGGTGCATTTTAGTTTTGCAGTTTGCTGACACAGTGACCACCAGTATACTATATATAATAGCAGTACGGTACGGAAGGCCATTGCTCTACCTACCTCTGTGTCGTCATTAAGTATACTATCCATCTACATTCTATACCTGTGGTGCATTTTAGTTTTGCAGTTTGCTGACACAGTGACCATTAGTATACTATA
Source organism: Pseudophryne corroboree (assembly GCF_028390025.1). NCBI lineage: Eukaryota > Metazoa > Chordata > Amphibia > Anura > Myobatrachidae > Pseudophryne > Pseudophryne corroboree. The sequence goes on from NC_086452.1 coordinate 404,775,659, forward strand.
TATAGCAGTACGGAAGGCCACTGCTGTACCTACCTCTGTGTCGTCATTCATTAAGTATACTATCCATCTACATTCTATACCTGTGGTGCATTTTAGTTTTGCAGTTTGCTGACACAGTGACCACCAGTATACTATATATAGCAGTACGGAAGGCCACTGCTGTACCTACCTCTGTGTCGTCAGTAAGTATACTATCCATCTACATTCTATACCTGTGGTGCATTTTAGTTTTGCAGTTTGCTGACACAGTGACCACCAGTATACTATATATAGCAGTACGGAAGGCCACTGCTGTACCTACCTCTGTGTCGTCATTCATTAAGTATACTATCCATCTACATTCTATACCTGTGGTGCATTTTAGTTTTGCAGTTTGCTGACACAGTGACCACCAGTATACTATATATAGCAGTACGGAAGGCCACTGCTGTACCTACCTCTGTGTCGTCATTCATTAAGTATACTATCCATCTACATTCTATACCTGTGGTGCATTTTAGGTTTGCAGTTTGCTGACACAGTGACCACCAGTATACTATATATAGCAGCACGGAAGGCCACTGCTGTACCTACCTCTGTGTCGTCATTCATTAAGTATACTATCCATCTACATTCTATACCTGTGGTGTATTTTAGTTTTGCAGTTTGCTGACACAGTGACCACCAGTATACTATATATAGCAGTAAGGTACGGAAGGCCACTGCTGTACCTACCTCTGTGTCGTCAGTCATTAGTATACTATCCATCTACATTCTATACCTGTGGTGCATTTTAGTTTTGCAGTTTGCTGACAGTGACCACCAATATATATAGCAGTACGGTATGGAAGGCCACTGCTCTACCTACCTCTGTGTCGTCAAGTATACTATCCATCTAGATTCTATACCTGTGGTGCATTTTAGTTTTGCAGTTTGCTGACAGTGACCACCAGTATATATAGCAGTACGGTACGGAAGGCCACTGCTCTACCTACCTCTGTGTCGTCAAGTATACTATCCATCCAGATTCTATACCTGTGGTGCATTTTAGTTTTGCAGTTTGTTGACAGTGACCACCAGTATATATAGCAGTACAGTACGGAAGACCACTGCTCTACCTACCTCTGTGTCGTCAAGTATACTATCCATCCATACCTGTGGTGCATTTCAGTTGTGCGCAGTATATATAGTAGTAGGCCATTGCTATTGATACTGGCATCTAATTCCACACATTAAAAAATGGAGAACAAAAATGTGGAGGTTAAAATAGGGAAAGATCAAGATCCACTTCCACCTCGTGCTGAAGCTGCTGCCACTAGTCATGGCCGAGACGATGAAATGCCATCAACGTCGTCTGCCAAGGCCGATGCCCAATGTCATAGTAGAGCGCATATAAAATCCAAAAAACAAAAGTTCAGTAAAATGACCCAAAAATCAAAATTACAAGCGTCTGAGGAGAAGCGTAAACTTGCCAATATGCCATTTACGACACGGAGTGGCAAGGAACGTCTGAGGCCCTGGCCTATGTTCATGGCTAGTGGTTCAGCTTCACATGTGGATGGAAGCACTCATCCTCCCGCTAGAAAAATGAAAAGAGTTAAGCTGGCAAAAGCCCAGCAAAGAACTGTGCGTTCTTCTAAATCACAAATCCCCAAGGAGAGTCCAATTGTGTCGGTTGCGATCCCTGACCTTCCCAACACTGGACGGGAAGAGGTGGCTCCTTCCACCATTTGCACGCCCCCTGCAAGTGCTGTAAGGAGCACCCACAGTCCAGTTCCTGATAGTCAAATTGAAGATGTCACTGTTGAAGTACACCAGGATGAGGATATGGGTGTTGCTGGCGCTGAGGAGGAAATTGACAAGGAGGATTCTGATGGTGAGGTGGTTTGTTTAAGTCAGGCACTCGGGGAGACACCTGTTGTCCGTTGGATGAATATGGCCATTGACATGCCTGGTCAAAATACCAAAAAAATCAGCTCTTCGGTGTGGAATTATTTTAACAGAAATGCGGACAACAGGTGTCAAGCCGTGTGTTGCCTTTGTCAAGCTGTAATAAGTAGGGGTAAGGACGTTAACCACCTAGGAACATCCTCCCTTATACGTCACCTGGAGCGCATTCATCAGAAGTCATTGACAAGTTCAAAAACTTTGGGTGACAGCGGAAGCAGTCCACTGACAACTAAATCCCTTCTTCCTCTTGTAGCCAAGCTTCCAGAAAAAGAGGGGGAGGCTCGACATCTCTGAACTATCAAACCCAAACAAATTTGCCTGACTGGACGAGGAATCGGAGGATGATAGTGAAGAAATGACGGTGCCGGAGGAGACTGCTCCCTCTAGCATCCAGAGGAGCGGTCCCTCTGGCGCGGTTGGGATAAAAGATAGTGAGGTACCTAGTCAGATGGTGGTGGTAGGGGATTCTATCATCAGGAAGGCAGATAGGGCAATCTGCTACCGGGACCGTGATCGCTGTACAGTCTGTTGTCTCCCGGGTGCTCGGGTACAGCACATCACGGACCGGGTAGATAGATTGTTGGGAGGGGCTGGGACAGACCCGGCGGTCTTGGTGCACGTTGGCACCAATGACAAAGTTAGCGGAAGGTGGGATGTCCTTAAGAAAGACTATAGGGACTTAGGAAAGAAACTGAAGGCAAGGACATCTAAGGTAATATTCTCGGAATTATTACCCATGCCACACGCTAGTCCAGGGAGGCAGAGGGAGATTAGGGAGGTAAATGTGTGGTTTAGGGATTGGTGCAGGAAAGAGGGGTTTGTGTTCCTGGAACACTGGGCGGACTTCTCAGTCAGGCGCCATCTCTTTTGTCGTGACGGATTGCACCTGACTGAGGAGGGGGCAGCGGTGCTGGGGGGAAGGATGGTTAGAAGGTTGGAGGAGATTTTAAACTAGGAGCCTGGGGGGAGGGTTTAGCTAGAAACTACGGGTCAAGCAGTGAGAATAGTGGGGATGGCGGTAGTAAACGAAATGGGGGAGAAGTTGGGGGGAGGGTAAGAGCAGGTGGTAAGGTTACTAACATGGGTACTAAAAGAGATTTTACCAAAGCACTAACCAATGACGATTACAGGTCATCATTGCTACATAAGGTGAAAGATGTCCCTAACGCAAGGGAAAATACTTATCTTAGTTGTATGTATGTAAACACCAGAAGCATTACTGGTAAAAAGGGTGAACTAGAAATACTTGCAGCATGGAGACATAGTAGTGATGGGAGATTTTAACTATCCAGAGATAAACTGGAAAAACGATTCATGTGATACTGCTAGGGGCAATATGTTTTTAAACACACTTAATAATAACTACTTAGTTCAACTAATTGAGGAACCAACTAGGTACAATGCAATCTTAGACCTGGTATTAACAAACAATGGGGATTTGGTATCAGGTATTATAGTAGGGGGACCCATAGGAAACAGCGACCACAATATGGTCACATTCAATATCAGTTTCCATAAACAGCCCTATACTGGCTCAACTAGGACTCTAAACTTTAGCAAAGCAAATTTTGATAAGATGAGGGTATTTTTCAGGGATATTGAATGGGAAGGTTTGTTTTTAGGAAAAAATACTACAGAGAAATGGGAGGTACTAAAATTCCTGCTAGCTAAAAATACACTCAAATTTATTCCTACGAGCAGCAAAAAAAGGAATAAAAATCATAAACCGATGTGGCTTAACAAAAAGATTGAGGAACTTATGGGCATGAAAAGGCGAGCATTTAAAAAATACAAATCTGACGGGGAAGCAGAGTCATTTCAGCACTATAAGGAATGTAACAAAATTTGCAAAAAGGAAATAAGAGCGGCTAAAGTAGAAACTGAAAAACTAGTAGCAAAGGAAAGCAAAGCGAATCCCAAAAAAATCTTTAAATACATTAATAGCAAGTGATTAAAGAAGGAGAGTATATGCCCTTTAAAAGACAAGTTGGGAGTCTTAAGCAAAAATGATAATGACATAGCGGACACACTAAATGAGTTTTTTTCAACAGTATTTACTATGGAGGACCCAATTCAGGGACTAACATATAATCTCAATAATGAGAATATCCCACTGATAGGTACTTATTTAAGCGAGGAAGTAGTCTGTGACCGATTAAAACATTTAAAGATTAATAAGTCACCAGGTCCCGATGGTATTCACCCAAGGGTTCTAATGGAGCTTCATTCTGAACTTGCAAAGCCGCTATTTTTGATCTTCAAGGATTCAGTAATATCAGGTATGGTTCCCAAAGACTGGCGTATAGCGGAAGTAGTGCCTATATTCAAAAAGGGAAGTAAAGCTGAACCAGGCAATTATAGACCAGTTAGTCTTACATCTATAGTGTGGAAAGTATTGGAAGGTATTCTAAGAGATAGTATTCAGAAGTTCCTTGAAGTCAATAAGGTCATTAAAAGGAATCAAAATGGGTTTATGAAGGACAGATCCTGTCAAACCAACTTACTTGGCTTTTATGAAACAGTAAGTGCAAACCTAGATCAGGGTAAAGAGGTGGATGTAATCTTTTTAGATTTTGCCAAAGCGTTCGATACTGTACCACACATGAGACTTATCTACAAGCTACAAGAATCAGGGCTAGGAAGCACAATATGCACTTGGGTCAAAAACTGGTTAGATAATAGGGAGCAGCGCGTTGTGGTTAATGGATCTTTTTCAACTTGGACTGAAGTGCTAAGTGGTGTGCCGCAAGGCTCAGTATTAGGACCGCTATTGTTCAATATTTTCATTAACGAGCTAACAGAAGGTCTAGAGAGCATGGTGTAAATTTTTGCAGATGATACCAAATTGTGTAAAGTTATAAATGTGGAGGGGGATGCTGAGTCGCTTCAGAATGACTTAGTTAAATTAGAAGCTTGGGCAGCGAAATGGAGAATGCACTTCAATACAGACAAGTGTAAGGTAATGCACTGTGGTAACAAGAACAAAAATAACACCTGCCTACTAAATGGGGTAAAATTAGGGGATTCTGTACTGGAAAAGGACTTAGGTGTCCTCATAGATAGCAAACTAAGCAGTAGTACCCAAAGTAGGACTGCAGCAAAGAAGGCTAATAAGATATTAGCATGCATAAAACGGGGAATTGATGCTAGGGACGAGAGTATTATACTCCCGTTATATAAATCACTTGTGAGGCCACACCTTGAATACTATGTACAATTCTGGGCACCTTACTACAAAAAGGATATCCTGGAGCTAGAAAAGATTCAAAGACGGCCGACCAAACTAATTAAGGGTATGGAGACGCTGGAATACGAGGAAAGGCTTGCAAGACTAGGCATGTTTACAGTGGAAAAGAGGAGATTAAGAGGGGACATGATCAACATTTACAAATATATAAGGGGACAATATACAGATCTTGCGCAGGACCTGTTTTTGGTTAGATCAACACAGAGAACTCGTGGACACTCGCTCAGGTTAGAGGAGAGGAGATTCCACACAATACGGCGTAAAGGCTTTTTTACGGTAAGGACGATACATTTTTGGAACTCCCTGCCTGAGGGAGTTGTAATGGCCAACTCAGTCAACACCTTTAAGAATGGGTTAGATAAATTCCTAATGGATAAGGATATCCAGGGTTACGGGGCATAGTCACGCACTATGGTTATTACAAAAAATGAGGGGTTAATCGGAACGGCAGTCAGCAACTTCAGTAAAAATTTTATACAAAATAATTGTGCATAATAGACCACAAATAGGTTGAACCCAATGGACAATTGTCTTTTTTCAACCTTGGATACTATGTCACTATGTTACTAGTGCAAATCATACCACCAACTCCCTCAGTGTCAATTTCCTCCTTAGACAGGAACGCCAGTAGTCCTGCAGGCCATGTCACTGGCAAGTCTGATGAGTTCTCTCCTGACTGGGATTCCTCCGATGGATCCTTCAGTGTAACACCTACTGCTGCTGTTGTTGCTGCTGGGAGTCGATTGTCATCCTAGAGAGGAAGTCGGAAGACCACTTGTACTACTTCCAGTAAGCAATTGACTGTCCAACAGTCCTTTGCGAGGAATATGAAATATCACAGCAGTCATCCTGTTGTAAAGCGGTAAACTCAAGCCTTGGCAGCTGTGTTGGTGTTAGACGTGCGTCCGGTATCCGCCGTTAGTTCACAGGGACTTAGAGAATTTCTTGAGGTAGTGTGTCCCTGGTACCAAATGTCATCTAGGTTCCACTTCTCTAGGCAGGCGATACCGAGAACGTACACAAACTCACCAGTGTCCTAAAAAATGCAGTTGTATCCAATGTCCACTTAACCACGGACATGTGGACAAGTGTAGCAGGGCAGACTCAGGACTATATGACTGTGACAGCCCACTGGGTAGATGTATTGCCTCCCGCAGCAAGAACAGCAGCGGCGGCACCAGTAGCAGCATCTCGCAAACACCAACTCGTTCCTAGGCAGGCTACGCTTTGTATCACCGCTTTCCATAAGAGGCACATATCTGACAACCTCTTACGGAAACTGAGGAACATCATCGCAGATTGGCTTACCCCAATTGGACTCTCCTGGGGATTTGTGACATTGGACAACGCCACCAATATTGTGCGTGCATTACATGTGGGCAAATTTCAGTATGTCCCATGTTTAGCACATACAATGTATATGGGGGTTCAGAATTTTTTTTAAAAACGACAGGGGCGTGCAAGAGATGCTGTCAGTGGCCCAAAGAATTGCGGGACGCTTTTGGCATTCAGCCACCGCATGCCGAAGACTGGAGCACCAGCAAACACTCCTGAACCCGCTACGCCATCAGCTGAAGCAAGAGGTGGTAACGAGGTGGAATTCAACCCTCTATATGCTTCAGAGGATGGAGGAGCAGCAAAAGGCCATTCAAGCCTATACATCTGCCTACAATATAGGCAAAAGAGGGGGAATGCACCTGACTCAAGTGCAGTGGAGAATGATTTCAACATTGTGCAAGGTTCTGCAACCCTTTGAACTTGCCACACGTGAAGTCAGTTCAGACACTGACAGCCTGAGTCAGGTCATTCCCCTCATCAGGCTTTTTCAGATGCAGCTGGAGAGATTATAGAAGGAGCTAAAACGGAGCGATCCCACTAGGCATGTGTGACTTGTGGATGGAGCCCTTCATTTGCTTAACCAGGATTCACGGGTGGTCAATCTGTTGAAATCAGAGCACTACATTTTGGCCACCGTGCTCGATCCTAGGTTTAATGCTTACATTGTAGCTCTCTTTCCGGCAGACACAAGTCTGCACATGTTCAAAGACCTGCTGGTGAGACACTTATCAAGTCAAGCGGAACGTGACCCGCCAACAGCTACTCATTCATTTTCTCCCGCCACTGGAGCTGCCAGGAAAAGTATCAGATTTCCAAAACAACCCTTTGGCTGTGATGCAGGGCAGTCAGGAGCGAAAACTGACATCAGGTCCGGACTGAAGGACCTGCCAACGATTACTGACATGTTGTCTACTGTCACTGCATATGATTCTGTCGCAGCTTCCAAGTAGGCACGTCAGACAGTCCGTACGTATACTGGCAGGAAAAAGAGGCAATTTGGAGGCCCTTGCACAAACTGGCTTTATTTTACCTGAGTTGCCCCCCCTCCAGTGTGTACTCCGAAAGAGTGTTTAGTGCAGCCGGTCACCTTGTCAGCGATTGGCGTACGAGGTTACTTCCACAAAATGTGGAGAAGATGATGTTCATCAAAATGAATAATCAATTCCTCCATGGAGACATTTACCAGCAATTGCCTCAAGAATGTACACAGGGACTTGTGATGGTAGATTCCAGTGGGGACGAATTAATACTCTGTGAGGAGGGGGATGTACACAGTGAAAGGGGTGAGGAATCGGTGGATGATGATGTGGTCGATATCTTGCCTCTGTAGAGCCAGTTTGTGCAAGGAGAGATTGATTGCTTCTTTTTTGGTGGGGGCCCAAACCAACCAGTCATTTCAGTCACAGTCGTGTGGCAGACCCTGCGGCTGAAATTATGGGTTTGTTAAAGTGTGCATGTCCTGTTTATACTACATAAGGGTGGGTGCGAGGGCCCAAGGACAATTCCATCTTGCACCTCTTTTTTATTTATTTATCTTTGCATCATGTGCTGTTTGGGGACTATTTTTTTAAGTGCCATCCTGTCTGACACTGCAGTGCCACTCCTAGATGGGCCAGGTGTTTGTGCCGCCCACTTGGGTCACTTAGAGTAGTCATCCAGCGACCTCGGTGCAAATTTTAGGACTAAAAATAGTATTGTGAGGTGTTCAGAATAGACTGGAAAGTGGAAATGAGTGGAAATTATGGTTATTGAGGTCAATAATACTATAGGATCAAAATTACCCCCAAATTCTATGATTTAAGATGTTTTTGAGGGGTTTTTGAAAAAAAACACCCGAATCCAAAACACACCCGAATCTGACAACATTTTTTAAGGGAGGTTTTGCCAAAACACGTCCGAATCCAAAACACGACCGCGGAACCGAATCCAAAACCAAAACACAAAACCCAAAAAATTTCCGGTGCACATCTCTACTTTTTTCTCAACTGACACTGCAGAGAGTCACACTGTTTATAAGTGAACGCAGTGGAACATGGCCTGTGGAGTCAGTGCAGCACCACTGCGTGACAGAAATAATTAAACGAAGGGGACTGGATATAGCACAGCTTATTGATGGACACAGCAGAGCTTGTGGATGGACACAGTTACAGCACAGATTGTGGATGGACTTTGACAACACAGCTAGTGGATGGACACAGTGACAGCACAGCTTGTGGATGGACACAGTGACAGCATAGCTGTGGATGGACACAGTGGACACAGTGACAGCACAGCCACTTGATGGCCACAGCACAGCTTGTGGATGGGCACAGTGGGGTTTCCCTTAATTTCCATAATGTAAAATACATGAAATACTTGCTCCTTCTTGTGACAGGATAGGCATAATGGAATGGGAAGGGGAGTCTAATGTAGGTTGTAAGGATATGATCTTTAAATACCAGCGCTATAGATCTGCTTCAATAAAATCATAGATTACAGTTTATAATAAGAATTTACTTACCGATAATTCTATTTCTCATAGTCCGTAGTGGATGCTGGGGACTCCGTAAGGACCATGGGGAATAGCGGCTCCGCAGGAGACTGGGCACATCTAAAGAAAGCTTTAGGACTATCTGGTGTGCACTGGCTCCTCCCCCCATGACCCTCCTCCAAGCCTCAGTTAGGATACTGTGCCCGGACGAGCGTACACAATAAGGAAGGATTTTGAATCCCGGGTAAGACTCATACCAGCCACACCAATCACACCGTATAACCTGTGATCTGAACCCAGTTAACAGCATGATAACAGAGGAGCCTCTGAAAGATGGCTCACAACAATAATAACCCGATTTTTGTAACAATAACTATGTACAAGTATTGCAGACAATCCGCACTTGGGATGGGCGCCCAGCATCCACTACGGACTATGAGAAATAGAATTATCGGTAAGTAAATTCTTATTTTCTCTAACGTCCTAAGTGGATGCTGGGGACTCCGTAAGGACCATGGGGATTATACCAAAGCTCCCAAACGGGCGGGAGAGTGCGGATGACTCTGCAGCACCAAATGAGAGAACTCCAGGTCCTCCTCAGCCAGGATATCAATTTTGTAGAATTATACAAACGTATTTGCTCCTGACCAAGTAGCTGCTCGGCAAAGTTGTAAAGCCGAGACCCCTCGGGCAGCCGCCCAAGATGAGCCCACCTTCCTTGTGGAGTGGGCATTTACAGATTTTTGGCTGTGGCAGGCCTGCCACAGAATGTGCAAGCTGAATTGTACTACAAATCCAACGAGCAATAGTCTGCTTAGATGGAAAGATATGGTATTTTCAAATGAGCGCAGTAAGTAGAATGGTGCTGCCCAGGTTCAAAAACAATGGAGGTACACACAAATCTCCAACATGAAACTCAAGCACAGGAAAAGTGTAATTGAACCCCTGGCGCGCTAATCTACTAGATGCATATTAAAATGATGAATGTACTGTGGATAGTACAAAAAGACAATATTTATTAAAAACACAGTCCCCAGCTGGGAATAGACAAAACACAAACAATAAAATGTACATGTGAAAGGAGGTGGTTTAAGAAAGGGAATACCAGTGTTTTCATAAAGTGCTAAAGTGCTCAAAGTCCTTTGTAAAAGCAGATGAAATCTCTCACCATAGTGTGCAGCCGCGGTGGGCTAGCTTTGTGAGAAGTGGCTATGGTCCCAGGCTGAATTGCCCAGCACCACCGCAGCGAGCGTATCAGCTTTATCACTGGTTCCCGAATCTCCTCCAATTCTTTCCTTTATCCAAATAACGCGTTTCGGTCTTTTATTGGCCTTTCTCAAAGTTGGATAAGGGATATCATCCATGCAGGCTTTTTATTTCCATGCTAATTGCCATATCATGAGCAGTGATCCGTTACACCTGCGATTTCCGGGATCGTCAACCGGAAATGACGTAGATGCGTTCCAAATGCCGGGCCGGAAGTCGTTTTTGCGTTCCATTGTCCATATGTGGGTGATGCATACCAGATGCCTCGCCAGATGTAATTTTTGCGTTCCAATGGTAGATCTAACATCCGTGTATAGTCCCCGGAAGTCATACGTTCCAGGTACCACACCGGATGTAGTTTTTACGTTCCATTTGTAAATCCGTGTGTATTCACCAAAAATGAGGTGAATGCGTTCCAGGTACCGGATGTTGTTTTTTTGCGTTCCAATGGTACTTCCGCAATGTTCTCTTCCAATTATAAATGTATGCAGGTCAGACATCATTATGGGTGCAGATCAGAATATATTTTCCTTCACTTGTATTTTCAATTGATAGAATTTTATAAAAAATTACCCCATCTCTACCAAACTGGGTGGTACTTCATTCCCAACCTGTCCATCCCTATTACCAAGATGGGGTAAACTTGATTTCATATTCATGTCCATGTAATCGATCCGCATACACAAGGGGGGGAGAGAGAGATGGAGGAAAAAATATAATAAATAAACAATGAATTTGTTCAACAATTAGACAATTGAATAAAAAATAGTTAAAAAATATTTAAAAAATATATATGAGAGAAATGTAATAGAGTGGGAGGAGTGAGACAATAAATAATCATAAAAGAATCATAAGAACCATTTCAATGTAAATTTAGGACAACAGGGTCTGTGCAATTTCTCTTTAAGCGTTTGTACTGGCCCACCGGGATATTATTAAGCCATCTAAAATGATGTTCACTATTAATGTGCAAATATGCATTTGAGTCCGTTGGTTTGCGGTGCGTCTTAGTGCAAATGATTTGATCTTAAGGTGAGAGTGGCAGAGCATGTGTACAATATCCGAAAAGGTCTTGACACACATCCTCTATCAGAACACTTTAAGACTGTTCATGGTAAATGTGAACGTCAAATAAAGAGGTACTTGGGTATACAACACATCAAATCTAACTGGAAAAGCAATAACATAGAAACTAGATTGGCGAGAAGTGAGATGAAGTGGATATACATGCTAAATTCCATCAGACCAAATGGCCTCAACGTCGACTTTGAGTTGAAATGGTTCTTATGATTCTTTTATGATTATTTATTGTCTCACTCCTCCCACTCTATTACATTTCTCTCATATATATTTTTTAAATATTTTTTAACTATTTTTTATTCAATTGTCTAATTGTTGAACAAATTCATTGTTTATTTATTATATTTTTTCCTCCATCTCTCTCTCCCCCCCTTGTGTATGCGGATCGATTACATGGACATGAATATGAAATCAAGTTTACCCCATCTTGGTAATAGGGATGGACAGGTTGGGAATGAAGTACCACCCAGTTTGGTAGAGATGGGGTAATTTTTTATAAAATTCTATCAATTGAAAATACAAGTGAAGGAAAATATATTCTGATCTGCACCCATAATGATGTCTGACCTGCATACATTTATAATTGGAAGAGAACATTGCGGAAGTACCATTGGAACGCAAAAAAACAACATCCGGTACCTGGAACGCATTCACCTCATTTTTGGTGAATACACACGGATTTACAAATGGAACGTAAAAACTACATCCGGTGTGGTACCTGGAACGTATGACTTCCGGGGACTATACACGGATGTTAGATCTACCATTGGAACGCAAAAATTACATCTGGCGAGGCATCTGGTATGCATCACCCACATATGGACAATGGAACGCAAAAACGACTTCCGGCCCGGCATTTGGAACGCATCTACGTCATTTCCGGTTGACGATCCCGGAAATCGCAGGTGTAACGGATCACTGCTCATGATATGGCAATTAGCATGGAAATAAAAAGCCTGCATGGATGATATCCCTTATCCAACTTTGAGAAAGGCCAATAAAAGACCGAAACGCGTTATTTGGATAAAGGAAAGAATTGGAGGAGATTCGGGAACCAGTGATAAAGCTGATACGCTCGCTGCGGTGGTGCTGGGCAATTCAGCCTGGGACCATAGCCACTTCTCACAAAGCTAGCCCACCGCGGCTGCACACTATGGTGAGAGATTTCATCTGCTTTTACAAAGGACTTTGAGCACTTTAGCACTTTATGAAAACACTGGTATTCCCTTTCTTAAACCACCTCCTTTCACATGTACATTTTATTGTTTGTGTTTTGTCTATTCCCAGCTGGGGACTGTGTTTTTAATAAATATTGTCTTTTTGTACTATCCACAGTACATTCATCATTTTAATATGCATCTAGTAGATTAGCACGCCAGGGGTTCAATTACACTTTTCCTGTGCTTGAATAGTCTGCTTAGAAGCAGGAGCACCCAGCTTGTTGGGTGCACACAGGATAAACAGCGAGTCAGATTTCCTGACTCCAGCCGTCCTGGAAACATATATTTTCAGGGCACTGAGAACGTCTAGCAACTTGGAGGCCTCCAAGTCCCTAGTAGCCGCAGGCACCACCAATAGGTTGGTTCAGGTGAGACGCTGAAACCACCTTGGGGAGAAACTGAGGACGAGTCCTCAATTCCGCCCTGTCCGAATGGAAAATCAGATAAGGGCTTTTTCAGGATAAAGCCGCCAATTCTGACACGCGCCTGGCCCAGGCCAGGGCCAACAGCATGACCACTTTCCATGTGAGATATTTTAACTCCACAGATTTAAGTGGTTCAAACCAATGTGACTTTTGGAACCCAAAACTACATTGAGATCCCAAAGTGCCACTGGAGGCACAAAAGGAGGCTGTATATGCAGTACCCCTTTTACAAACGTCTGAACTTCAGGGACTGAAGCTAGTTCTTTTTGGAAGAAAATTGACAGGGCCGAAATTTTAACCTTAATGGACCCCAATTTCAGGCCCATAGACACTCCTGTTTGCAGGAAATGTAGGAATCGACCCAGTTGAATTTCCTCCGTCGGGCCTTACTGGCCTCGCACCACGCAACATATTTTCGCCAATTGCGGTGATAATGTTTTTGCGGTTACATCCTTCCTGGCTTTGATCAGGATAGGGATGACTTCATCCGGAATGCCTTTTTTCCTTCAGGATCCGGCGTTCAACTGCCATGCCGTCAAACGCAGCCGCGGTAAGTCTTGGAACAGACAGGGTCCTTGCTGGAGCAGGTCCCTTCTTAGAGGTAGAGGCCACGGATCCTCCGTGAGCATCTCTTGAAGTTCCGGTTACCAAGTCCTTCTTGGCCAATCCGGAACCACGAATATAGTGCTTACTCCTCTCCATCTTATCAATCTCAGTACCTTGGGTATGAGAGGCAGAGGAGGGAACACATACCCTGACTGGTACACCCACGGTGTTACCAGAGCGTCTACAGCTTATTGCCTGAGGGTCCCTGGACCTGGCGCAATACCTGTCGAGTTTTTAATCATGTGGAAGACTTCTGGGTGAAGTCCCCACTCTCCCGGGTGGAGGTCATGCTGAGGAAGTCTGCTTCCCAGTTGTCCACTCCCGGAATGAATACAGCTGACAGTGCTATCACATGATTTTCTGCCCAGCGAAGAATCCTTGCAGCTTCTGCCATTGCCCTCCTGCTTCTTGTGCCACCCTGTCTGTTTACGTGGGTGACTGCCGTGATGTTGTCCGACTGGATCAACACCGGCTGACCTTGAAGCAGAGGTCTTGCTAAGCTTAGAGCATTGTAAATGTCCCTTAGCTTCAGGATATTTATGTGAAGTGATGTCTCCAGGCTTGACCATAAGCGCTGGATATTCCTTCCCTGTGTGACTGCTCCCCAGCCTCGCAGGCTGGCATCAGTGGTCACCAGGACCCACTCCTGAATGCCTAATCTGCGGCCCTCTAGAAGATGAGCACTCTGCAACCACCACAGGAGGGACACCCTTGTCCTTGGTGACAGGGTTATCCGCTGATGCATCTGAAGATGCGATCCGGACCATTTGTCCAGCAGGTCCCACTGGAAAGTTCTTGCGTGGAATCTGCCGAATGGGATTGGTTCGTAGGAAGCCACCATTTTACCCAGAACCCTTGTGCATTGATGCACTGAGACTTGGCTCGGTTTTAGGAGGTTCCTGACTAGCTCGGATAACTCCCTGGCTTTCTCCTCCGGGAGAAACACCTTTTTCTGGACTGTGTCCAGGATCATCCCTAGGAACAGAAGACACGTCGTTGGAACCAGGTGCGATTTTGGAATATTGAGAATCCAATCGTGCTGCCGCAACACTACCTGAGATAGTGCTACACCGACCTCCAACTGTTCCCTGGATCTTACCCTTATCAGGGAATTGTCCAAGGAAGGGATAACTAAAATTCACTTCCTTCGAAGGAATATCATCATTTCGGCCATTACCCTGGTAAAGACCCGGGGTGCCGTGTACCATCCATACGGCAGCGTCTGAACTGATAGTGACAGTTCTGTACCATAAACCTGAGGTACCCTTGGTGAGAAGGGTAAATTTTGACATGAAGGTAAGCATCCTTGATGTCCCGAGACATCATGTAGTCCCCTTATTCCAGGTTCGCAATCACTGCTCTGAGTGACTCAATCTTGAATTTGAACCTCTGTACGTAAGTGTTCAAAGATTTTAGATTTAGAATCGGTCTCACCGAGCCGTCCGGCTTCGGTACCACAACAGTGTGGAATAATACCCCGTTCCCTGTTGCAGGAGGGGTATCTTGATTATCACCTGCTGGGAATACAGCTTGTGAATGGCTTCCAAAACTGTCTCCCTGTCAGAAGGAGACATCGGTAAAGCCGACTTTAGGAAACGGCGAGGGGGAGACGTCTTGAATTCTAATTTGTACCCCAGAGATATCACCTGAAGGATCCAGGGGTCTACTTGCGAGTGAGCCCACTGCGCGCTGAAATTCATTGAGACGGGCCCCCCACCGTGCCTGATTCTGCTTGTAAAGCCCAAGCGTATACTGAGGGCTTGGCAGAGGCGGGAGAGGGTTTCTGTTCCTGGGAACTGGCTGATTTCTGCAGCCTTTTTCCTCTCCCTCTGTCACGGGGCAGAAATGAGGAACCTTTTGCCCGCTTGTCCACGAAAAGACTGCGCCTGATAATACGGCGTCTTCTCATGTTGAGAGGCGACCTGGGGTACAAACGTGGAATTCCCAGCTGTTGCCGTGGCCACGAGGTCTGAAAGACCGACCCCAAATAACTCCTCCCTTAATAAAGCAATACTTCCAAATGCCGTTTGGAATACGCATCACCTGACCACTGACGTGTCCATAACCCTCTACTGGTAGAAATGGACAACGCGCTTAGACTTGATGCCAGTCGGCAAATATTCCGCTGTGCATCACGCATATATAAAAATGCATCTTTTAAATGCTCTATAGGCAAAAATATACTGTCCCTATCTAGGGTATCAATATTTTCAGTCAGGGAATCCGACCATGCCAACCCAGCACTGCACATCCAGGCTGAGGCGATTGCTGGTCGCAGTATAACACCAGTATGTGTGTAAATACCTTTTAGGATACCCTCCTGCTTTCTATCAGCAGGATCCTTAAGGGTGGCCATCTCAGGCGAAGGTAGAGCCCTTACAAGCGTGTGAGCGCTTTATCCCCCCTAGGGGGTGTTTCCCAACGCACCCTAACCTCTGGCGGGAAAGGATATAATGCCAATAACATTTTAGAAATTATCCGTTGTTATCGGGGGAAACCCACGCATCATCACACACCTCATTTAATTTCTCAGATTCAGGAAAACTACAGGTAGTTTTTCCTCACCGAACATAATACCCCTTTTTTGGTGGTACTCGTATTATCAGAAATGTGTAAAACATTTTTCATTGCCTCAATCATGTAACGTGTGGCCCTACTGGAAGTCACATTCGTCTCTTCACCGTCGACACTGGAGTCAGTATCCGTGTCGGCGTCTATATCTGCCATCTGAGGTAACGGGCGCTTTAGAGCCCCTGACGGCCTATGAGACGTCTGGACAGGCACAAGCTGAGTAGCCGGCTGTCTCATGTCAACCACTGTCTTTTATACAGAGCTGACACTGTCACGTAATTCCTTTCAACAGTTCATCCACTCAGGTGTCGACCCCCTAGGGGGTGACATCACTATTACAGGCAATCTGCTCCGTCTCCACATCATTTTTCTCCTCATACATGTCGACACAAAAGTACCGACATACAGCACACACACAGGGAATGCTCTGATAGAGGATAGGACCCCACTAGCCCTTTGGGGAGACAGAGGGAGAGTTTGCCAGCACACACCAGAGCGCTATATATATACAGGGATAACCTTATATAAGTGTTTTTCCCCTTATAGCTGCTGTATAGTTAATACTGCGCCTAATTAGTGCCCCCCTCTCTTTTTTTAACCCTTTCTGTAGTGTAGTGACTGCAGGGGAGAGACAGGGAGCTTCCCTCCAACGGAGCTGTGAGGGAAAATGGCGCCAGTGTGCTGAGGAGATAGGCTCCGCCCCTTTTTCGCGGACTTTTCTCCTGCTTTTTTATGGATTCTGGCAGGGGTTAAATGCATCCATATAGCCCAGGAGCTATATGTGATGCATTTTTTTGCCATCCAAGGTGTTTTTATTGCGTCTCAGGGCGCCCCCCCCAGCGCCCTGCACCCTCAGTGACCGAAGTGTGAAGTGTGCTGAGAGCAATGGCGCACAGCTGCAGTGCTGTGCGCTACCTTGTTGAAGACAGGACGTCTTCTGCCGCCGATTTTCCGGACCTCTTCTGCCTTCTGGCTCTGTAAGGGGGCCGGCGGCGCGGCTCTGGGACCCATCCAAGCTGGGCCTGTGATCGTCCCTCTGGAGCTAATGTCAAGTAGCCTAAGAAGCCCAATCCACTCTGCACGCAGGTGAGTTCGCTTCTTCTCCCCTTAGTCCCTCGATGCAGTGAGCCTGTTGCCAGCAGGTCTCACTGAAAATAAAAAACCTAATCTAAAACTTTCACTAAGAAGCTCAGGAGAGCCCCTAGTGTGCACCCTTCTCGTTCGGGCACAGAGATCTAACTAACTGAGGCTTGGAGGAGGGTCATGGGGGGAGGAGCCAGTGCACACCAGATAGTCCTAAAGCTTTCTTTAGATGTGCCCAGTCTCCTGCGGAGCCGCTATTCCCCATGGTCCTTATGGAGTCCCCAGCATCCACTTAGGACGTTAGAGAAAAAACAAATACAGGAAGCACTAATGAAAGATAAAAATGTATAAATATATATGCAGATGTGTGAAAATATAGAGATGTGGAATACAAAGTATCAGTATGCAGCCTTACACATAATGCCCACAGTAGTGCTCCTTACACATAATGCCCACAGTAATAGCGGCTTACACCAGGGACGTGTAGAGAGAGTAAGATTTGGGTGGGTTATTTTGTTTCTGTGCAGGGTAAATACTGGCTGCTTTATTTTTACACTGCAAATTAGATTGCAGATTGAACACACCCCACCCAAATCTAACTCTCTCTGTACATGTTATATCTGCCTCCCCTGCAGTGCACATGGTTTTGCCCAATTGCTAACAAAAATCCTGCTGCGATCAACTTGGAATTACCCCCTATGCCCACAGTAGTGACAGATACATATAATATCCCCAGTAGTGGCAGTTACACAAAATGTTCCAGTATAGTGCCAGTTACACATACTGTTCCAGTATAGTGGCAGATATACATAATGCTCCAGTATAGTTCCAGATACACATAATGCCTAGTATAGTTCCAGATACACATAATGCCCCAGTATAGTGCTAGTTACACATAATGCCCCAGTATAGCACCAGATACACATTGGGGGGAATTCAAATGTTTGAAAAGTCAGTTGGGTGTTTGTTTTTTCCTATCTAAAAGACAGGAAAAAATAGACACCCAGCCGACTTTTCAAACAGTTGAATTTCCGCCATAATGTCACCAGTATAGTGCCAGATACACATAATGTTCCCAATATAGTGGCAGTTACACACAATGTCCCCAGTATAGTGCCAGATATACATAATGCCACCAGTATAGTTCCAGGTACACATAATGCCCCCCAGTATATTGGCAGATACACATACTGACCCCCATAGTGCCACATCCACATAATGCCCCCAATAGTGGCAGATACACATAATGCCCCAGTAGTGCTGCTTACACAAACTGCCCCCAGTTCTCACTGCCACCACTGCTGGGCTCTGCTGCTGCTGGGTACTGCTGGGCTCTTCTGCGGCTGGGCTCTGCTGCTGCTGGCCTCCATGTCTGAGGGGAGAAGAGTGCAGCATGTGCCTCTCCTGCCCCTTAGTTAATCCAGTCTCCCATCTCCATCTCAAATATGGTGCCAGTTCATGAGCCAAACAAAGCTTGCGGTCAGACAGCCAATCAAGAGCTGCCGGTCTGCGAGTTCTGATTGGCTGATGGCTGGCACCACATAAGAACTGACCAGCCGCCCTTAGTAACCTGGTGCCTCACACAGCTTCTCCTATGGAACGTGCCTGAAGCTACATGTAGTCCTGATTATACATTCTTATCCTTTACTTTTACTAATAAACTGTATTTATGTATTTTAATATAACAAACTGCACTAATTTAGTTGTCATACCTTAAAAAGCCAGAGTTATGCATTGTTTGAAGTTAACTTAAACCTGATGTAAGAAATCCATATACTGCATGCAAATAATACTGTATCTGAATTATTTGCAAGTGAAACTTTTATTAACATTCACTTTGTCTCTAGTTGAATGAGAACTAATTTTTGTATTACAAGATAAATTTCCACTCTTTGTGTGACTAATCTGAGAAGTGGAATTATATTAGAGTTTTTTTTCTTTACTGGAGTGTCACGCTGTTCTCAAACAAAGCTTTAATTAATATTCTATGGCACAAAATATGTACATGTTTAATAGATTTTCTGCATATTTATTTCAAACAATGGGGAAAAAAATGACATCTAGGATGCGAGGAGGAAGAATTCATTGACTTGTTAAAAAAAATACTAAATTGATATAAGCTCCCTCAGGATTTGGGCTGAGTGGCACAGTGGTTTACATACGCTGAGCAACATATTACAGACACCAGCTGGAATGCCAAGTGATGGAACTTTTTGACTTTTGACAAGTTTATCTGTCTAACTTTCATTTTAAGCTTCATATTCAAAGTTGGGATTGCGAGTCTGAAAACATGCATACAGTGCTGTGTATAAAGGCATATAGACTTTAAAAAAATAAAAAATGCATTTGGTCAATTGCTCACACAGTATATAAGTCTACAGAGCAGTATACTGTGGGACCAGGGGCATGGAATAGAGACTCAGCTTGGCATAACATTTCTTAACCAGATTACAGACAGTTAGGTCACAACAGATGCCCAGTCTTGCTTCATTACTCAGCACCTGCTAACCTTGATTAACAGCCCTCACTAATTATCTTTTAAAAGTCTTTCCTGCTATTGCATGCTGAAGGTCTAAGCAACTGACCTGATTTACAATTGTTGTCTCCTTTCACAAGGTCTTCCTACACTGTAATCTTGCCTACAGACTGACAATTATGGAACTTATGTAACAACACCATGCTTTCTCTAATTATCTAAAGGGCCCTACACAATGGACGACATTTTAGAAGGATATTGTTAAAAAATGAACGACACACTGTATTGCTCATATCGTGCAGTGTGGAGGCACCGACGATGAATGATGCGCGTCCCCGGTCTATCATCGTTTATCATCGCAAGCCAATTTAGACGATATTGATGTCGGCAATGTCAAATCATTCATACAAATCGTTCAGTGTGTATGCCAAAAATTGTTACTGAATAATTGTTCATCTCCTATATATTAGCCCAGATCTGTGACTCTGTGACTCAGTGTATAACGCTGGGCGGAGTCACAACGCTGGGCGAAGTCAGAGTCACAGATCTGGGCTAATATATCCGTGGGTGCTCCCAGGCCTGAGCACCCATGGGCAACAAGGAGCACCCACGGAACCAGACACCCAGTAACGCTAGCCGCCGCAGCCCCCGCTGTAGTTTGAGATGCGCTGGGGGCTACGGAAGTGCTTCCGTACATTGCTGTGTTAAAAGAACCACCAAAAATGTCCGCCACCAAGGAGGAGAAAGACGCTAGAGGTCACATTTGACCTCTAGCGCCTGTCTCCTCGGCAGCGGACAGTTTAAGGTTTTTGTTTTTACACTGCAATGTACGGAAGCGCTTCCGCAGCCCCCAGCACATCTCAATCCACTGCGGGGGCTGTGGAGGCCAACAGTATAATTAATTATGCCCACACCCACCCTCTCATACTTTACTGTGGCTGCTCCCAGGAGACTCCTGGCAATGCACATTTAACCCCTGGGAACGGACATTTAACCCCTGCCAATGCGCATGAAACCCCTGGCAACGCGCATGCAACCCCTGACAATGGACAGTAAACCCCTGGTAACATGCATGAAACCCCTGGCAACGGACCCTGGCAACCCGCATGCAACCCCTGGTAACAGACATTAAACCCCTGGCAACGCACATGAAACCCCTGGCAATGGACTTAAACCCCTGGCAATGCGCATGAAACCCCTGGCAACGCGTATGAAACCCCTGACAACGGACATTAAACCCTTGGCAATGTGCAGGAGACCCCTGACAACGTGCATCATTTGTAAGGGACATTATTGCATGTGGGACATAAAATGGTGTCCACCACCAAGGCACCTCCGCACCCACCCCTACCCTACTCGCAGCACCTCTGCAACCCCTCCCCCATCTGCAAAAGCCTCGCACCTGCCCCTCCATCACCCGTGGCACCCCTGCCCCTCCCCCATCAGCGGCCCCTACTCCCCCGCCCCCTCCCCATCACAAGGGGCTATGTCCCCTTCACCATCGGACGCCCTTTTGTCCAGCAATATTTAACCACTAACAAAACTAGGACTGCAGGTAATACTCCATATAATACAAATATTGAATGCCA
Source organism: Pseudophryne corroboree (assembly GCF_028390025.1). NCBI lineage: Eukaryota > Metazoa > Chordata > Amphibia > Anura > Myobatrachidae > Pseudophryne > Pseudophryne corroboree. The sequence continues at coordinate 404,796,959 of NC_086452.1, forward strand.
GAATGGCGTGCAGGGGTTAAGGGGGCGTAGCCCCTTGTGATGGTGTGAAGAGTGCCCGTATGGTGCAATGAGGCACCTAGCTGTTCATATTGTTCATCGTTCCAATTGCCCAAATCGCCCAGTGTGTAGGGCCCTTTAGTGTTAATGAAGGAACAATATGACTTTAAATACTAGACACTTCTTTGCTCTTTTTCACCTTCTTATGTCCCCCTGTCAGAAAAGTAATCTGTGCACTGAGGATTGGGGAGCATGTGTTAAGCTGCCTACACACTGTACAGTAAGTGGCTAGACTTGGCAATAATTAGGTGTTTGGCCTGTTTTATCGCATACTGTGTAGTCATGAGCATTTATTGGTATTTCACACTGAAAACACTCAAAAAAGCATCTAGAAATGCTCAGAGAATTAACCGATCACTTAGTCTCGACAAAAGATATCGGCCAAAAGGTCCCGATATCATGCAGCATGGGGGCATTCTTGATAATCTGCATATATTTCCTATGGTTTATCCTCATTACCTCATACTCCTTGTGGGTGACCAAATGCAAATTTAATGTGATGATTTGGCAGAAAATCATTAACTTATAAAAAAAATAAAAAAATAGCTTACTGCATGCTGCCGGTATCGGGTCCTTCATACCGATTATTGTTTAGGCAGCTGCCTATGGGCGGCGAGACTTGAGGGGGCGGCCCGATTCTCCCATCCCCATATGAGGAGGACAGTGCTTTACTACTCCCAATGCTTGCTCAAGGGCCGTTCAATAGGAGCGGCTGAAAGGTGCGCCATCCTATAAGGGCAGAGTACGCCAGCCGCCGCTGTTACCGATGACTGCCGCTGACAGACAGCCGCCAGCAGCACCTTGGTGAGGGTCCGGCGCCACTGCCGTCACTGGCCACCCGCTGTGACGCATTGGGCTCCAGTGTGCCCTGCGGTGATTCGGCGCTGCTTCAATGCTGTTTTGCTTGCAGTCTTATCCCTCCCAATCCTGTGTTGAGTCCCGGGCCCGGACAAACAGGGGCCCGAATGGCAGCGGTGCTTAACTGTGGTTTAGTTGAAGTTCTGGGCCGCCAGCCTGCTGTAACTGGTACACCTGCAGGCAGCAGCAACCATAGAGAGACACTTGAGAAGAGCTCGCGACATTGTCGGATTCCTCCTACCTAGTAAGTGGTGCAGGGTGGGCTGTTCCACTCTACTGAATAACTCCGCCCCCTCATGATATAGCTCCTCCTCCCCAGCAAGTACTTCCCCATGTGCTGGAGTCACTGATGGCGGCTGCTGGGTGCTATCCTATGTCCAGGGTTGGACTGGGGTAAGTTTTATTATTCCCCGGAGGGCATCACTCATTTCAGGCCCCGCCCCTTTCCAAGAGGGACGGGGCTTAGTGAGCTGCGAATGCACGGAATGGGGGGTAACTGGAGACTACTACAATACTGCCTCACTAAATACACTGGCAGCGTGCAGCTTGTCTGTGGGTGTCAAGTGAAGATGTGCCCATCACATCAGTGAGGTGGGAGGAGTCACAAAATCCATGCAGCACAGACCCTAGCAAGCAGCACCATACAGGGGGAAGAGGGAACCAGCCCAGGTGCCATTCCAGGTCTGGATTTAAACACTTTACTTGGCTCTGTTCCAGACATGAAGCTTTGCCTTCTACTCCCCCACCCCCATCACTCTGTGTCTAAGCTCTCCCAACCATACCTGCATTGCAGCCATGTGTAAGACATAGCTCATTTTATGGCAGGGTGTGTAGTGCAATGTAGCATCCATGATGTAGTGAACACGGGGAGGTTGTATTTATCACCACTTTCTCAGGATGTGGGTCATATCACATACATGGCAGCAGCACTAGCAGTGCCCTCTCCCTGATGGGTGTTTTGCATTGAGATCAATGGGGTGGTACTGCTGGGATGCGGTTAATATCCTGGCTGAAATCCCAACGCCGGTATCCCAACACCTGTCAAAATCCCGACATTGGAATTCTGGCGGGGTCACGATACCAACACCTAAACTTCGACAGCCAGGATTCCAACCGCTGTAAGTATAGCCGCTGGAGCTCTCATTAGTGCTGGTTTTTTTTTTTAGGTTTAGCCGACATAGGAGGGATGAGGATTTGGCTGCAGGGGTGGAAGGGGGGGGGGGTTAAGGGTTAAGCTGTGGCCGGGGGGGTTAGAGTCCGGCACCAACGCGGGGGGGGGGGTAAGGTTTAGAAACTAAGGGGGGAGGGTTAGGTTTAGGCTGCGGGACAAGGGGGGGTTAGGTTTAGGCACCAGCAGGGGGAGGTTAGGGTTAGGCTGCTGGTAGGGAGGGATAGGGGACAGGGGTTAGATCACTAAAATCACCCCTGTCGGGATTTCACAAATCAGAATGCTGGCGTCTGTATTTTTACTGCTGGCGTCCCGTCTTGCGGTCATTCATACCGGACCCGTACTGCTATTAGAAAGCTCATACAGCAGCTACATAAGAGAATATTTTTGTTTCTGTCTAATATGTAAATATGTGTATTTGTGCCTTTTATATACTCTATGTTGTAGAGGACTGTGTAATGTTTGGTGTGGCTTTGGAATGTGAAACGACGGGAAGTGGTGACTTTGTCACATGTGTGTGAATGGTATTCTTTAATGAATTATACTGGATTTTGCACTGTAAATGATAGTGTATTTTATTAAACTCAGTGGAGTCACGGTGCTCACTGTCGGGTTGGTCACTTGTGACTACTCTTTCCACTGTATACCTTCCTCAGTAGTATACTCCCACTATTAGGGGTACCCTCTAGTTGTGGGAATTATATGAACTTTTACAGAACACCGTTAACATAGGGTCTTCACCCAGAGCCTATGTTCCCCTACACATGTGAAACATCCTTTGTAAACGTCAGTCCAGGATGGGGATAAAACCTCTAGTGGCGTCCCATGCAATGTTTGTGTGCTGAGTAAACTGTCAGGGTGTGGAGTTGCAGCCTTGTAGTATACTCACCGGACACTCCCTCTGCGCGCCTGTGCCGGCTCAGTAGCAACACCCACATTATTCACAGCTCCGCCCACCTCTGCACCACTTCCTCACCCAGAGGGGGGCCCTGCCTATTTTGTCAGTCCCGGGTCCCACAATTTTTGATGGCAGCCCTGCAAACACACAACATACTTACTTACATACAGACATGCATAGATACATACACACAGCAGACATACACAGTATAGTATACAAACTGTACGCACACACCTCTTTCATATAAAAATAAAACATAGCCACCATAATTTAATATAGACGCTGCCCGCCCCCGCCGGTTCAGAGAGTGCTCACCCGTCCAGCATCATTTATTAAAGATGCCCGCGTCCCGATCCCCCTACTCGACCCGCCACTACCACTGGCACCCCCTGACAGGCGACACATACCTGCACTCAGGCGACACTGCATCTCAGCCAGGCCAGCTCTGCTAGCCCCATGGGAAGGGAAATGCCTGAGGAGCTGCGCTCTGCAGCTCCCACTAATTCACCCAGTACAGCAGCCTCGGCTCTTAGTATAACTAACTAAAAAGAGACAGACAGCTCTGCTGCGCTATGCCTTTCAGACCGCCAGCTTTGAACACGGGTTATTGGCACATGAACGCGCATAACCAGGTGCCAGGGAAAATATCCCTTTCAACCCTGTTGGTGACCAGGGTTGAACTCGTGTTCAACCCGGCTCACTGTGTGGTGTGAACAGGAGCCGGGTCGTTGTGACCCATTTTACGTCCACTCTGTGTGGACGGGCGGCGCTTGGAGATCATGTGATCTCCAAGCACACACATACACCATATATGTATTTACACTATAACATTCCTGGGGGTCTCTGCAAAATATTGTGCATAGTTTTTACAGATTTTTTTTGGTGGGGGCGTTTCCCTATTAGACAATGGCTGTGAAACATCTAGAAGCCAACTTTACACCTGGGCGGCTGGACAGTGGGTATTGGTGTGTGTGTGGGGGGGAGAAGGCATAAGGTTTGCCTAGGGCGCTGAGAAACCTTGCACCGGTCCTGGCTGGATCTGCCAGGATGTGTTAGGTTTCAGCGTGTGTCAGACACTGATGACACATCCCCTATCATGCCTTCTCTCTAACTTGCTCCATTTTATCCCCACACACACTCTAGTCCTTCAGTGGGGCTGCCTTTTGCCCAGTTTAGCAGTGCTTGGTAATTACAATAGTTCGAGTTTTCTCCTGTTTAGCCTTCATAATCAAAGAACTAGAGATGGTAGATTGGATGGATGTGCTATGACAAAACAAAGGAGGTAATGTACGAGGTAATTGCAGAGACTGGTCAGCAGAAATCCCCGGCTATTGTATATGCCAGGACGGGTGTAGTACGGTATGCCGGTGCTCGGGCTCCCGGCGACCAGCATACCGGCACCGGGAGCCCGACCGCCGGCATACCGACAGCGTGGCGAGCGCTAAGGAGCCCCTTGCAGGCTCGGTGGCGCGCTATGCGCACCACACTATTTTATTCTCCCACCAGGGGGGTCGTGGACCCCCACGAGCGAGAATAGCTGTTGGTATGCCTGGTGTCGGGATTCCGGAGCCGGATCCCGACATTCGGCATACTGAAGACCACCTGCCAGGACACTCCTGAATTAGAACAGGGGAAGTCTTGTAAATGTTTAGTGTGACTGAAATCATATTTTGTGTAGGGATATGGTTAATATCCCGGTGGTCGGGATCCCGGCAGTCAGAATACCAACGCCGGGATCCTGACCGCTGAGAATGCCGACAGCTTTGCCAGAGCTAATCCCACTTGTGGGTGTCCACGACACCCATAGAGTGGGAATAGAACCTGTGGCTCGCACAGCGAGCCACCGAACCCTCATCCTGCTGCCCACAATCTGATGGCCAGGATCCTGGTGTCGGTACACTGACCTCCAGGATCCCGGCCACCAGGATTCCATCCCCAACACTTTGTGTATATATATTTCAGGTCCACAAATATATTGACTTTTCGAAGCCCTTTCAGCTTTGAGACTGGTTCTATTTATAACTAGAAACTATTCAAAGTCAAATAAAAGCGTTTCCATCTGTAAATGCATGCTGTGCATCTTGGGAGATGATGTCATGCCGAGGTGACTCACTTCCTGTTTGTCTCCTGTTACTTCTACTTGGTGTCTGACTCATGCTGAGTAAATACCTGTATTATACTGATGCTGCAAGTGTCGTCCTGATTTTATTGTTACACATCTACACCATCTCCATATTTTCATATAGAAGCAGGACTAAAAAGGGATGGCTAAGTACTGCTTACTAGGCAAGATTTTAGGGAGATGTATTAAACCTTCCAAAAAGGACAGATGTAGAAGTGGCCCGTAGCAAACAATCAGCTTGAACGTCTTTTTTAGAATTTAGTTGAAAAATGACAGTTGGAAGTTGATTGGTTGTTGTGGGTAACTTCTCCATTTGTCCTCTTTAGAAGGTTTCATACTGTCAAGTCCTTGCTAGCATCCGCTGTAGCATGCAAGTCAGCATGCTTAGCATGTTTGACAGACTAAATACCAGTATAAAACGGTCTGATAAGCATGCTACAGTAATCACCTAAGCAACAGGAGCCTTCCCTGGGCCAACTGAAGGTGGAAAGGACTTTCTATTTCCCTTAGGCTGTGAAAAACTTCTAGCTAACAAGAGAACCCATCTCAGCTTAAGTCTTCTAATGTGTCATTATACCAGAAGAACTTGTAGTTCAAGAAATACCAGATAACCGTTGTTCGAAATCAGGAAAAAAAAATGTACTTGCTTTTGTATAGGGAAAAAATCACAACTATAGCACATTATTCCTCACAAACCTGACCACATATATATATATATATACATATATATATATAGGCAGTCACACTGAATGGACGTTGATCCGCTACCTCCAGTGAGGTTCTATTGACTGAGGTGCCACTATTTGGATAGTTATCCAGGAGTTTTTCTTTGTGAAGCCAATATGCTGAAGTGACCGTTAGCCCGTCTACAGTGTTGTACCGCCGAGTTATATTTATTCTAGTTATGACCGTTTGACAATAAGATTATATGTATGGCTTGTCTTGATAAAGGCTCTATCTATTGAGCCGAAACGTCGACCCAATAAAGCCGATTGTGAATTAAGAAAATTCGTTGGATGATGTGTAAAGGAGAGTGCCCCCCAGGAAACTGGAACTACTGCTATATGTGTATATATATATATATATATATATATATATATATATATGGGTTGGGTAAGTGTGAGCGGCGGTCATTAGACCACTGGTCACCATACCAACCCCGGGATCTCGGCTTCCAGATGCCCAGTGGGGGAAGGCTGTGTGTGAGTGCAACGAAGCCCCTTGTGGGCTCACTGTGCTCTCCACGCTGCACTTGCCACAGCATTCAGACTATCGGGATTGTTATGGGGCGGGATCCTGCTGGTCACACACGTCATATATATATTTATATATATATATATTTAAATATATATATATATAGTGTAAACAACACAGTTCGGCACTCCTAATGAAAAAGTTGCAGCATGCTCCGGTGCCCTGCCTGGCAATAGCAGTATAAGGACCCAAATTGGCTGGCACTCAAAGAGACTGGTAAATAATCACAGACGCAGTTGCTGAAAAGCCAACGTTTCAGGGCTATGATAAAAGGGCATAGCCCTGAAACGTTGGCTTTTCAGCAACTGCGTCTGTGATTATTTACCAGTCTCTTTGAGTGCCAGCCAATTTGGGTCCTTATATATATATATATATATATATATAGTAGGGGTTCCTTAATGCACTATTATTAATCAAATAATTCAACTAAAAGCATATATAGCAAGCATTTTGTATTCCAGAGTACACCGACGTGCATGATTGCTGCTAGTTAGAATAAGAAATGGACAACTGTTAAGAACATTTATACAATCAATTAAGGATCCTTGTTTCTAATTTAAGTCCATAGATCCCTACAATTATGAAATCCAGCTAAATGTTCTTAAGCTGTGAAATCCAATTAAGATTGTTCTATATATGCTTTTAGTTTAATTATTTGCCCTTGCTTATGGGGTTTTTCACTAATATCTAAGAATGAGAACCATTCCAATCATTTCTGTCATCACAATATGAAAATTCTATTGTCTAAGAATGAACACCCCTGAAGAAGTCACCACAGATGAAACGCGTTGGATGAAATAAAATATTTTATTATCATATTTTATTATTATCGTATTAATAAAAATTGAATAGGCATATAAGCCTCTGACATTTCCCTTGTCATCAGAAACGCTTAAGAAAATTGATAATTGAATATGTCATTTGTATTTTAACAATAAAAAAGTTTTTCATTATTTGGGTATATGTGTATATAAGGTACTAACAGAACATCCTCAGTTCATATCCATAAACATATAGTAATTGAAATATCTAGCAAATGAGAGCACTCCTCAGAGATAACCACCTTTATATATATATATATATACAGGTTGAGTATCCCATATCCAAATATTCCGAAATACGGAATATTCCGAAATACAGAATTTTTTGAGTGAGACCGAGATAGTGAAACCTTTGTTTTCTGATGGCTCAATGTACACAAACTTTGTTTAATACACAGAGTTATTAAAATATTGTATTAAATGACCTTCAGGCTGTGTGTATAAGGTGAATATGAGACATAAATTAATTGTGTGAATGTAAACACACTTTGTTTAATGCACTAGGTTATTAAAAATATTAGCTAAAATTACCTCCAGGCTGTGTGTATAAGGTGTATATGAATCATAAATGCATTCTGTGCTTAGACTTGGTTCCCATCACCATGATATCTCATTATGGTATGCGATTATTCCAAAATACGGAAAAATCCGTTATCCAAAATACTTCTGGTCCCAAGCATTTTGGATAAGGGATACTCAACCTGTATATATATATATATATATATATATATATATATATATAGAAAGAGTATTGTCCACACTCACGTCTTCAGAAAACATTGCTGGGGTGACTTCCAGATAATTGGGATCAAAGTCCCACTCCAATATAAATCCAACAAAAAAGGCAGGAGCACTCACCAGTCTTCAAAGTAGTAAAATTGGTTTTTATTCAGATCATTAGTGCAGGAATCAAATCGACGTTTCGGTCTGCATGTAGACCTTTGTCAAGTTCTAATTGAACCAAAGTTGTACTGAAAAATATTTATTACCAAGTTGAAAAAACTTGAAGACTTCACTGATACTTTGAAAAACTGAGGAAATGCCTACCCAATGAGCCAAGAAAAATGATTGAAATATATATCTACATGCTGGAGAAGAATATAATTCATTAGGTGGCCTATAATAAGGAATCCCAATAAACGCTATCATATTCTGGGAATAATTTTCTTCAAGTTTTTTCAACTTGGTAATAAATATTTTTCAGTACAACTTTGGTTCAATTAGAACTTCATACCTTTTGAATACTACAGTTATTCCAATATAAACAGAGAGCTGTTATTTAGAAAACACCCCTGAAGAAGTCGATATAGACGAAACGCGTTGGGTGAAAGCTCATTATATTGTTGTTTTTTTCCTTATACAAATAATGTTGAAATATACAATTGTATCTCCAATGTAAAAGAAAAGGAAAAATTTTATGATAAGTTTTAAATCAAAATCTTTTAATAAAGAGATATATGTGATTCTAATATGGGTGTATAAATGTGTAAGGTCATCCTCTCTTTATATAACATCCACCAACAGTCATCTAATTATATCAGATTATAGAATAAGAGCGCTCCATAGAGATATTTCTTCTTATATATATATGTGTATATCATACTATATGTCTATATAATACACTGCTCAAAAAAATAAAGGGAACACTAAAATAACACATCCTAGATCTGAATGAATGAAATATTCTTATTAAATACTTTGTTCTTTACATAGTTGAATGTACTGACAACAAAATCACACAAAAATTATTACTGGAAATCACATTTATTAACCCATGGAGGTCTGGATTTGAAGTCACCCTCAAAATTAAAGTGGAAAAACACACTACAGGCTGATCCAACTTTGATGTAATGTCCTTAAAACAAGTCAAAATGAGGCTCAGTAGTGTGTGTGGCCTCCACGTGCCTGTATGACCTCCCTACAACGCCTGGGCATGCTCCTGATGAGGTGGCGGATGGTCTCCTGGGGGATCTCCTCCCAGACCTGGACTAAAGCATCCGCCAACTCCTGGACAGTCTGTGGTGCAACGTGGCGCTGGTGGATGGAGCGAGACATGATGTCCCAGATGTGCTCAATTGGATTCAGGTCTGGGGAACGGGCGGGCCAGTCCATAACATCAATGCCTTCATCTTGCCGGAACTGCTGACACACTCCAACCACATGAGGTCTAGCATTGTCTTGCATTAGGAGGAACCCAGGGCCAACCGCACCAGCATATGGTCTCGCAAGGGGTCTGAGGATCTCATCTTGGTACCTAATGGCAGTCAGGCTACCTCTGGCGAGCACATGGAGGGCTGTGCGGCCCCCCCAAAGAAATGCCACCCCACACCATTACTGACCCACTGCCAAACCGGTCATGCTGGAGGATGTTGCAGGCAGCAGAACGTTCTCCTTGGCGTCTCCAGACTCTGTCACGTCTGTCACATGTGCTCAGTGAGAACCTGCTTTCATCTGTGAAGAGCACAGGGCGCCAGTGGCGAATTTGCTAATCTTGGTGTTCTCTGGCAAATGCCAAACGTCCTGCACGGTGTTGGGCTGTAAGCACAACCCCAACCTGTGGACGTCGGGCCCTCATACCACCCTCATGGAGTCTGTTGCTGATCGTTTGAGTAGACACATGCACATTTGTGGCTTGCTGGAGGTCATTTTGCAGGGCTCTGGCAGTGATCCTCCTGTTCTTCCTTGCACAAAGGCGGAGGTAGCGGTCCTGCTGCTGGGTTGTTGCCCTCCTACGGCCTCCTCCACATCTCCTGATGTACTGGCCTGTCTCCTGGTAGCGCATCCATGCTCTGGACACTACGCTGACAGACACAGCAAACCTTCTTGCCACAGCTCGCATTGATGTGCCATCCTGGATGAGCTGCACTACCTGAGCCACTTGTGTGGGTTGTAGGGAGGTCATACAGGCACGTGGAGGCCACACACACTACTGAGCCTCATTTTGACTTGTTTTAAGGACATTACATCAAAGTTGGTTAAGCCTGTCGTGTGTTTTTCCACTTTAATTTTTAGGGTGACTCCAAATCCAGACCTCCATGGGTTAATAAATTTGATTTCCATTGATAATTTTTGTGCGATTTTGTTGTCAGCACATTCAACTATGTAAAGAACAAAGTATTTAATAAGAATGTTTCATTCATTCAGATCTAGGATGTGTTATTTTAGTGTTCCCTTTATTTTTTTGAGCATTGTATATCTACATATACACATAATATATACTATATATGTCATTATCTCAGTAGGGGACCCAAAAATGTGGGATTTTGAATTTTGGATAAGGGATACTGAATATATATATATATATATATATATATATATATATACTGTAGATATATCTATATAGAAGTCATGTGTAAAGCCATGCCTCTCCTTGCACTGCCTACTGTTATGCTGGGCTGGTGGACTTTTGACACTTATCGGAGGTCAAAATTGATGAGCATGTTTTGATATCTGGCAAACTTCATACAGTATAAGTATGTCAGAGGATATACTGTACCTCTTGGAGCATGCTTTATTATGTTTAATACTGTAGCAATGTTTACATTAGGGGACCTGTTGCATTGGTCCCTAGGAATAATACTTCAGTTTGTCTTGGCACAGAGAGCATAATAGGCCCATGTTCATATTAATAAATGCAGATATGCTGGGAAATTATACTTTACGTAGGATAACTTTTGCACATATGGTTTTATGAACATATATGAAAACTAATATTATCTTAATTGTACTTACAAATATGTTATACTTTCCCTTAAATGTAGACCTATTATGCAGTAGACAGCTATTATTTTGCAAACGCTGGTAATTGAAATTGCATTACGTTACTTCTAGTTTTTAATACAGTAAGTCTTTGCAGAAATCTGTGTTGCTCTCTGCTCACATAACTCCATCATCTCTGCCAACATTTCTCATGAGCTTTATTTGAAATTCCAAGCAGCTTATTTTCAGCTCATCTCTGTTCATTGCATGTTCTCTCTCTTTCTCTCCTTCTCTCTCTCTCCTTGTTTGTCCTGTTCCTTTGCATACTCTACCTCAGATGCCAGAGTTAGTTTCATACTATCAGCTATATGTTTCTGCTAGCCTCAGGGCACCATGCTTGCTGGCTTTGATTAAGGTTTCCTGCTATATAAAATACTGGTGGTTGAGTTTCCTGAAAGCTTCCCAGCACTGTGGAGGATTGTGTTCATTTACCTGTATTGTGTCATGATATCCTGTATTCCAGTTTTACAGTGCATTATTTGTCTTATAGAATTTTCCTCACTTTCTCTCATTATTCTCACATTGTAAACTTCCAGAGACAAGTGAAGAGTAAAGAGATTATTTAACAAGTGATCAGGAGAGCGGAAAAAACATTTGGAGAAGGTGTAGTGTTAACATGGAGAAGCGTGGAGTGCGTATGCTCTTCCCACTGACTGTACTGTACATATCTATTACTGTGTTTTAATAATGAAAAAAATAGTATTGCAATAAATGACAGAAACCCATTTTTCAAAATATTATTATATAATAAATAATAATAAAACTAAATAATTGATTGGATTTCAGAACTTGGAGCCTGGGATGAGTCTCTACCATGCTTACTCCATTAGGAGCTTTATAGCTGGGCCTAGTCTCTGCCAGTCCTTAACACTGACTTCCTATATACATTACCAACTCAAACCATTATAAGGTCCCATTATACTGGTTAAAAAAAAAAACATTATTTTTTTAGTAGCATTGTTTTTTAATCTTTATTGCATGTGATTAAAAATAGCCAATGAAACAATTAATTTGCTGAAGTACTAACTTTATCCACTGTATCATATATGGTGTTAATTAAGGTACATGGAGTACCCAATTAACTTTTAGTAATAATATTTTCATTTAAATACAAATAAATTGTGAAAATGGTAAAACAATATCTGTTTTAATAAAATACAACTACAGTATTGGTCTTACGTTTTTCATGAAATGACACACTGTCCCACATGACACACGGTTTACACTTCTTATTTGTACTTACATAGACCTTTATATCTCTTCTCAAATAACACATTGTCCTGATGAAGTGTCGAGCTTTGCTCGTCATTTACTGAACCGCAGTAGTTGTCCAGGTAAAAGGCAATAATAAAAATAATAAATAATAGGACTCAAGGCACTTAACAGATAGTATGAATATAATACAATATAAAAATTACGAACATATGGCCTACTGCAATTCAAAGGATGTGGCAGGTATTTTGAGTCATCATTTGTAAGGATTATTCATCCTATCCACGAAGGATCTATGTAAGGCAGCCATTTTAGGCACTCTACAGGGTATTACACTGGGCAGAATGAGCAATGCTAGAAACGGAAGACACATATCGGGAGGAATATAAATACTAGATGATGTCCTTGCTTGTTTATCAGAACCATACATTTTTTATTCTACACAGAGCCCCGAGCTAGGCAGCCATGTTCGGCGAACTTCTATGGTTACAATATGCAAATAAGCACTACATGGAGATAAAACAATCAGGGATAAAGTTAACGGTGAACTAAAAGGATACACACTGCATAAATAACTAAGGGGTCTATTTACTAAGCCTTGGATGGAGATAAAGTACCAGCCAATCGGCTCCTAACTGTCATTTTTCAAACACATAAAATAACTAAGGGGTCTATTTACTAAGCCTTGGATGGAGATAAAGTACCAGCCAATCGGCTCCTAACTGTCATTTTTCAAACACATCCTGTGACATGGCAGTTAGGAGCCAACTGGCTGGTACTTTATCTCTATCGACTTTATTTCCATCCAAGACTTAGTAAATAGACCCCTAAGTTTGTTGGACATCACTCTTGACAGTATCAGGGGAGGTAGCCATATAAGGTGAACCTTAAAGGTTACAGTGGGCAGGATGAGCAGTCCACAGAAGTGTAACATGCAGTAGGATATTAAAGAGAAAGACCAGTTGAGGTGGAGTCCATGATATGGTAGCATGGAGAGACAGTAGTTATCAGCATAGGGCATTTAGAAATACAATAGAATTGAAACAGAAATAAATTATATCTCTAGATTGAGAAAGTGGCATTACGTAAAATTCTAAATCAAGTGTAAAAAAAAAACAAGTGGGCAGCATATAGGTGAGTCTAGTAATATGAGTAAGTACACCAAAGTCCAAATTCAGTGAAAACTCTGATTTGAAGTCCACACTTAAAATACAGGCTTGGAGATGGCAGCCCAAGCCTGTGTGTGCAGGCTTTTCAGATGATGCACTTTTGTAGGGGAATACTAGATTAAACTAATTAATGGTGGGGGATGTTGCAGGACTAAACTTAGAAAACAAACTATGCTTGAGGTGTGGAAAGTGCAGGCAGGCAGAAATGAAAACATCGGCTATGGTAGATGGAATTACTGTACATGATTTTGATGAAAAGCAGTCGTTTAGGAGCAGGGATTGCAGATGGTTCTAATTCAGTTTTCCTCCTGTTTAACTCTGCTCTAACTCCGATATTGATTTAAAAACTCATAACACTTAACATACTAAACACCATAGCAGCCATAATGGCTTGGATCCTGATTAAAACCCCCACCCCCAATCTTAATACAGATTTGAAACTACTTATATAAACAATTGAGAGCTTGCCTATGGAATATAATCAGTGCTATGCTAAAGAATCATATAGCATCTGATGGGAGTTGTGATTGTTCAATTTATTTGTGGATGATAAGAAGGCAGCATCACTTCACAGCTAATAATGCCCCGTTCACACTGACAAATGTTTCCGGGGTTATTGCACATGAATGCGCATCAACCCAGAAATTTGCTCAGTGTGAAAGGGTACTGGAAAAATATTCCGGGTCTTGCGTCCCGGCATTTCATCCCAGGTCTCGACCTGGATTGAATCTGGAATCGACCCGGGATGCGGTGCAGTGTGAACGGGTAAGCCAGGTCAAGGCGACCCGGCACCCGTTCTCTGCATAGAAGGAGGTGGTGCTTGGAGATGATTATCTCCAAGCACCGCCTCTGGTAGCATCAGCGGTGACGTCACCGACCCGGCAATATGCCAGGTCGGGCCGCAAGTCTGAAGGGGTCTCAAGCCGGGTCACACCTGGGAAGCACCCGTGTACATATTCTCGGGTGCGACCCGGGCTATTGTCAATCTGAAAGGGGTATAAGATGTCCGGTCTAATGTCGATATTGTTTTAAAAGCACATAACACTTTAAAACGCATCAGATGCGACCACACCAGGCTGTGCTGTCCCTGACATGGTCACATCTGATGCAACCTATCAGAAAGCTCACTGTGCACACTGAAGAGAATATTCCTGCAATTGCAGCTCTGAAAGGACAACCCCTTGGTCCTGCTGTGCTGCTGATCACTGCTGATCAGTCAGCATGGCAGCACCCCCTCACAGCGACTGCAGACATTAGCAACAACTGGATAAAGGTAAAAAAAAAAGCAGCCCTCACGTTTCCTGTGACTCCAGAGAGGATCTGGTGCTGGAAAACTGAAGTTACAATGGTCCTGATGTTCTGACCATTGATGATCATGATGTTCCTACTATTTATGTTTGTACCAATGTTCATTTAAAAAAAAAATCAAATTATATTGAATATATTCCATTGTATTGGATATCTTGTATAAGATATGTTCTTAACCTAATTCACTCATAAAAAATAATAATTTCTGAGCGGTTTATGGAAGAAATATTACTCCGCTAAGTAGCTAATGACATGTTGCAGCTTCATTTCTGTTAACATAGTAGTAATTTACACACGTTCTTTGACGTTATCTGATCTGCTGTTTCCCCAAAAGCTGCTTGCTAGTTGCTACAGTTTACTCGTCACCCAGGATGAGCTAATCAAAGTATCTCTCCTTGAAATCTCTCATATTTGCAAGACAATGAAAACACCTTCCTTTATTTTGGCACTGGACTTAGGAAATGTCTTCATGAGGTAGCTTTAAGATGGTACATCTTCATCCATGACCTTCACAAAATTCTTCATAAGTCCCAATGTGTCAGTGAAGTGGTGATAACAAGGTCTTGCTGTTAAAACCCGTAGGAAGGGCCGTGTGATTCAGGAAACTGCGGCCCAGAAATAATCATCAGGTTCTGTGTGCTGTGCAGCCCCTTTGTGCAGTTTCTTAATATCATGGTTACTAGGAGTTTTTGTTAGGGGTGTAGTAATTGGTGAACACTCAGTGATCTGCTGATTGTGTGAATCATGGGAGTGAGCATGGTGAGGCAATTAAGCCCCCTATAGCCTGGGTTCACTCACTGCTCTGTGCTGATGATATTCTTAGGATATTGTGATGTATTCTGAGAAAGACTAAAAGTCTACTGTTGCCTAATGGTACTCCTGTCTGGAAGCATTACCAATAGACTATTGATCTTGTTTAACGTCTTGTCTGATGTAACCTTGTTCACAGCCATGGTTTTGTATCCGGTTCACAGTATCCTGTTTCAAGTCATGTTTGGAAATTATTTGCCTTCATTCACAGTCTGTTCATAGCCCTAGACCCTTGTCAGATATCTGGACATTAACAAACCCTCTCCAGCATAGGTGCTGGCTAATCAGATTCTGACTTTATGTGAAATTGTTCAGTCTGTCTCAAAGACTTTTAATGCAGAAATTATAGAACGCCGGAGTGTTTGTAACTCTGGCTTCTCCCAGGAAGCCTATGGTAACAGAACATCCGGAGATGCCTCACAGACTTGCCCAGCTGGAGATGCCTCACAGAGCTGCCCAGACAGAGATACCTCAGAGCTCCCCAGACAGAGATGCCTCAGAGCTCCCCAGACAGAGATGCCTCAGAGCTCCCCAGACAGAGATGCCTCAGAGCTCCCCAGACAGAGATGCCTCAGAGCACCCCAGACAGAGATGCCTCAGAGCTCCCCAGACAGAGATGCCTCAGAGCTCCCCAGACAGAAATGCCTCAGAGCTGCCCAGACAGAGATGCTTCACAGATCTGCTCAGCCATAAATGTCTTACAAAGCTGCCCCATCATTCATTAGAAGCTAATGACATCCATGCGGAAGAAAGAATTTTGATTAACTGAATATTGTTTTAGCTCATACAATGGTTGCATCTGCTTGCCATACTGCATACTTTGGGCCTCTGCAGCTGAGCGCGCACTTCTTTAGATAATTCAGACTCATGTGTAACACATTCACATCTCCACTTGTGACTAATGGAATGTATTAGCGTGGTAACAAGGTGCTTCTGTGTGAGAAAGTGTGGAGGACAAATTAGAGAGATAGAGCTGGTGAAGGGAGGAAGTGTGGAGGAATAAAGAGAGCTGTTGAAGGGGTGCACTGATAATGATGATGGCTATTTAACTGAACGTATGGATTGGGGCAATGTAGTAGCAAAGATCTGTACAATTCAGCATGCAGGCGAATATCCATGTTTTCTGTATGCACACAATATGGGGGTAATTGCATTCAGCTTGTTGCAACTCATCTGCCCATCTGTGTTCAAAGCAAAGACTCTTATAAAGTTATTTTTAAATAGAGAATAATGGTAACAAGTATCTGCTTTATGGTACATTAACATGGCAGTTATTAATCCAGGTCAGTGACCTGGAGTGTGAGATGACAAAAATAGAGTATGACAACAAGCAGTGAGCAACTCTGAAAACAAACACATTTTTCTAATACAAATGCACAATTCCTTAGATAAATAGAGCGTCACAGTTCACCTTCCATTACAACATATTTTGCTTTCAGGTCCATTGTGTTCCATCACCTATTTACTATACAAGTCATCCCCCTTAAGTCATTTGTTTGGGAGTGAAAGATGTTTTGTTATCCTAACACTCTAACAGTTTGGGAAACACAGATCACTAACGAGGCTTGTGACCTTCAAAGCTTATTATCTCCGTTGACATGACTTCTAAATCTACATTACTTGATTGTTCCTGGGCAGATTTCTGTGAAGGGCAATCACATTTAGATTTACATAATCGTGATGATCGCATTTCATACATTCCCAAGTACCTCAACTTAATGAATAAAATCCATGCATTATGGAAGAAAAGACCCTGGCAAAGCCTTAACACTCTTCACAATAAAGTTCAATTGACTTTTCAGTGTTAACATTTGATAATCAACCTTGACAAATTGCTCACAAATTGCATTCCTGTGGATAATACTGGATTGCTTTACAATATGCTGCATGAATTATCTGAGACTTCTGCATTCCAGCCTCTATTTATGCACATTTTGTTGTGGAAAGTTCATCTTCAACATAGAACTGTGCTAAGTATACTAAATATAATTTGCAAATGTAGGCTGAAGAAGACGAGCGGCAACACTATATTAACCTTTTTACCGCACTGGCGTAAGAACCCTGGAAGCATAAAAACTTAGAAAGAAAAAGTAAAGACAACAATTAAAATAAATATGCAATAGAGCTCACTTAGAAATGTTTATGGAACCTTTCTCGGACATCTTCTAGGATACAGAGAGTTATTTGCTGTTGCTTTAGGCCAGAGGTTCTCAAACTCGGTCCTCGGGAGCCCACACAGTGCATGTTTTGCAGGTAACCCAGCAGGTGCACAGGTGTATTAATTACTCACTGACACATTTTAAAAGGTCCACAGGTGGAGCTAATTATTTCACTTGCAATTCTGTGAGGAGACCTGCAAAACATGCACTGTGTGGGCCCCTGAGGACCGAGTTTGAGAACCTCTGCTTTAGGTCTTCTGAATCCCTGGAGAAGGAGAAGAAGCCAGCAGTTTCTTATATGTGATGCTGTTGACTGTGACTTGTCCATTTCAGTGTTACACTGGGAGTATGGTGTTTAGCTATGACGTCAGAGGTAAGTGTCACACTCCCAGTCTGAATGGTCAAGGATTCTAACCACACCGTCCACCAACTTAAAAAGCAGAAGGCATGGGGGCACTGATACCAACCAAATATGTGTGGGGAAAAGAGGTTTCAAATGTGGGAGCAAACACAGTGTTTGCGTCCACCCAGCTTATACTTATTTTTGATATCCGTTGTTTAAGAATTTAAATTACCTTTTTTTATTTTTTTACATTTTCTCTTTATTAAATAACTTAAAGTTTGTTTTTTCGTTACTTAATTTAGCACAGTTTCTGTTCATTAGACATAAAAAATGTGTTGGGAATGTGTGTGCAGTTTCGTGGGTGAGTACAGTACTATACACACCAGCTGATATTGTGTAAGTAATAACCAGACCAGTGACTAAACTAGGCCCTGTGGATTTTTGTGGCACAAGTAAATGTACAGCCATACTAACTGTTACAATGGTTGGATTGGCAGTGGAGCAGAGCTGGGTTGTGGGCAGCTCATCAGTAATAGTAATTTGCTATGGGGCTTTCACAGAGCTTAAAGTGGTCCTGGAGAGGTAGTGCAGCTCATTTATTCCCGCACCTACCCCCCCTCCTCCTCACATTAACTGGAGCCAAAACCAGTGCTAGTGTTTTCCGCACCCCCCTACAAACTATACACGAGTGAACTACTTCCCTTGCTTTATAAAAAAGACATTGATCTCACAAAGAAGCAGCTTGGTCAAACAATAGTGCCCCCAAGTCAAATAACACCACACAGTAGCAAAATCTTACTCACATTACATCACATGTAGTGCCCCATATTCATATTACACCACATAGTAATGCTGCTTATTATGGTTACATCACTCAGTAGTGCCCCTTATTCACATTGCACCACAAAATGATACCCTCTGTACATGTTATACCACACAGTAGTGCCCCTTATATACAATGCCCACAGCAGTAGTGCCCCTTACACATAATGCCAACAGTAGTGCCCCTTATACAATCTTTGCTTCTGTCACTCCAGCAGCTCACCGCTTGTGTCCCTACAGCAGCTCCATGCCCTGTATATATACAGCAGCTTCCCCACTTCCTTTGTCCCTCTAGCCCCCTCTCATCTTGTCTGCAAGATGCAGAGCCTTCCCTTCTTGACTCTTCATGACAGCATGACATCACATATGCCATGCCGGAAAAGGATACCACTGGGACCTGAGGAGGGGATGAATGCTGTCCAACAGACACATCACATGTGAGTACCAGGAGGGTTGGGCTGTAGATGGAGGAGGACCATGGAGCCACCAGGACCTGAGGAAGGGGGAGGTGGTTGCAGCTCATCAGTAACACTAGCGCCGCCTGCATCATCTATTGACATAGGTGATGGGGCAGATTTTTCTGTTGGAATTACTGTTTAGGGCAATGGATGTGGTGGAACTAGTTCCCCCTACCATTACAGGTGGTGGAACTCAGTTCCACCTCGTTCCCCCTCACTTTAACCCCTGGGCTTACACATATCTACGTATACAGTACATCCTGGCTGTTGCACGTAGGATGGTGCCACTTGAGACAAGGTTCTCTCCTCACCTAATAGAAGTATCAGCCCTGATGTAGAGATTGATGGACAATAATTCAACAAAATCAGCTTAGACGTGACCAGATGTAAGATTTTTGAGTGTCTATGTTCTCTCTGAAGTGTAAATTATGGGCCTTCTTTAGCTGCATTTGCAGTTTTGCTATCTCTCGCGTGTTGTGGGACGCCCAGCATGCTAATTGCTGCCCAGCAATGCAATTGTGATCGCATCGCTGATTTAAGGTAGCCGCCCAGCCTCTGCAGCCGCCTGGCTGTTTTCAGTCGCAGCGGCCCGTATGACGTCACAAGGCCGCCTCAATCCCACCCCCGTTTCCAACAGCACGCCCCTGCAATGGCAAGTCGACACCCACAACGCCGTGACACGGCCCCGCGAACTCTTCTCCCTGTCAATCAGGCAGAGGCGTTCACATTAGTGAGATGCGATCACATCTCCCTGCCTCCATACACGCAGTACAGCTCATGAGCATGTGAACTGGGCATAGATACTTCAGTATGTGATCGCATTGCTGATGCAATCCATACTAAATAGGATCTCTTTTTCTAGAAATTCCCACTTTTATATCATTTCTATAAATTATTATATTTTAACATTTTTCTGTAGCATCTTTTCGCTGCAACACACATTATCACAGACAATAAGGTTCATTGTGTGTATTTTGCATCTCCGATTATGCTTATATATTTATATTTAATTTTGCATTACTAGTTTTTATTTGCTTGCTTGTAATAATATATTAACTTGCATACAATACAATATAATACAATAACTATACGCAATGTGGAATTTCTCCATCTTATTCTGTACAGAATATTCTTTTGCTTTTACACCAGTTCACCAGTCCCCGGAAACATTGATCTTAATGTCAATGAGTCAAACGATTACAGTGTTCACTCTTGCTGTTTTTAGATCTTTTTCTACATTGAGTTTTACCAAGTTTACAGTTACTGTATTTGCTTATTTCCACCCAGATAATAGTACTGTATAAAAAACTGGTTTTGTATTATTCAGATGCACTTCAAACATACATTATATTGGCTACAGAATGGTTATGCAAATGACTCTTATACATAAACACTAATTAGAAAAAATAATAATAAATAGATACTTATATATGAAAATATTAGAATTTAAATCTATAGTAAATTTGAAGGTAATTAAACTTAATTAATGAATTAAATTTAACATATGCCTTACCCACTTATGTATCAAAGCTTCTAAAGAGTGGAGAAGTGGAT
This sequence comes from Pseudophryne corroboree, assembly GCF_028390025.1. Taxonomy (NCBI): domain Eukaryota; kingdom Metazoa; phylum Chordata; class Amphibia; order Anura; family Myobatrachidae; genus Pseudophryne; species Pseudophryne corroboree. Next base: position 404,817,731 of record NC_086452.1, read on the forward strand.
AAATTTACCATATCAACCAATTAGCTTCTAGCTAGCAGTAGCAAATACTGTATACCTCTTAGTTATCCCTAAACCCTACCTAAAGTGTCTCTTCCCACATCACAGCTAGTTCCTAGGACAGAGGCAGCCTCTTTATTGAATCCGGGATGTCCGATGTGAAACCGCGGCATCCATATTGGCTTTCTTCAATTCAAAATGATGCTGTCTATTCTTTGGGAGCTGACTTATGCCGTCCATACATTAAATGCAAGCCATCCTACGACCCTCTTCCTCCCGTCAGTGTGCGATAGATTGTACGGTATGATCTATCGTACGTCCGCAATTACCGGCGGCCGGGATCGGCAGATCATATGTACAGTACATATGATCAGTTGATGAAATGTATGACCCACAGGGCCACACATCGCATTGTGTTCACACCCAAAATATGCACTTTGTGCATGCGATGGGTCAAATGATGGGACTATATCATGTATTTGTACGAGATATTGTCCTAGTGTATGGCCAGCATTAGATGAGGGGAGGAGACAATAGCAATGATGCTGTCCACATATGTAGCATATGTATGGGGGGAGGAGTGAGGCAGGTAATGTATGCCTTGAGGGGTGTAAGACAGGTAGTCTACATCCCATGGTGGGGAGGGTGATATATTGTTTGTCCCGGGAATGGGGGGTGTTGTCACAAACCCGTTGTCTTGAGCTTGCGCACTCATACACATATCTTCAAAAAGTCCTGCATATTATACTAGGTGTGACTGAAGAATATAATTTAAAGCAAAGCTAAACCAGGACGCTGTTGCACAGCTACAGTATACGCATTCAGTTATTATTGTAAGGCAGGCTCTCTGAGGCATTAAAGGAAACGTGAGTTGTAATTACAGTAGTTTTTGCTAAGTATAAGTATCTCTTTGATATTGATTTGCACAAATTTGGTAAAATATAACTGGCAATGTGTTATTCGCAATTTGGACGGGTAATATGACAATCCCTATCCTTTATGGATTTACTGATGTGCTTTGCTGTGGTGGGGGCTGGTACAGTATGTGCGTGCTATCGACATGTTTCCTTCACGGAGTCAGTCTATAAAAATATTGCTACACAACGTTGTGTGTAATGTATTGATGTTTCATATATGGATAAAGTCAGAGCTTGGAATCTGTTGCAGTGTGTATCTAGAACTATGGCTGTTGCAGTGTGTATCTAGAACTCTGGCTGTTGCAGTGTGTATCTAGAACTCTGGCTGTTGCAGTGTGTATCTAGAACTCTGATGAGTCGCGATAAGAGTGAAGCATTCACTCATATCACTTAGGAAAAACATAGCAATGGTTCCAGCTGCAAATGATCTGTATAACGGAAAGATAAGGAATTGGAGAAGAAGGGATATGGGAAATTAAAAAGGAAAAGTGAAGAAAGTAAAAGTAGAGTATAGTTAAAAGTAAGGTTGAGATAGAAAGGAAAGTGATAAGCGAAATGAAGGATGCAACCAAAAAGAACGTGGATATAGTTTATTTCTGGAGAAAAGAATGTAGAATAAATGAGAGAGAAATAAAAAGATAACATATATAAACAGAACAAACTACTTTAAAAGATAAATTATAAAACATTTAATTATTTAAAATATAGGACGAATGGAAGAAATACAGTAGGAAGAAAAGTCATGCTGAATAGTGAACTATGAATAAAAGTAAATGGACAAATGTGGGTCAGAATATGGATGTAGGATGGATAAAACTGAGTGATACTGTAGTACTATTTTTAACCACTGCCTCTCCCTTCCTCCTTCTGCCTCTCCCTGCTTCCTTCTGCCTCTCCCAGTCACCATCTACCTCTCTCCCTCTTCCCGTCACATCTCCCCATTTTCCTCTGCCTCTCCATGTCACCCACTGCCTCTGTTGATATTTAAATGTTCATCCAGCCAGATTTATAAATAACAGGCAGAAAAAACATTACATCTCACCAGTTAATAGCCATAGGATTTGAAGGCTTGAACTCCTACTGTATACCACATTTAGTGGTAGCTGCCTTGAACTCTTCCTTGTCCTGTTCTATAAAAGCAAATACATTGATGCAAGATCCTTTCTGGATCTTACAATGACAAATCAGTCTCAATCTCACAATGCAGTGGTGTTTTCACAATGGACAATGGGATAAGCACTTCCGTGAGCGCCATCTCCATTGCTTTTACCTACCCTAGAGCACCTAGCTTTCTTCTCATGTCTATCAGCCTTAAGCCCTGTGTATTTTGCCTCTTGTCTGCATGTCTTACTGGAGCTGTCAGAGAGGACAGAGGAAGAAGATGAAATGACAGAACCAGTTTCCTCAGAATACAGAAGAAACCCATCTGAAGTCCCATGCTGATTACGCCTGGACACTCCAGATGAAATCTCATTGAACACTTTCACATTGTCCCTAAGCGCATTGATTGTTTTCCTACCTGAAAAATATGGAAGGACCTCAATTAAGGAAACCAACTGAGGCAATACAGATGAGGATAAAACAGTGCCATAAGCAGCAGAAGTATGTGCAAGGGACCCTGGCAAAATCATCTGCAGACCACCAAGGTCACCTACTTGCAAAGGAAAATGGCCTAGCATATGTAAAGATTGGAAAAATGGCCACTCAGATGGAGTAAATAGTGAACCAACTGAACCCTGACTGACCCGTGGAATCAGTGGCCATTGTGCAGAGGTTGGGGCAAGTAGTGAAAAAGAAAAACAGCTCCAGTGAAATAAATCCCTGTACTCAGCTTTCCAGAAAAACTTTGACCCACATATAAAAATTAACCACAAATGCACCACTGAAACCTCACACAGTAGAACTACCAACAACATGGGATAATCACACGAGCCAACTCCCAATCTTGATGTTTAAACTACCTCTTTCTCATGTCAGTCATTTGATTCTTCTTATTATAAACATAGAAAAATTTTGACAGCAGATAAGAACCACTTGGCCCATCTAGTCTGCTGTAAATAAATTTACATGTACACACTTACACACTATAGTACATTTTTTGTCAGGAGTCAATTAAACTACAAGTATTTTTCTGGATCAAGTGATTATAGAGGTGATTGTCTAATCATTAGACTTCATGTTGGGATTACAATGAAAGTGCTTTTGATGAGAGCCAGCAAAGGGTCAAAACTGGCAAGGGGAAGACATCTCAAGTTAAACAATCAGGAGTTATTGGTCTGTAAAATATATCTTCAGGCAATTCAGGGGGATCTCTGTTTAACATACGACCAACAATTGGGATTTTGTGACACTGTGCAATATATGTGATGGTCCTCTGCAAAATATACTGTAGGTTCAGGTTTTTATCTCAACTTTTAATGCACCAAAATAGCTCTCATGCAAAGTGCACTGTGTAAACTAATACATCCGAGGTTCCCAAACTGTGTGCCGTGGCTCCCTGGGGTGCATCGGGACACTTGCAGGGGTACCCTGGGTTGCTGGTCAAGGACCAATTCAAATTATTCATGGTCAATATAATAGGCAAAACCAGTGCTGGTGGCTGCCAGTCATAAAATATGTGGCCAAACAGAAGCAAATCTTGTCCCTCACCACACAACTGACCCTAAGGATGACATATAAACGCGATAAACTTAATGTAATATTTCTTTCTAAATTTCTCAATAAGAAATTTTTGGCCTAGGAATGGCGTGAAAAAAATTCTGATATTCTAGGGCGCCGTGATTCAAAAAAGTTTGGAAACCACTGTAATACATGCTGTATCGTAATAGGGTTGGTTTCAGTTTCAGTTTTTGATAGGTGCGGCTCAATATTGTGGACAAATCAAGTTTCCCTTTAATTTTCAGAATCTGGTAACATGATCTAAGTCACTGGTACAGCAGGGAAGGATGGAGGGGTCACCCCACAATAACCCCCAAGCCATCACCTTGCATAAAGCTTTCCTGAATACAACATTACAAATGATTTTGCCATCCTTATCGAACCACATTTTTTTGATCATAAAAATAGGTTTCCAGCACAGAGAATGAAAAATAAGGTTCCTGAGTTAAATAACTATCTGAAGTTAGAGACTATTATATAGATATATTTCATGTAATGTACTATGAAATCATCAAATTCCAATTCATGGTGCCAGGATTAGTTTTAGCTCAGAAAATTCACACATGTTGTGTGCATACAGCAGTTGCAGTTATAAAGATGATAGAACATGATAAGATCTGAAACATAGACGGTTAAATCGATATACTTGAAAGAAAAAAAATTATTGTGAAAGACAGCAGCAGGTGGTCTTGGCGGTATCACTCTCTTAAAGATAGTTTTATCTGTGTTACCTCACAGACACAAACCGTTATGGGCTCTTGTCAGTTTAAGTTGACTCATTTGGGGCAATTATAGTCTGCTCAGAAAAGCTGTTGAAAGTACTATTTCCTTTTCATAGAGAATTTTCCCTTACCTTGACACAAATTGAGTTTAAAGAAGCAAAAAACAAACAAAAAACTTATCTAGTGAAATGAAAATATAAAATACTATTTTTTTACGTCATCTATCTATCTATCTATCTATCTATCTATCTATCTATCTATCTATCTATCTATTTATCTGTCTGTCTGTCCCTATGATAAGCAATAAAGTTGTCCAGAATACAGAAGAAAATTAAAGTATCTCACCTCCCAAGTATCTCACAAGGATTACTCATCTTTACAAAGTAGCGCTGCGGCCTGAAACATTATATATATATATTTTATTTTTATTTTGGTGAATACCTGTGAAGGAAGACAGATCTCTATCACCATTAGAGGGAGTATTGGAAAAAGGAACCACATATCCAAAGTCGCTGGATGAATTAAGGTAATCTGGGAAAGGCCTTTTGGAACATTCAGAGGACAGAAATCCCTGATACCATAGAGGGTGCTCATAGAGGCTATTTGTGGACTGAAATTGTGGATTTTTGAAGGTGGGGGTGACCACCTCAGGCCTTGATTGCTACACTATTGATTTGTAGCGCTGTTTTTTAAAGTTTTTCTTCATTTGCAGAGTACTGCCGTATATGTCCAGTGTTACTGCCATATATGTCCAGTGTTATGCCGTATAAATTTAGTGATACTGATGTATATGTCCAGTGGTATTGCCATATAATTCCAGTGATACTGCGGTATATGTCGGGTGATACTGCCGTATAAATCCAGTCCAGTGATACTGCCGTATATGTCCAGTGATACTGCCGTATATGTCCAGTGGTACTGCCATATATGTCTAGTGGTACTGCCATATAAATCCAGTGGTACTGGCATATAAATCCAGTCCAGTGATACTGCCATATAAGTCCAGTGATACTGCTGTATATATCCAGTGGTACTGCCGTATAAATCCAGTCCAGTGGTACTGCCGTATAAGTCCAGTTATACTGCCGTATATGTCCAGTGATACTGCCGTATATGTCCAGTGATACTGCCATATATGTCCAGTGGTACTGCCGTATAAGTCCAGTCCAGTGGTGCTGTCCTGTACTGTATATTATTTACTCTAAATAAAGGGGTTAATAATATTTAATCCAAATAATTTTTACAGGGTTTGCCCTGTTTGGTGTAGAGGTACGCTCTCCTTTCCCGCATTTTGTTATATAACTCCAGAAAAATCATGGAGAACAAAAATTTGGAGGATAAAATAGAGAAAGATCAAGAACCACTTCCTCCTACTGCTGCTGTTGTTGCTGCTGGGAGTCGATCGTCATCCCAGAGGGGAAGTCGGAAGACCACTTGTACTACTTCCAGTAAGCAATTGACTGTCCAACAGTCCTTTGCGATGAAGATGAAATATGACAGCAGTCATCCTATTGCAAAGCGGATAACTGAGGCATTGACAGCTATGTTGGTGTTAGACGTGCATCTGGTATCCGCCATTAGTGCTGTGGGACTGCAGTGCCAACCCTAGATGGGCCAGGTGTTCATGCCGCACACTTGTGTCGCTTAGCTTAGTCATACAGCTACCTCATTGCACCTCTTTTACTTCTTTGCATGATGTGCTGTTTGGGGCCTATTTTTTTTAAGTGCCAACCTGTCTGCCACTGCAGTGCCACTCCTAGATGGGCCAGGTGTTTGTGCTTCACACTTGTGTCACTTAGCTTAGTCATACAGCTACCTCATTGCACCTCTTTTACTTCTTTGCATGATGTGCTGTTTGAGGACTATTTTTTTTAAGTGCCATCCTGTCTGACACTGCAGTGCCACTCCTAGATAGGCCAGGTGTTTGTGCCGTACACTTGGGTCGCTTATTATTATTACATTTTATTTATAAGGCGCGACAAGTGTTTTGCAGTGCCGTACAAACGACAGTACAGGGAGACAAACTTAGCATTACGGTAAATAAATAACAAATAGAGTACAGGTAACAAAGAGCACTACCATTCTCAAGACATAATACAGCTAAGATGTAAGTAGTGAGGGAGGGATCATCGTACTACTAGGGGCTGGTGGCCATCGATGGAGATGAGCCTTTACCAGCAGGAGAAAAAGCGGGTATAGATGTTCACTGAGTAGGGGAGAGCTGCTAGTGAAATGTGTCGAGTAGAGGGTTTAGATAACAAGAGGAAAGAGGACCCTGCTCTGAAGAGCTAACAATCTAGTGGGAAGGGTCAACAGACAGATGACATAAGGTGCAAGCAAGTGGGAGGTAGCCTGATGGCAGTATGTAAGCAAAGCTGAGATGTTCAAGGCATGAGGGAGGGGGATGGAGGAGCAGCCTCAGCACTTGGTTATGCATTGGGAGGGTATGCTTTGATGAATAGGTGGGTTTTTAGTGCCCGTTTGAAGCTTTGCAAGGTCGGGGAGAGTCTAATGGAGATGGGGAGTGCATTCCACTGAAGGGGTGCAGGACGGACATAGTCTTGAACTCGAGCATGGGAAGCAGTGACCAGGGTGGTGGAGAGGCAACGGTCATTGGTCGACCGTAGTGGGTGGGAGGGAGTATGATGGGAGAGGAGGTTGGAGATGTACGGAGCAGTGGAATTAGAAATGGCCTTCTATGTGGGGAATGGGAGCTAGTATAGATTTTGTTGAAGGGGAGTGGCAGATGTGGAGCTGCAGGAGAGAAAGATAAGCCTAGCTGCAGAGTTCAGGACAGATTGGAGGGGAGCAAGATGGGAGCAACGAAGCCAGTGAGGAGAGATAAGCCTAGCTGCAGAGTTCAGGACAGATTGGAGGGGAGCAAGATGGGAGCAAGCGAGGCCAGTGAGGAGAACATTGCAGTAGTCGAGTCGTGAGATGACCAGTGAGTGGATGATAAGTTTAGTTGCACTCTGGGAAAGAAATGGCCTGATGCAAGCAATGTTGCGTAGCTGGAACTGACAGGATTGTGTCAGTGCTTAGATGTGGGGTGCAAAGGAGAGGGAGGATTCAAGAGTGACGCCCAAGCAGCGGAGTTGGGAAATGGTGTAGATGGTGGTGTTGTCAACAGTGATAGAGATATTGGTAGGGGGTGTTGCTCTGGATGGGGAAAAGATGATGAGTTCAGTTTTGCCCATGTTGAGCTTCAGAGAGTGCTCAGACATCCAGGAGGAGATTGCGGAGAGACGGCTGGAAACCTGAGAGAGGACAGAGGGGGACAGATCAGGATGAGCGCACCAAGGAAAGAGGTATACAGGGAGAACAGAAGGGGGCTAAGGACAGAACCCTGAGGGACAACAACAGGAAGGATGGATGGGTGTAAGGTGGTGCCGGAGGCAGACACAGAGAAGGAGTGGTTAGTGAGGTAAGAAGAAAACCAGTCAAGGACAGTGCTAGAGAGGCCAGCGTTTTGGAGTGTGCGGAGGAGGAGAGGATGATCCACAGTGTCAAAGGCAGCAGAGAGGTCCAGAAGGATGAGCAGAGAGAAGTGGCCCCTGGATTTGGCCAAATGCAGGTCATTGGTGACTTTCACCAGGGCAGTCTCAGTGAAGTGGAGTGGGCAAAAGCCAGATTGTAGTGGATCGAGGATGGAGTTGTCAGAGAGGTAGCTTATGAGACGGCTGTAGACTAGTCATTCAAGTAGTTTGGAGGTGAAAGGGAGAAGAGATATGGGGTGGTAGTTAATGGGTGATGAAGGGTCGAGGTTGGGTTTTTTGAGAATAGGTGAGACCAGAGTATGTTTGAATGGTGAGGGGAAGATGCCGGTAGAGAGCGATAGGTTAAAGAGGTGAGCAAGGTGGGAGTATGCAGTGGGGGAGAGGGAGCAGAGAAGACAAGAGGGAAGGGTGTTTGGGGGCAGGTGGAGGGGGGAGGATAAGATGAGGGAGTGGACTTCCTTGTCTGAAGTGGGAGGTAAGGAGGACAGGGTAAGATAGATTGAGGGGAGGGATGATGGGGGCAGAGGGGCAGCAGAGGGGTGACGTGGGGAGATGTCATGTTGGATATCATCAATTTTGGGGATGAAGAAGGAGGCAAAGCCAGTGCCAGTGAGGGAGGATGGGAGGGGAGGAGGAGGGGGGCGAAGGAGAGTGTTGAAAGTTTCAAAGAGACGGCATGGACAGGATGACTGAGAAGAGATGAGTACTTGGTATAAGTATTGCTTGACGAGGGAAAGAGCAGAGCTGTAGGAGGAGAGAATAAACTTGAAATGGAGGAAGTCTGGCAGAGAGTGAGATTTTCTCCAAGCGTGTTCAGCGGGGCGTGAGCATTTTTGTAAGAAGCGTGTTAGTTTGATGTGCCAGGGTTGGGTTCTGGAACGGCGGAGGGGGACAGAGGAGAGGGGGGCCACAGCTTAGTCATACAGCTACCTCATTGCACCTTTTTTAATTATTTGCATGATGTGCTGTTTGGGGACTATTTTTTTAAATGCTATCCTGTCTGCAACTGCAGTGCCACTCCTAGATGGGCCAGGTGTTTGTGTTGCACACTTGTGTCGCTTAGCTTACTCATACAGCCACCTTGGTGCAACCTTTTGGGCTAAAAACAATATTGTGAGGTGTGAGGTGTTCAGAATAGACTGGAAATAAGTGGAAATGAATGTTATTGAGGTTAATAATACCGTAGGATCAAAATGACCGACAAATTCTGTGATTTTTAGCTGTTTTTATGTTTTTTTCAAAAATCATCCAGATCCAAAACCAAAACACGAAAGGGTGGTTTTGGCAAAACCAATCCAGATCCAAAACACAAGCATGGAACCAGAATCAAAACCAAAACACAAAACGTGCCCGCAGCACATCTCTAATGTATACACAGACACATTTACACTAGGGTTAATTTTGTCAGCTGATAAACACTACCAAGCGCAGCATACTAGTTATTCTTATTCTCCATACATAATCACCCACGATAGTAGCTGCCGCTTAACTTACACCATGACTTATATTTCACATATACATCATACAAATAAAAGAGACCGTCCAGAGGACATTTTCTCCACATCAGATATCCCATTACAGGAACCAGAAGTAGAGGAAGGAAGATTCTGCAAACAATTCCTAAAACTTGAAAAATTATATACAAGTGAAATCAAACAATGGTGGGAGATGACCACTTTATCAAAAATATGTGGAGCTAAATATGATCCCAAGAGGTCTAAAGATGCAGAAACAGTGTACATATGAATATATAGATGAGAATTTCCATAAGAAATGGAATGACGTCCTAAATATCTGTTCAAAAAATCTGATGCAGTTAATTATTGAGGATAGGAAAATTTCATTGAATAACATAAATCTAATGATAGAAAAAATTGAATAGAAATTTGAACTGCTTCAAGTAATGGAAGACTACAAAAAACTTGACGACTATAAAGATGGCGAAACTTTAAGATAACATCATTCTGGTAAAACAAAGAAAATTTAAACGAGACAGAGAAGAAAAAGATGAACAACAACAAGGAAATAATAATAGAAGAAACCCCACAAAGAACAACAAAGTAAATACATGAATACAGGTACCTTACTACAATCAACACATGAATAAGCCAAAAAGGGAACCATTGTTGAAAAGAAACCCTCAACCAACAACAGCAAAAAGAACATATCAACCATATAATTACAGAAACTTCTCATACGAACAAAACCCATACAATCTTATCAAACAGTCATATAGAAGGGGAGTAGAAGAGGTAAAAAAAGAAAGAATCCCACAACTATCGGGAACTGTTGAATAGAATTGGGATGGATAATCAACATAGAAATGAGGAGAGTAAAAGACAACAGAAAAGAAATGTAGAGCCAGATACACAGTGATGAGGAGAATGAAGGTGGTTTTTTAGAGGCGGTTTGGGGAACAGACCAACCCCCAGACTACGTAATATCAGCCCAGAAAAAAAGAAGGAACAACCTACAAGGAGAGGAACAAGAGGGGATACAAGGAAAAGAAAAAAGGTCCCAGAGAAGGAAATAGGAGTGTGTCATGCAGAAACAATTTTCAACTTGAGTCAAAGATCCCTCACAAAAATTGAAGATGTGTTGCGAAATGGTTTAAATTTGCACAGCAATCAAAAGTGAAACAATTTGATTTATTTATGGATATGCAAAAATTCATTAGGAAAATATACTTCAAGAAGTTCTTTGCAAAGGAAACAAAACAAAGCATTACTAATTCAGACTCATCAGGATACCAACATACTAACCTGAAACCACCATCAATGTTTTTTCCTGCCCATGTAAAAGGTGCACATATTGAAAAATTCCGATTGGTTGAAAAAGAAATAGAACAGCTACCAGCCAAGCTACCGATGAAGTACAACTTTACCAAGGACGAGAGAGAAGCATTAAAAACATTAAAGATGGATGCTTCAATAGTGATCAAGCCAGCAGACAAGGGGGGAGGCGTGGTAATACAAGATACCGAGAAGTACAAATTGGAAGCAATAAGGCTGCTATTAGATACTGAAACATACACTAAACTACCTAAAGATCCCACTGGCAATTTTAAGAAAGAACTATATGAGATATTGGTAGAAGGTCTGAGTATGGGCATTCTATCAAAGAAAGAGTTTGAGTACATTTGTGTAGATCATCCAAAAATCCCAACATTCTACCATTTGCCAAAGGTTCATAAGGATGTGACCAACCCACCAGGCCATACAATTGTTGCTGGTATTGGATCAATTACATCAAATCTCTCCAAATATATAGATAAATATCTATAAGATTTAGTAAGCAAACAAAAAAACTATTTAAAAGATACAGTGAGCATCCTGCAAGTACTGAATGCAACAGAATGGCAAGACTCGTACATACTTTGCACAAGCAACATCAAATCCCTATACAGTGTGATTGCCCATGAGGCAGAATGTGAAGCAACACGTCACTACTTATCAACAGAGACAGAAATTTCTAACCGTCAAATCAACTTCAAAATGACCAACATAGATTTCATTCTACGTCACAACTATTTTTGGTTTGAAGTTGACTTCTTTTTGCAAGAATGAGGAACAGCGATTGGGACATCCTTCGCACAAAGCTATGCCAATATTTTCGTGGCTTGGTGGGAGGATCAGGAAATCCATGGTAACAATATCAACAAGAAACACATTATCAAATGGTACCGATACATAGATGACATATTCTTCATCTGGGATGAACCAAGTGAAATATTACAAAATTTCTTAATCCATATGAACTCGAACAATTTGAATCTGGAATTTACAACTACATACAGTAAAACTATGGTGACATTCCTAGATCTGTAAATATATATAAAAGATAATACAGTGCAAACCAAAACGTACATAAAAAATGTGAATGGAAACAACATGCTGCTACACAGTAGCAATCACCATAAAAAATGGATTAGAAACATTCCGGGAGGCCAATTTCGTTGAATAAGAAGAAATTGTACAGAAGACCAAATCTGTAAGATACAGAGTGATGATTTAAAAAACAAGTTCATCCAAAAAGGATATAAGGAACATCTTCTGACTAAACAATTGGATAAGGTATCGAGAATAGAAAGAAAGGATCTAATATCATACAAACCCAAAATTCCACTGACAGAAACAGACTTTTCATTCATTACACAATTCAATGGCAACCATAAAGAAATTGAAAAAATTATAAATAGGCATTGGCATATTCTCTTGTTACATGAAAATCTAAAGAAACAATTATCATCCAAGGTGAGAATTGTATATAGGAAAGCAGAAAACTTAAAACAACAGCTAACCAAAAGCTATATACCAATTGAAATACAGCCCAAAACACAGACTTCAAAAGGGTACTTCCACTGTACAGAATGCAAAGCCTGCAAAAATCAACAAGCAGGAACACAACCAAGACCGACCTTTACTTCCTTCGTAACAAACAACAAATTCAAAATAAAAGAACAAATTTCCTGCAATACGGAGGGAGTAATTTATCTACTTCAATGTCCTTGCGGTACATGGGACACACTAAACGGAATTGAAAATCCGAATCATTGAACACATCTACAACATCAAGCGAGGACTAGAAACCCATAGTGTGTCATCTAATTTTCTAAAAGCCCATAATAAAGACCCGAAAGGTTTGAACTTTATAGGGATCCAACAGGTGACCCCGTGTTGGAGAGGAGACGACTTGGTGAATCTACTAAAGAAAAAAGAAACATATTGGATATACCAGCTGAAAATATTGCATCCTAATGGTTTAAATATTGACATCAAGTTAAGAGCATTACTAAAATAATTTCACAGTTTCACCATTAGTTATTATACATTTGTAGAATATGGACATAAAACCATCTCTTACATCCTTAATCTTTTTTTCTGTATCTTTACTCATTTTTATTTTTATTACATTTTTTTGTTCTCTATTCATTTTTATTTTCCTTTTTATTAAAAAAAAGTTTATTTTATTTTAATTTTATTATTATCCTATTTTTATTTATTTTATTTTTATTTCAGTTTCCCTTTATCTTCATTTCAACTTATTTTCACTTTATTTCAGTGGTATTGGTTTTATTTTAGTCTTTTATGCTGTAAAGAACCCACAAAAATGAGGACTTTAAAATAGCATATGATTGCCGCTCAAAAGAGCAGGGGTCCTGTTTCCGCCCACATCTGTTTTTGACAATAAAGTTTGTTATATAAAGAGAGCAAGTTAGATCAGCAATTATCCATGAGGAAGCGTCCTGGTGACGTGAAACGCGTTGGTAAGACGAATAAGCAGTGTGACTGTAGAGAATCAACATTGAAAGCAAGCCGCGACCAGAAGTCCCATATTTGGCCTCCTGGGGAGATAGAATAAGCACCACCAGAGCCAGCCCAACAAGGGAGAAGAGGGAGCCGCAAACAGCGATTGGAAGTTCCGCTCTGTGGAGCCCGGCTACCAGCAGCGCTGGCTAAAAAGAACATCACAGGGTAAGACAGGGAAAGTTCATCTACCTGTATATTCAGAAAATGAGCAATTAAATATCAGAGCTTAATATAGAGGTGTATACATCCCTTCACTCCTTAAGTCAGAAGTGGTGATAGGTTTCTCTTTTCCTCCTTCCTCCTTAGTCTGTCAAATATCACTCGGGTATGGGTTCTTCCACATTTAGCATGAAATATGAAAAACAGGAAGAGTGAATAGCATAGTACATTTTGTTTATTGACACACAAACAAATTAAAACTAGTGCGGCACTAAATCCCCCTTTAAAATCCACATACAGTGGGCTGAAATAGTTACCAGAAGGCAATATCAGCTTAACATGTAGAAATCACAAACATTGACAGATGAATTTCCTATAATGACACTCAAAAATAGTCGGGACAGCTGATGCAGTGGCGGGGCTCAAACAATTACCAGAGCAAGGAGATAACTCGCCAAAAGTCAGTCCTTAAGAAGAAAAAGAAGATTTTATATCACCAGTCGGCGTCCCGGAATTGCTGTCTGGGCTTCTGCTTCCTCCTGGCAATGCTGTATCCTGGACACTGCTGCTGCTCCCCCACCACCTGATGCCGGGACTGTGCTTTTGAAAATCATCTCACTGCTAACAACAAAATTCAACTAAAAGAGAGCCTAAAGATTAATTACAACTTTACATTTTTTATTTTTTATTTTTATTTTATCTTTTATTTACATCTTTTTCAAATTTTATTTTATTTTTATTCCTTAATTTTTCTACTTCCAAAAATTTTTTCTACTTCCTTTGATTTTTTTCTATCTCAAATCTTCTCCCTTCTTTAACCATCCCTTTACATTTTCATGCAGTAAGTATTATGTCCATACACACCATAGTGTACATTTAGCGTTCGTTATCAGTCTATGCTGAATTGGATTTAGAAGCCAATTAACCTACCAGTATATTTTTAGATTGTGGGAGGAAACCAGAGTACACTGAGGAAACCCACGCAAGCATGAGGAGAATATACAAGCTCCACCCAGTTAGGGCCATGGTGGGAATCAAACTCATGACCTTAGTTCTGTGATGCAGTAATGCTAACCATTACACCATCCATACTGCCCTACTATCTATCTATCTATCTATCTATCTATCTATCTATCTATCTATCTATCTATCTATCTATCTATCTGTCTGTCTGTCTGTCTGTCTGTCTGTCTGTCTGTCTGTCCCTATGATAAGCAATAAAGTTGTCCAGAATACAGAAGAAATGTAAAGTATCTCTGGCAATGGAGAAGGGTGGTGTAGTGTAACTTTATTGTTTTGACAAGTGGGATGTGTCTATGACTCTCAAGCTGCAACTACTGTAAATAGCTCCTTACTCACCAGGGGGTAAATTTACTAAAGCTTCTAATACAGAGAATTGGTGATGTTGCCCATAGCAACCAATCACACACTGGCTATCACTTTCTAAAAGGCAATAGAGAAATGAAAGACAGCATCTGATTGGTTGTTATGTGCAACATCACCAATTCTCTGTTTTAGAAGCTTTAGTAAATGTACCCCCAGGTTGGAAAGTCAATCAGTATTTTAGTATGGTTTGAAAGACTATCACAGCTTTTACCATAACAAATGTTTAAGATCGTTTATTCACTAATAAAATGTAAAATTAAAGCCATAGTAAAATAACAAGAATGACTAAACGTGTTTAAATAAATTATTTAAAAAAATTAATTTAGTTTACCAATGCCATGAAAATACATCAAAATACTGTCTTCTATAAACAAATTTAAAAAAGTACAACTGTTTTTCACCAGTACAATCTACTGTATATATATAAATGCAAAATCCCTCACTCACTGACTGACATATATGACATATAGGAGATAGACAGTTGAGAAGATCCGCGACAAGAAAAAAACCCTTTGTTACCATAAATATGGTTAATAATGTATAAGAAAGGGGTCTATGAACCAGATACCTATAATTGCTGTGGAAATCCGTCACGGGCAAAGGTTGGTGTTGCTCCCCAGAGTCAGAAAGTCAAAATAGAAAAAGAAAGGAAAGAAGACTCTATTTTGGGGGCACTCTTTAGAAATACAGGACAGGGCTATTGTTGTCCTAGTTGTCATAAAACATAACCTTTATTTCTCCATTAAAAATTTATAACAATGTGACGAACATGACATAAAAACTACAAATTCACCTAATTATTGATATAATAAAACAACACAACTGCTCGTATGTGTTGATTGAACAAACAGTATTGCTTGTTGATTGTTAAATCAATCAGTATAACTACAACACAACTAATCATATGTGTTGATTCCCAAACAATATTGTTGGTTAATTAATGGATCAATCAATACCCCCTGTGGGTATGCCACTACCATTTAACTCGCTTGTGAACTTCACAAATGTGGCTACACCCCAGACCAATATTAGTGTTAAAAAAAAATTTTTAACTCCTACTGGACCTGAAAAAGTATTGAATATTATTTTCAGGGAATTATCGTCTCAGCATACATAGACAATACAAATCTGCTGTCAGTATTTAATGGCAAATTTAGCCCCCTCAATGTCATTCTCATGTTAATACATTTTGCTGATTATTGAAGCAAAGGAAAAAACCTGGACCATGTCTGTCAGAAATTGTTGACCATTTCAAATAGCCACTAAAAGAAATATTGTTTTACTTGTCAGCATGTGAAAACTCGCAGAAGAATTTAGACAAAAAATCAGCAACTCATATAGGTTACTTCTGCTGTCTATCCGTCATGAGTTAAGACAAAAAATGTCGACACAGCGGACGGTAGATGAGAGGGCAACGGTCTGAGCTTTTAGCCAATTTGAAGAAAGGTAGAGGTCATACTACTTTCCCCGTTAGGATGTTCACAGTGTCCTGATATCAAAAAGACATTGCAGACCACTATGTCATAATTCAGGAATGAGTGTTGACCGAAAAGTAATAGATAACTGTAATTGCTAAATAATCAATTGAGTTTATTGGGCTCCACACCAGAGGCAATCTGCCCGGAGGTAAAGGTTTTTACTAATCTTGTGTCACAAGAATTTGATCACCTATATCATAATCGTTCTCTGCAAAAATCAAACAACAATCTCAGTAAGGATGAGAGGGAGTCCCTAAGGAGTATTAAAAGATGGAATGACGTGGTAATCAAACCCTCGGACAAGGGAGGAAACGTAGTAATCTGGCCTAAGGAGCAGTATATGGAGGAGGCATACAAACAGCTCAACAATAAGAACTGTTATAAGCAGATGTTACTAAATCCCATACAATACATCAAATCCAAATTCAAAACCATCATAGAGGAGGCCTTTAACAACAGGGTTATAACTATTATAAGACGATAATTCCCTGAAAATAATATTCAATACTTTTTCAGGTCCAGTAGGAGTTAAAAAAATTTTTTTAACACTAATATTGGTCTGGGGTGTAGCCACATTTGTGAAGTTCACAAGCGAGTTAAATGGTAGTGGCATACCCACAGGGGGTATTGATTGATCCATTAATTAACCAACAATATTGTTTGGGAATCAACACATATGATTAGTTGTGTTGTAGTTATACTGATTGATTTAACAATCAACAAGCAATACTGTTTGTTCAATCAACACATACGAGCAGTTGTGTTGTTTTATTATATCAATAATTAGGTGAATTTGTAGTTTTTATGTCATGTTCGTCACATTGTTATAAATTTTTAATGGAGAAATAAAGGTTATGTTTTATGACAACTAGGACAACAATAGCCCTGTCCTGTATTTCTAAAGAGTGCCCCCAAAATAGAGTCTTCTTTCCTTTCTTTTTCTATATATGACATATAGTCATTTTGAACTTGAGGAGCCTGCATACTGCATGCACCGAATGTCAAGTGTTTGGTTTTGCCATTATTGCTCCACTCACCGATGTCACATTGAGATCACACATACCTCAGTTTCTTTCTAGGTCACTAAGCTATACAATAGTGAAAACATGATCCAAATTCACGAAGTTGTGTCTGTGTGATGGGAATGAACAGAAAAAAAGACAGACAAAAATTCAGATTTTTTTCCCCCGTCTCTATAGTTCATAAATAGTCTCTAGAAATATATTTCTCAAAAAGAAAATTGCTATGTACAGACACAACCCTTACAGTTTTATTATAAAAATAGGTTTATCAATTATTGTCTGACTCTGTACTAGTGAAAACTAATTACTATTAAAAATTATTAAAATAAATAAAATAAAAATATTTTATTTATTTATTTGCCTTTATTCATTCCTGTAATGTTACTACAACTCACACATTATCAGTGAGTAAAAGGTCTTCATTATTCAGTGTGGCAAAGACTGTGATAATCTTTCAAACAGTCCAAAAGCACTGTATGGCTCTCTTTGCTGGTAAGGGGCCACTTAGTGTCATAAATATATCCCACTTGTCACAATAATAAGGTTACATTATACACCTTTCCCCAGTGACAGTGATGGTTTTAGTTTATTTTTGATCCATTTTGTGGGGTCCATTTGGGAAAAACTCCTTTCTTCTTAGGCTGCAGAGATAAAGGCAACTTTTTGGTACCACCTACCTGTATATAACCTATATTTGCACAGAAAACAGAAAATACAGCATTCATTGACTTTAGCTCAAATTAAAACAAATAACAAGGGTGAATTATGTATTTCAGTATTTGCTAATAAAATAATCTGAACAAGACAATGTATATGTAAGTCGGCATGTGAAGTTACAGTAATAACGAGTCAAAAGTCAGGAGTTAGAGATATTTGAATTTAATAATGGGAAAGCTACAGAAAGATTCAAAGAACTGGTGGCCATTTACTGCCTAATAACAGTCATTATAGTCCAGCTTTACAGTAGCTCCACAAAACCATTACATGCCAGCCTGTTCCTTCATTCTAATCTTGTATGAAATCCCAAAAATTATTTTCAATGGATTTATGCAATTTAGACTCAGAATGTATGAATGTCTGCTAACTTCACATTATTTAAATATGGTTTGCAAATGCCAGTTGCTTCAGTTTGTGGTATCTCAGATACAATTTGCCGAGACCATTAGCCATCAGCCAATCTTTTTTGAAACAACAGTCAGTTCAATGCTGTGAGCTACAGCTAAACAGGTTAAAATTCAGCTATAATTTAGTATCTGTACACCTAAGTTTTAAACACTGTAGCCACTAGGGTTTTGCCAACTCATTTCTGAGCAAGTTATCAATTCCTGAAATAAGGGAGTTTCAACAAGCCTGTGGAGTCATCATTTGTTAAGCTATGATTATTGCTAAGCACACATTTAAGGAGAGTGCTCTAGGATGTGTTCTGCTGTACTTTTTTCAGGTGTCTTGTACTCCCAGCAGCAATGATTGGTGGCTACAGTTTGGCCTGTAACTCATCATCACCCTCATTAAAATCAGCAAAGTCAACAATCATTTTTGCAACTACTATCTGGTTTGCCAAGTCTTACTTGATTATGCTCAAGTTAGGGGGTTCAACAAAAAATAGTGATCTCGAATGCGCTAACTATGAATAGCAGCCTATGAGAAAAAGTGGTACCTCACAAATTCACCACAATAATACAACAGTTCCAAAAAAATATTTTTCTCACAATGGCGCATATCACTTTTGTAGTATACTTGAATAAAGAGTTCTTACTCCAATAAACTTGGGAAATGTGGGAAATCCAAATCCTTTTATCATGAAGTGGAGTAGTTCTTATTCATAAATCATAGAAAATTCCATGAATGTAAGTTCCAATAAATTTCCCAATCTCAAATAGAAAAGGAAGAATCTAGTGCAATATTGTCTGAACAAATGAACAGAATTAATTTTATTACATTAGACTCACAATAAAAACATAGTAAACAAGCATATCACCACCCACAGTTATTGGAACTTACATTCATGGAATTTTCTATGATTTATGGAAAAGAACTACTCCACTTCATGATAAAAGGATTTGGATTTTCCTCATTTCCCAAGTTTATTGAAGTTTATTGGAGTAAGAACTCTTTATTCAATTATACTACAAAAGTGATATGCACCATTGCAAGTTAGGGGGTTCGGCAAGATCACTAGTGGATCTCAGCCAAGAAGGCTTCCTTGGTGGCGCACTCTTTTCATGATGTATAATGTGTTGATATTAAAATTTTACTTTTATTATTGTTAGTTTAAAATAGATTTTATTTAGGCATGACACAAGTGTTGGCCAGCCTGAAATTATAAAAAATAAACACCAAAATATTGGCTCTGATCCAATTGCTTTTCTTTTATTTCCTTATTTATTATATAGTTTATAAGAAGAGCAGCTTTATTTCCTAATCCCTTGGCGATTACTAATCCTAAATTTTACCATACTCAAATATTTAATATCACATTCTTAACTAAGGGTAGGTATATCAATCAAGCAGTGTGTATTCCGATTGATCAACACATTATACATCACGAAAAGAGTGCGCCACCAAGGAAGCCTTCTTGGCTGAGATCCACTAGTGATTTTGCCGAACCCCCTAACTTGAACATTGTATTTTGCTTTCTGGCGCACCTCGAATCAGATCTATTAATTCTAGTTTTCATACTAAGATAAAAATTTCCCTTTATATCGGTTGGTTATTACTAAATATCCTCTTCAATATATACTTGTGCATAGTCTTTTAGGTCTAGCACCTTTCTCACAGTTGCTTACTTGATTATGCCTAAGGAGACTATGGGTATATTTACTAGCTAGTGGGTTATCAAACCGATTTAAAATGGCAACTGAATTACTGTAAATGCTAATCAACCTTAATTTAGCATTTATTACAATTGCAGTTTTAAATCTATCGGTCAAAGCCTGATGATCTCTGACAATAGAGTAAATATTCCCCCATGATATATTTTCATACTTTAATGATGTATGCTCAAAGCTTTGTTCTCAATGACCTCCTCCGACCCTTTGTGCTCAATGTATGGAATTGATCACTGTCATGTTATACACGTATCTGTCAAGGTTTTCCAACTAATAATTTTCAGCTTGTTATGGCTTTTATTTTTAGACTTGGTAACTTTCTTATCTCCACATAGGCTGCGATTATTGCACTTTCCTTTGCTCTAAAAAGTTTCAATCGCCGATGTACGCAACGCAGAAATGGGTATACCAAGGTATATTGTCGGGCGCTAGAATGGGGTGTTTTCCTAGCTGTTGTATAAGGGAGATAGTCAGTCTCCCTACATATACATAAAGTAAAAGAAAAAGAAAACAACGCTATAATCAAATTCCTGAACACATTTAATATATTGGTGTTAAAAGGATAAGATTAAGATAAAATTAAAATTAAGCTAACAAATATCACATGAGAATATAGATAATGTCCATTGACAATTGGGGATGAGGAAAAAATTGACTATATACTGCTGTTGTTTTTGCAACACCTTATGACCGTGTTCTAAACTGATTCCCACCCTGATAGGTGGATGGAATATGTTCCAAACTTATTACCCTCAAGGAACTCGGGTTACCCTTATTGTTTCTATCTTTGATTGGCTGATAAAAGACCATGTGGCCGCCTTCATAATCAGCCTCGGCTGCACGTCCCTTTGGACGGCCCCATGATCCTCTAAGAATCCCGGACATGTGACCGCACATGTGACTGGTCACATGACCGGGTATTATCATGTGACCGTTCGATTCGGCCGCTTATAGGCCGAGTGAGGTCATGTGACTTATATGATGACATCGGTGGGCATAGCAAAACAATGCCACATGACAGGATCTAACCAATGAATCGAATGAAACACATTCTCACTAGTTATAGTCCGATCATGTGATAGGGACCAATTATAAATAAATTATAAATATTACTTCATTAATACACTATCCAACCAGTTTTAATATATTTTAAGAAATAGTTTTGCCTCCTTTATAGTTTAAGATTAACATCAAAATGTTTTTAGTGTGTGTTAAGTTGATTAATTCATTTAGTGACACCCAGTAGGATGTAAGCTTGTTTAGATGTACCATATATAAAGGGGATCAGGGCAGTCTATGCACACCTTTGACAAAGCTGCCCAGAGCAGCGAAACGCATCAGGAGAAATCAACTGCTACATACACCGACTACACCAAGAAAGACCTGTGGTTCCATTGCTGCCTTTACAAGATTCTGGAGGACTTTTCCGGTAATTCACCAATCCGGCTTTATTTCCAAGCCTTCCAAGCCTTTTGTGGACCAGGATACCTACCAAAATTGCGTGGAGTTCAGCTGCTCTCAGGCACCACCGCTATGGATCCTCATATAGGAACACAAGGCTGGTAACATTGGACATTTTGACATCTTTAAGTCCTCATGTGTGAATCTGACTAATCTATCAGGAACACGGTCATAAGGTGTTGCAAAAACAACAGCAGTATATAGTCAATTTTTTTTCCTCATCCCCAATTGTCAATGGACATTATCTATATTCTCATGTGATATTTGTTAGCTTAATTTTAATTTTATCTTGATCTTATCCTTTTAACACCAATATATTAAATGCGTTCAGGAATTTGAATCTAGTGCTGTTTTCTTTTTCTTTTGCCGATGTACGCAACACCCACCCATCATGAAAATAATATATGTTGTGCCATTTTTCTGCACTATGATTACTGATTTTCCCAGAAGTACATGAAATCACTTTTATGTGGCTAGATATATGTTTTTAACTGAGCTTCTTGAGTATTAAAAAGTGACCTTATTATCTCTTCTTAAAAAGGGTAGGTCATTTAGACTAAATAGTGTTAGCAGATCCTCTATTTTGATTTGAAGGAAGAAGTTCACATGTTTGTGATTTGTGTAAAGGTCCCCTGAGGCCAGTATTAAATCTACACTGTACATTTAAAATCCAGAAAAAAACAGAGAAGTAAAAATTAAGACTTGGATCCGAGACTTTATACAATTATTTTATATGTGTTGGTCAAATGTTAGTGTTTTAAATCATAAGTGCTCCTTCTTTGTAAACTTAGCTACCCTGAGGAGTTTGTAAAATATGGGCATGTACTCTATATTTAGCATAACTGTTATGTAGAAGTGTGAATAAGTCTGGCAAATATTTTCTAGTGGTAACATTATTTCTGTATACTTCTTCCACACTACTTTTTGACATTACAATTATTAAAAGAGTGATCATTATATACATGTTATGCACACCAAAGATTTACACGAACTCCTAGAATGAGACTAGTGAGATTTCCACTAGAGATGAGCGGGTTCGGATCTCAGAGAACCGAACCGTACCGAACTTCACCATTCGAGTCTGGTTCTGAGCCAGGCTCAGATTTTCCCGCCTGACTCGGAAACCAGAATGAGGCAAAATGTCATTATCCCGCTGTCGGATTCTCGCAGGATTTGGATTTCATAAAAGGAGCCGCGCGTACCCGCCATTTTCACTCCGGCATTGGAGAGTGTACAGAGAGGATGTGTCTCCGTTCTCTCAGTGTCTGTGGCTTGTGCTTAATCCTCTGCTGCCATATGTCCAGTGCTGTCCAGTGGTGCTGTGTTGTGCTGCATCAGTTCAGTGGTGGTGTGTTGTGCTGCATCAGTCACAGTGGTGGTGTGTTGTGCTGCATCAGTTCAGTGGTGATGTGTTGTGCTGCATCAGTCACAGTGGTGGTGTCCTCTGCTGCCATATGTCCAGTGCTCCTGTATAATAAGTCACTTACAGTGTTGCTGTATTGTCCTGCATCAGACCAGTGCTAGTGTCCTGGGCATCAGTCATTCCAGTGACCAGGCAGTCACAGTGGTATATGCTGCTGCTAAATGTCCACTGCTACAGTATTATTATTATTATAATAATAATAATAATAATAACAACAACAAGTCCCTCGCAGTGTTGCTGTGCTGCGCTGCATCAGACCAGTGGTAGTGTCCTGGCCATCAGTCATTCCAGCGACCAGGCAGTCACAGTGGTTTACGCTGCTGCTATATGTCCACTGCTACAGTATAATAATAATAATAATAATAATAATAATAATAATTATAATAATAACATCAAGTCCCTTACAGTGTTGCTGTGTTGTGCTGCATCAGACCAGTGGTAGTGTCCTGACCATCAGTCATTCCAGTGACCAGGCAGTCACAGTGGTTTACGCTGCTGCTATATGTCCACTGCTAAAGTATTATAATAATAACAACAACAAGTCCCTTACAGTGTTGCTGTGTTGTGCTGTATCAGACCAGTGGTAGTGTCCTGGCCATCAGCCATCAGTCATTCCTGTGCCGCATATTGGGGGTCATTCCGAGTTGATCGCTAGCCGCCGTTGCTCGCAGAGATCAGGCTAAAAATCAGCATTTCTGCGCATGCGTATGCACCACAATGCGCAGGCGCGTCGTACGGGTACAATGAGCATCGTAGGTTTGCACAGAGTGTAACGAACATTCCAATCGCACTGCCAAACGCAGGAAGATTGACATGAAGTGGGTGTTTCTGGGTGTCAACTGACCGTTTTCAGGGAATGCTTAGAAAAAGGCAGGTGTGGCAGAAAAAACTCTGGCGTGGCTGGGCGGGTGTGTGATGTCAAAAGTCGTCCCTCTGCACACGAAGAGTAACTACAGGGCTGGTCTTGTTTTGCACAAAGCGATTTTGCAGGCGCTCTGCTGCACAAGCGTTCGCACTTCTGCAAAGCAAAAATATACTTCCAAGTGGGCGGCGACAATCGTTTGCACTGCTGCTAAAAACTGCTATCGAGCTATCAACTCGGAATGACCCCCATTGTTATATAACTCGAGAAGAATAATGGAGAACAAAAATTTGGAGGATAAAATAGGGAAAGATCAAGAACCACTTCCTCCTAATGGTGAAGCTGCTGCCACTAGCCATGACATAGACGATGAAATGCCATCGTCGTCTGCCAAGGCCGATGCCCAATGTGATAGTAGAGGGCATGTAAAATCCAAAAAGCCAAAGTTCAGTAAAAAGACCCAAAAAAAAGAAATTTAAATGGTCTGAGGAGAAACGTAAACTTGCCAATATGCCATTTATGACACAGAGTGGCAAGGAACGGCTGAGACCCTGGCCTATGTTCATGACTAGTGCTTCAGCTTCACATGACGATGGAAGCCCTCATAACTGAGGCCTTGACACTTATGTTGGTGTTAGACGTGCGTCCAGTATCCGCCATTAGTGCAGTGGGATTTAGACAATTGATGGAGGTATTGTGTTCCCGGTACCAAATCCCATCTAGATTCCACTTCATTAGGCAGGCGATACCGAGATTTTGCCATTTAATTCCAGTGATTTGGACGTATGATTATTAATTCCAGTGATTTTGCCAATTAATTCCAGTGATTTGGATGTATAATTACAGTGATTTTGCAGTATAATTCCAGTGATTTGGACGTATAATTATTAATTACAGTGATTTTGCCAATTAATTCCAGTGATTTGGACGTATAATTATTTAATTACAGTGATTTTGCCAATTAATTCCAGTGATTTGGACGTATAATTACAGTGATTTTGCCAATTAATTCCAGTGATTTGGACGTATAATTACAGTGATTTTGCCAATTAATTCCAGTGATTTGGACGTATAATTACAGTGATTTTGCCAATTAATTCCAGTGATTTGGACGTATAATTATTAATTACAGTGATTTTGCCAATTAATTCCAGTGATTTCACGTATAATTATTAATTCCAGTGATTTTGCCAATTAATTCCAGTGATTTGGACGTATAAATCCAGTGTATTGGGCATATAATTCCAGTTGGAATTGTTTGTGTCACTTGGCTTAGTCATACAGCTACCTCATTGCACTTCTTCGACATCTTTGCATGAGGTGCTGTTTGGGAAATAGTTTTTGAAAAGTGCCATCCTGCCTGACACTGCAGTGCCACTCCTAGATGGGCCAGGTGTTTGTGCCGCACACTTGTGTTGCTTGGCTTAGTCATACAGCAGCCTCTGTGCACCTCTTTTTCGTCTTTGCACCATGTGCTGTATGGGGACTAGTTTTTGAATAGTGACATCTTGTCTGCAACTGCTGTGCCACTCCTAGATGGGCCAGGTGTTTGTGCCGCACACTTGTGTCGCTTAGCTTGGTCATACAGCAACCTCTGTGCAACTTTTAGGCCTAAAAACAATATTGTGAGGTGTGAGGTGTTCAGAATAGACTGGAAATGAGTGGAAATGAATGTTATTGAGGTTAATAATACTGTAGGATCAAAATTACCCCCAAATTCTGTGATTTTAGCTGTTGTTATGTTTTTTAAAAAAATAATCCAGATCCAAAACCTAGACCAAAACACGAAAGGGTGGTTTTGGCAAAACCAAGCCAAAACCAAAACACGAAAGTGGAATTAGAACCAAAACCAAAACACAAAACACGAAAAGTGCCAGCCATCTATAGCAGCCACCTTTCTCATAGAGATCTATATTCTCACAGGTACTTTGAAATCCTGAGGTCTTAAACTCATGGTGGTAGGAG
This sequence comes from Pseudophryne corroboree, assembly GCF_028390025.1. NCBI lineage: Eukaryota > Metazoa > Chordata > Amphibia > Anura > Myobatrachidae > Pseudophryne > Pseudophryne corroboree. The sequence goes on from NC_086452.1 coordinate 404,843,415, forward strand.
CTTACTGTAAGTAAAATCCAGGTGGAGACAATCAGATGGACTAGACAGGGTTACAAGCTGAATGCACTCCAGAGAATAGGAACTAGGGCTAGGGGGTCTGGAGAAAGGGACTAGAGCTGGACCCTAGGTAAAATGGATAAGAAGGGAGCCAGGAAGTCTAATGCAGCTGGTCAGTTGTACACAGTCAGGAATTGGATCTGGAGCCGCAGCTTTTATGCAGGATGATTAATGAACAGTTAAGAAGATTAGTACAACTAACAATACTGAGGAACCAGGAGCTGGAGCAACATTCAGGGTCTTAGGCAAGCAGGGAGCAAGATAGAAGGAAAGTCTAGCAGCAGGTAACCACCATGGAGCAGAACACTATAACAAACAGAGAGGTTAAGCCCTTCCTGCCTTTTACCTATATACGGTAAGAGCCCATCTGGATTCACAAACGGGACAAGCCCCCCTATTCTAATTGGTGGCAGTGGTCATGTGCATAATCATGGGGCAGTTGTCTCACCTGTAACAGAAGACTCAAGGCATTACAGGAAGCAGTATCCTAGCTGCTTAGCAACAACGAGGACCAGAAGCCATCAACAGCAAACACTGCAGTGCAGTGGTGTGCAGTGTCACATTTGCCTAGGAATGGCTGGGAAGGGGCGGACAGTGTGAGCTGCAGGGTCGGATTGTCCCACAGGGACACAGAGGAAACCCCTGCTGGGCCCCACTGCCTGGGGGCCCACCTCCCCCTCTAGGGATCAGATTCCAGACTGTGCACTTGAATTATGCATTATACATACAGATGAAGCCGTGCTCATCTGAGGCTGCTCCATCGCAGGCATGCACTCCCGGCGTGTCTAGGCAATCCGACTGCCTAGCCCCACCGGGAGTGCATAGAGACATTCTCCAATTCACTAAAATGGGGCGCATCTTCGTCAGCATCTCCGTCACGGACGCGCACGTGTCCCGTATGGAGATGCTCTCCCATTCTAGTGAATGGGGCACGTCTCCATCACGGGTGCATGTGAACGCCTGCCCGGACGGAGACGCTCTCGTCGATAGGCGCGCCTAGGCAGGGGTGCGCCCAGGAACAGGCAAAGCCACGACTAGCATGGCTCCATCTGTATGTTACCTTTATAGTGCACAGGACTATGTTCTATTTTCTACCGTACATTGCTGTTACTAATCTGGTACATTCTCATGTATGCACTAGCAGTATTTACTATATGTATTTATCAAGCGGCCCAGACCAAGCATTCTCTAATGGTAAGGCAAACCAATGTGGTGGCTTACCACGCCCCTTCTGTATACTGGCCACACCCCTAAACATAGGCCCCTACAACTGTGTTACCCCGGGGGGCCCTCCATGCACCAATCCGACACTGGTGAGCTGTCTAGCATTGGCTTTCATGGTGGCTTCTAACAATATACTCTATATTTATATGCATTGTATTTAGTTCTTTTTGACAAGCTGTCCCTTTCCATTTTATACTGAGAGCTTAAAAAGTATCTGTTTATTAACATTGCAAAAAATTTAATTACTTTCCATATTGTTTTGTTCTAAATGCCACAAGACAGGTATACTTTGATTTAGTATTTATTTTGCATCTACCCTATAATCCTAAAACTTGTTTTAATTTGTTGGTGTATGGAGTGCACTAATGTTATTCCTCCATAATGCTCCATTAGATGAAGCATTTACCTTTACCAAGATGGCGATGTTCTTCAGTCTGTGCATGCGCGTCACCATCTTGTCACTGTGTTTGAGCTGTACACACTTTGTGCTAATATTTATATACACAAGGTTTATTAAAAAAACACTCAAGTGATGATATCCGACCACCTGGACTCACATCAGTACTTACCTTTTATTCCGATGTTATTTACAGTAATTCATATAACTAGTTAACTTTTTATATTGAAGCAGATTGCCATGGTAGGAAGAAGATGCATTTTTAAAAGAACAGACAAATAATGACTACTAGAAATTTATTGTGTGGGATTGGTAGATGCCTATACAGGAGATCAGTATGATTTGCCGATGGATGGGACGTCGGCTGTCAGTATACCGACAGCAGCATCCCTTCCATCAGAATCCTGACATCCCTCCATTAAGGTCCTTAACCCTCACCTATTCCCTACCCTAACTCTCCCTTGGGAGTGCCTAACCCTAACCCTCCCCGTTAGGTGCCTAACCCTAACCCTCCCTTCCCCGCTGCCTAAACCTAAGCCTTCCTGCTTGATTCCTAACCCTAACCTTCCCCTCTTAGTGCCTAAACCTATTATTTCCTCCCTGGTCCCTAACCTTCCCGTCCATGATCCCTAACGCTAACCTCCCTTTTCCTGCCTAAACCTAACCTGCCTCCCCCTGTGGCAGGACGCCAGCGTATCCCGCTGTGAGGACGCTTGGGATGCCGGCTGTTGGTAATGTGACACCATCATCCCGAGTGGGGTCGGTATGTTGACACAGGCATCGGGTCCTCCATCGGGATCCTGGCATCGTTATATTGACAGCCAGGATTCCATCCGTCGGGAAGCCAACTGCTTCCCCTATACAGAAGTGGGACCAGTGATCTCACAGCGGCTCAAACTACTGCAGTGTCAGGATAATTTAGTTTAATCTATATTGGATTTATTAGGATACTGATCTACATATAGGTGAACTTGGGGGAAAGGGAAGATAATTGTTTCTTGGGTTTTTTTTACTCTCATTTATTTGAATTTTGTTATGGAATGTATCAATCTTGTTCTTTTAAGTGTACTGATTCTTTAATTTAAAGATGTACATATTGTATATCTTACATACTGAAATAACATAAATGGTTTTGTTAATAATAAAATTTAGGAATAATAGCACCACAAGTAATCATTTGGTATTCAAAGTTGAGTTGATTTTCTTTCCAAATGGACCCTTATAGCAATGTTAAGCATTTGACTTTAAGTACTTTCCAAACCTGACTGAAAATGTGTTCTTGCAGAAAAGGTTTGTAATTATGATAAATGAGAAAGTACATCATTTCAGTACACTTTATTTGGCTCTCTTCTAAACTCTCATGCATCAATGCAACATCTTGATTAGATCAGATGTGATTCTATCCATCGGCTCAGAACAGGCTTCTGCTTGTGTCAATAATCTTAAAAGACTGTGCTCTCCTAAATCATTAAACATCTTCTGAGGAATCAAGGTTTAGCCAAGCGAAGTGTGAACCAGCCTGTTTTCCTTAAATGTCCCTCCCCGGCATCCCTTCTTTCCTAAGGACAATATTAACGTCAAGTTATATGAATAAGATATTTGTATATGCTTTAAACTGAGAGGAATGTGAAAAGAGCAAGAAGCCATCAGTTTAGAAACGCAAAACACAAACACGTTCAGACACAAATAACGGAATGTATTTGTTTAATGACCTGTATAAACAACTAGCAATTTACTGTCTACAACTAATGAGATTGTCAGACAATAGAAAATTACTAGTGCTCTTCAATGTTTGCTTTTTTAATTAAAACACCATCAATTTGGATTTTAAAATAATTTAACAAAAATGGTAATATTAATGGTCAGATGAGGGATAGGTCAAGAGAGTGTAGTATAACGCAGTGCCGTAACTAGACATTTTAGCGCTGTGTGCAAGAAACAGCTTTGGCGCCCCCCCCCCCCCCCAATATACAAAACAGGGCCAGTGAGCACCGTAGGCGTGCGTCAAAGATATAGGGGCATGGATTCATGGGAAAGGGGTGTGGCCACAGAATAATACCAATTCATATTACGCTGTACAGTAGTCTCCATTATTCAAATTATGCTGCACACTAGCACCTCTTACACACATTACACCAGGTAGAGCACCTGTCACACATTGCGGCAGGCAGAGTCCCTCTTTTTCCACATTAGGCTGGCAGACACCCCATTTTTACACATTAGGCTGGCAGAGACCCATTTTTTACACATTAGGCAGCAGAGAACCCATTTTTACACATTAGGCAGCAGAATCCCCCTTTTCACACATTAGGCTGGCAGAGACCCCTTTTTACACATTAGGCTGGCACAGACCCCCCTTTTTACACATTAGGCTGGCATAGACCCCCTTTTTACACATTAGGCTGACAGAGACCCCTTTTTACACTTCAGGCAGGCAAAGACCCCCTTTTTACCCATTAGGCTGGCTGAGACGCCCTTTTTACCCATTAGGCTGGCTGAGACCCCCTTTTTACCCATTAGGCAGAGATCCCCTTTTTACCCATTAGGCTGGCAGAGATCCCCTTTTTACCCATTAGGCTGGCAGAGATCCCCTTTTTACCCATTAGGCTGGCAGAGACCCCCTTTTTACACATTAGGCTGGCACAGACCCCCCTTTTTACACATTAGGCTGGCATAGACCCCCTTTTTACACATTAGGCTGACAGAGACCCCTTTTTACACTTCAGGGAGGCATAGACCCCCTTTTTACCCATTAGGCTGGCTGAGACCCCCTTTTTACCCATTAGGCTGGCAAAGATCCCCTTTTTACCCATTAGGCTGGCAGAGATCCCCTTTTTACCCATTAGGCTGGCAGAGACCCCCTTTTTACCCATTTGGCTGGCAGAGACACCCTTTTTACCAATTAGGCTGGCAGAGACCCCCTGTTTACACATTAGGCTGGCAGAGACCCCCTGTTTACAAAGAGTGAGAGAGAGAGGGAGGGGGGGAGAAGAGGGACAGAATGGGGGTGAGCACAAAAGAGAGAGCGAGAGTGAGTGAGAGTGGGGGTGAGGACAAAAGAGGGAAAGAGAGAGGACAGGAACAGTGACAGTCAGTCAGGGTATACAGGTATATACATCTTCACTCACCGGGGAGAGGAGGGGGCAGCACTCTCCCCGCTGTGCCGAGGGCTGTGCTGCTGCCAGGATCCTGGATTGCGCAGTCGGCAGAACTCCTCTTCAATGCCGGGGCTCAGGCAGGCGGCAGTGTGCAGACTTTGGCCTGAACCTGGCTGGTGCTTGTGGCGGGCGGGCTGGTGCATGCGGAAGGTTTGGCGGCTGGGAGGGCTGGCTAGTGCATGTGGGCGGAATGGTGCTTGCAGGCGGGTGAGCGGGCTGGTGTTTGCCAGTGGGTGAGTGGCCTGGTGGTTGCGGACGGGTGACGAGCGGGCTGGTGTTTGCGGTCGGGTGAGCAGGCTGATTCTTGCGCGGAGGGAGGGGAGGAGGCGGCCGCGTGTTGTTCCGTCGCTCCCACCACTGCGCACAACAAAGGGAGATGAGAGTATGTCTATGCGGGGATCTCTTCACCCGGTCTCATAGAATCAGGGCATCATTACCGTGCTCCCACATGAGATGTGCCTGGCGTGACGCTCACTTCTATACCAGCATTCCAACACAGCCTGTGCAAAGAAGTGTTGTCTTTACAACAGGATGTGGGGACCCAGGAGAGATGCATTGGTCCTGGAAGTGTCGAGTGGGAGGCGGGGCTGTCCTCCTTTTTCTTCAATTCAGTGTCCTGGCTCCCGGCTGACCCCGCAGCGCAGCAGGGGACTCTCCATCACTAGCAATGCGCTCCCTCCACAAGTGCGCTGTGTGCAAGGCACACTCTGCACACACCTAGTTACGGCTCTGGTATAACGTGTCAACAATCAGGGTGTCCACACGGCCAGAATGTTAAAGTTGATATTCTCAATGTTGACCTTGACCTTGACAATGTTGACCATGACATGTTGACATAAAGTCAACATGTGCAAAATGTTTTTTTTCTGAATGTTAACCATCCTATTTTAGCCTAGCACTAACCTTACCATAATTGCCGACAAACTCTTAACCTAACCCTAATTGCTGCCTAACCCTAATTGAGTTTATCATCATTCTGACTGCGAACACTCATTATGCTGACATTCTGGCTGCGTCAACATTATGTCCACGCCAACATGTCAAATGTTCACATTCTAAACATGTCAACATCCTGAATGCTGGCATTCTAATCATATAGACATTATGATGTCAACATTCTAAATATTGACATAATCCATCAAAGCCTGCATATTCAGTGGTGCAGAGAGAGTGGGGGAGAGGGTACAAATTACCCGGGCCCAGGTCTGATGGCCCAGTGAGGGTCCAGGCCACCTCCCCCTTACCTAGCAGCAGCAGCTGCAGCTCTTCTCCTCAGCCCATCACACGCTGCTGTGTACTGGGCTGCAGTGTGGCCATGGTGGTGCTTAAATTACTTTTTTTTTCAGTATTTTTTTCTAAGGGTACATGACCACACCTCCTGTGATTAGGCCACGCCCCTTTAAAAGTACCTGGGCCCATCCCAGCTTTTGACTGCCCTGTGCATATTATGGAGTTATAATACAAACTTGAAATAGTTATGCTAACATCTTTAAAGACCTCCACTGATTTTTTTTTATTCATAGTCCCCCAATTTAAAATATGATGATTTGTATATATATTGTGCCTTATTCTGAGTTGCATGCCTAACCATAACATCACCCTAGTGCCTAACCCTCCCTGCTGCAGCCTAAGCCTAATGTCGACATTCTGACAGTGAATATTTAGGGCTAGATGCATCATCGCTTGTAGAGTGATCAAATGAAGAGTAAAAAAGAGCCAACCAATCAGCTCCTAACTGCCATGTCAGAGGCTGTGTTTGAAAAATGGCAGTTATGAGCTGATTGGCTGGTACTTTTTCACTCTCCATTTTATCACTTTCCAAGCGATGATGCATCTAGCCCTTAATCTATTGACATGTTACCTGTGAACATTGTAACAATATAAACATTTTAACAATGTCGTCATAACTGTCGACACTGTGTTGTTGACATTATGACTGTCAACATTTACAATGGCCTTGTCAAAGGCATGTACACAGAGGTGCATCCTATTTCAAGGTGAGCTTATGCAGAGAACTGCCAGATTCAGGCATATCTACTGCCCCAAGGCTAGGACTGGTTCAAATGCCCTTATGATATGCATCCAACTTTGAATACCAGTGGATGCTTGCATGGGGCTTCTGATTACAGTGAGCAGACAGATTTGAGACCACATAAAACATATGAGCTTCCCTACAGAACTGAGGGCAAACTATTTTGAAGTCCCATGCATCAATATTGTTTCAACAAAATAAAAAAAATTAATATGACATTAGTAAGACTCCCTAACAATGTGTTTTAAAATGAAAAGCAAGGAAATGGATTTGCATTGACTCATGTTGGTCCTTGCTGCACTGGTTGGTTAATTAAAGAGTTCCACAAATGAGTTCCCTAAGAATCATAAGTGTTACTTACAGTATCACTCTGGTGTCTCCAATTTTGCTTTAGGATATATTTTTGAATGACAAAAAATAAAAAGCGCAAGGCCAGTCCTTAAATGTCGTTCATGTCGACTTGCGCCAGGGAGGTCTATTCACATGGTCAGTTATACATGCATCTCTACCGTATCCATAAGGCCACCAATCAAATCATACTCATAACTGATGACAGTAATAAGACACAAAATGTGGTTTACAGCAAGGTATTTACAGACTGAAGGAACTGGTAAACAATAAGAAAATAAAAATATTTTTTTCTACAGAAGAGTGAACTAAAAAAATGGGAAATATTTTTTTTTATCATTGCATAAAATTCATAATTACGCAGCATCATTAAATAAATAATCACTTAGTAGGCAATGCTATTACTGTATATAAAGCCATTTATTTTATATTGCAAAATAAGTCAGAAACTGTTACATTGATAATTCTGTTATGAGGGAAATATTGTTTTATTAAAATATTAATGGAAAAATTACTGGTTAATTTCATTTAAAAAAAAACAAAATTATTAATATATGTATTTTAATGATAGGGGAAACATTTATTATTTTATGGCTATATAAATAGTGCACACATCATAAAACATATAATGCTCCCTCCTTCATTAAAATCACTTTTAAACATCAATTAATAATTATCTGCTATTGCCCCTTTTATATAAGTAATACATAATAATGCTCTTGATGTAAATTAAATAATGATTTTTCCACTAATATATTAATAAACAGTATTTCCCTGACAAGAAAATAAATTATAAGTGTATGGTTTTCCTCTATTTCTGATTGGCTCAATAGCGCAAACAGTAGTTTTTGAAGCTATCCTACCGGTCACAACCACTTAATTTATTTGGGTAGGTTTGTCATTGGTTTTTTTTGTCGGTATCCAAAAGTGATGCTTAGTAAATATGGAATTTCTAAGTGGCGAGCTTATGTTCTATTCTAAAGTGTGGTTTTTCTACATTTCTCATTAGTTTGGGCTTTAATAAATCCCCAGATTGCAAACCCATTGGAAAACCCAAAACTGAAGCTTAGTAAATATACCCCCTTTTTATTCATTACATTATTGCAAATATTTTTATTGTCTTTTAATTTTTTTGTTGTTGCTATGGGAAACTTCTAAACTTGAATACTTCTCCACTTTTAAGAAGGTTTGAAATATTCCTCCCTTTATATTCTGCGACACAGATACAAACCCACACCAATTCCACACAGATTGGTAAACCCATGGCCCCACTTCTGTAAGGCAGTGACACTAAAAACTGATTCACCGTGCTTTTTCCAGTTTGTTTTTTTTGTCAGTGTTTCTTTTAAATTGTGTTACATCTACATTGGTAGGGAATTATACTGAATACTGTATGTTATAATTTGTATAATTACCATTTAATAGCAAAACTACTGTAAACACTGAATTATTTTTAATGAACTCACCTTTATGGTGCTAGCAAATCTTTATATTTACCAATTTAAAAGATTTGCGTACAATTGTTATTGCTTTTTTCATATTATATTTATGTTTTGTAGTGGCATTTTCTGAAAAGTGATGACCTTGCCCATTTCTTAGAATTTCATGGTTTATAATCATTATTTTTTTTTTTGCAATTAACTGTTTTGTTTACTATCCACATAGCTTTTACTGCTGGCTGCTAATTGGTGCCAATCTTTAATTGAAACATAAACTAGTAATCATGGTAAACAATGCATTACCTATAATTGTTTCCAGTTCTGAAATAATACAATGAATTTTAGGATTTGCTGACACTAATTGGTCTAATTACAGTTATATGCAAAATTGTCAGCATCCCTAGTCAAATAGCATTTTTTACCGTATATCCAAGTGAAAAGAATAAAAAGTAAAATCTTAACACAACCAGTGAAGGTTACACAAATAGCTATTTTTATGTACATTTGATATTTATGTGCTAATAGATATTTTTTAAATAGTGAATGCAGAACGGTTATACACTTGAGCACCAATCCAGGTTTTGCATTAAGTATTTTGGGGCTATTTTTAGGCCTAAAAACTTGATTGACTCATTAGGCCTGGTGATGCCAAAAGGTTGAATAAATATATTGACCCTTCTAAACTGAGGATCGTGTCAGGGCTGTCTTTTCGTATGGGCTGAAAGGGCAGTTGCCTATTGTCCCCATAGGCTGATAGCCGAGGGTCCCCTTTATCCATTGGTACAATATTTTTTTAAATCAGCCATGGGGAACTGGAGATATCTGACTTCAAAGCAGTGGTCCCCATCCGAGCGTGGTAATTGCCCTGCCCAGCCAGATATCTGTGACATAGAGTTTTTATGAGGGTATACTCCAAAAGTTGGGACTCTCCCCTTTCGGTGCACACTTGCAACTTGTCTCTACTATGCCCAGAACCGGCTCCTGAATTCTAATTCCCAAGTCCCCAGTAGCTCCTGAAAGGTAGCACTGTCTAGTTTAGTATCCCATTGAAAGCTAAGAAATCTATATCCAGTTACAGGAGATATCTGCAGTCAAGAAAGCTGCCCTCCCACTGAAAAATTATGATTATTAAGCCCACTCCACTATCCATCCCTCTCCTGTGTATTAAACACCCTCTACCATCCTGGAAATATTTTAGCAGAAATTACTGCTACAGGTCCTACATGCTGAATGAAAGGGAGAAACAGAAAAACAGGGGGAGAGAAAAAAGGGGGAGGGAGAGAAAGAGATGAGGAGAAAGGAGAGATGGGTTAAGAGGGGAGTACAGTGGGAGGGAAGTAGGAAAGAAAGGAATAAAAAGTTGGTCACAACAGCAGCCGACCCAGCAAATTATGGGTCCCTTAATATCAGTGAGTATATATTAAAACTAAGGCGGTCATTCGGATCTGAACGCTGGGATGCTAATTTTGCTGTCCTGCGTTCAGATAGTCGCCGCCTCCAGGGGGAGTGTAAATTCGCAGTGCAAGTGTGCGTTTGCATGTGTACAGCGAGCTGCTAAAATTAACTTTGTGCAGTCTCTGCGCAGCCCAGGACTTGCTCCTCCAGTGCGATCACATCAGGCTGATCGGGGCCAGAGCTGACGTCAGACACCCTCCCTGAAAACGCTTGGGCACGCCTGCGTTTTTCCAGGAACTCCCAGCAAACAGTCAGTTACCACCCACAAACGGCTTCCTCCTGTCAATCACCTTGTGAACGCCCATGCAAATGGAAATTTCGCACCATCCTGTCATTGACCGGCAATGCCCGTTATAGTTGTCCGATGCGCGTGCGCACTGCGGTGCATACTCATGCGCAGTTAGTACCTGATCGCCCGCTATGCGACAATGCACAGCAGTGATAAGATCTGAATGATTCCCTAAGTTTGGAAATGTTACTATTAGAAACATCACTGAAACATGGAATTCAGTACAAGACTTGCAGGAATTTTTAATAGATCTGTTTGCAAACTGGTCAGATGTACAAGCAGAATCCAGATGCCATTGTAAAGGACATGCAAAAAGGTTCAGGTAACACTCGATTACTGGTCCACATGTCCAGAGCAGAGTTTACAGAACAAGTGGTTTGCCTGAAACAGTTATCAGGAGCATTTTTGCATTTTTTACTGTGGACTTTATAGCGCCCTAGCAACTGATTACAGCTTCTGCTCCAATTGAATAACCAATAACCACTTGACCTTTATACACACACACACACACACACACACACACACACACACACACACACACACAATCAGACACCACACAACAATCGCAAAATACAGACCACAAAGAAGATATTATTTTCCACCCAACCTGTCCCAGCCTTGGAGTTCATAGGCCATCAGACTTACTACACGTCAGGTTTTTTTTGGCCAAAAAGCACCAAATGCATATTTGGAGACATGCAGGTATAATGGCCCTCATTCCGAGTTGTTTGCTCGCTAGCCGCTTTTCGCAGCATTGCACACGCTAAGCTGCCGCCCTCTGGGAGTGAATCTTAGCTTAGCAGAATTGCAAACGAAAGATTTGCAAAATTGCGAATAGACACTTCTTAGCAGTTTCTGAGTAGCTCGAGACTTACTCTGCCACTGCGATCAGTTCAGTCAGTTTTGTTCCTGGTTTGACGTCACAAACACACCCAGCGTTCGCCCAGCCACTCCCCCGTTTCTCCAGCCACTCCCGCGTTTTTCCCAGAAACGGCAGCGTTTTCTCACACACACCCAGTTTCCGCCCAGACACACCCACTTCCTGTCAATCACACTCCGATCACCAGAACGAAGAAAAATCCTCGTAATGCCGTGAGTAAAATACCAAACTTCTTAGCAAATTTACTTGACGCAGCCGCAGTGCGAACATTGCGCATGCGCAGTTAGCGGAAAATCGCACCGATGCGAAGGAAAATAACGAGCGAACAACTCGGAATGAGGGCCAACATCTGAGAAGAAAACACCTTGTCAACTAATAGGATTTATGGTGGAACTTTCATGCTTTGAGCTTGTATGCGATGATGGAAAATATATTCAACAAATACAGGTTGAGTATCCCTTATCCAAAATGCTTGGGACCAGAGGTATTTTGGATATCGGATTTTTCCGTATTTTGGAATAATTGCATACCATAATGAGATATCATGGTGATAGGACCCAAGTCTAAGCACAGAATGCATTTATGTTTCATATACACCTTATACACACAGAAGGAAGGTAATTTTAGCCAATATTTTTTGTAACTTTGTGCATTACACAAAGTGTGTCTACATTCACACAATTCATTTATGTTTCATATACACCTTATACACACAGCCTGAAGGTCATTTAATACAATATTTTTAATAACTTTGTGTATTAAACAAAGTTTGTGTACATTGAGCCATCAGAAAACAAAGGTTTCACTATCTCAGTCTCACTCAAAAAAGTCCGTATTTCGGAATATTCCATATTTCGGAATATTTGGATATGGGATACTCAACCTGTACCAACAAAGCCTGAAAGCTAATGTCCCAGAGTCAGTGAAGATATAGAAGCTGAAAAGAGATTGGATATTTCAGCAAGGTATTGATCCAAAACATATCTCAAATTCAACTATGAAGTACAAGAACAAGGATTAAGCCTTTCCAGTCCCCCAACATAAATATTTTAATAAAAATCTGTGGGGACACCTCTAACATGCTGCACATGTAAGAGAAGATCTGAGAACATTTCTGAGGTAGAAAAGTTCTGCAAGGAAGAGTGAGAAAAACACCTAAAGGAACAAAAAAATGTTTGAAATATGTTTATTTGGGAAAAGAAAGTGTTACTAAGTACATTTCAAGTAACACATGCCACGTTAAACTATTTTTCTTTACTGTGGTAATTGTGCAAAATAATGGGCAACAATATGTCAAGTACTCTACAGAGATCGTGAGGTACTGTGAAATATGATATTACAATCAATTCATAAATAACGTGGAGGATTTTACCTACACGGCTGCAGCCTCCTCCGTGAAATCTACCACAGGTAAGCCCTCCAGCTGTGAACTGGCAGGCCTCCATTGGAAGATCTTTTTGCTAGTAGCATGCCGGACGTGCCAGGATGAAGTGTTTTCTTCTGCCAGTATGCAGTGCCATTAGCAAAAAGCGCATCCAGTGTATACACTGAAAAATGTGTGTGTAAAAAAGGTCAAACGCCTAGTAGTGTGCTATTGCTGAATATTTCAAGAACTATAAGTATCAATAAATATGTGTTCCAAGCATATAGAAAGATCGTGCTTATCTCAATATAAGGCTTTTAGTGGGGCTGGTATGATTAGGTACTCATTCAGTAGGTATTGTATTTGAATTATGATAAATTACTTTCTTTCTCCCAGGGGTTTCCAATATTGAAATGCAAAAGAAAAGTACACAGTTAGCCACAATTAGAAAGTAATGTCCAAGATAGTAAAGAAACTGTTCATTTTGCTAAATAACAGTAGAATGCGGGTTAACAGTAATGCAGATATACTCTGTGCGCTTCATCTATTTTAACGGGAGTATATATAGATGTAATCAGAGGCAGAACTCTGGGAGGCAACAGAGTCAGCTGCCGCCAGGCTCCAGCTTTGAAGGAGGGCACCTCTCCTCCTGTTCTGTGTGTTCAGCGACATTAACCAATTAAGTTAATTGACAGCAGCCAGTATCTCTTCCGTAGCCGACTTCCCCACTAGTCACTACACCTTACAAATCACACCCTCTTTATAATAGATACACTGGAAGCAGACACCTTACTGATGAAGCTATTTGCTCCTATAAAGGAAACATGAGAATTCTAACTATATGAAGTTATTTCTCTGACAATTACACGTAACTTCATATAGTTAGAATTCTCATACTTCCTATGCAAGAGCAGATATCTCCACCAGTAAAGTGCATGCTACCAGTGTAAAAGGTTGTGGGTTCTAATCCTGGATATGACACTTGCAAATTAATTGTCATAGAAATAATCAGTATTGTGAGTGACTGAGCAGATCTATGTAGTGTGGACCCCTACATAGATCTGCCTAGTTGCAACGGTTTTGTAGTAGCTTCATATAGTTAGAATTAGAGATGAGCGGGTTCGGTTTTACTCTGTGTTACTCGCATCTCAAAACGGCATCTTATTTGCTCACGGATGATATATAAGGAGGGGCACCAATATTTTTCTTGCCTCCGGGCAACTGGGATAAACTTACGCCACTGGATGTAATACCCCGCTAGGTGTGTTCTCTTTTACCTGATAGCCTGAATCTCCGCACTAGGGAGGTAATTCAGACCTGATCGTAGCAGAAAAATTGTTAGCAGTGGGGCAAAACCATGTGCACTGCAGGGGAGGCAGATATAACATTTGCAGAGAGAGTTAGATTTGGGTGGGTTATTTTGTTTCTGTGCAGGGTAAATACTGGCTGCTTTATTTTTACACTGCAATATAGATTTCAGATTGAACACACCCCACCCAAATCTAACTCTCTCTGCACATGTTATATCTGCTCCCCCTGCAGTGCACATGGTTTTGCCCAACTGCTAACAAATTTGCTGCTATTATCAGGTCTGAATTACCCCCTGGGTTCTGTTCAGAGAGGTAAGGAGGATGAGCACACGCCAATGGTTGTTCAAAGTTTTGCCTCAATAGGGAACTGATTTATTAAATCAGATTTAACTTCAGGAAATTTGTAAATAGTTGACAAGCTAGTTACAATTACAGTACATTTAATTGCCAATCATTTCTTTCACACCTTGCACACAGAAAAATACCAAACAATTTTTATTATTCTGAAACTATGTGTCCCGAAGTCTTCTGAATGGTGCAACATTAAATTAATTAGCGATGATGATCTATATAACCTTCAGGCAGTTTTCACAAACATTTATGCACTGAACAATTACAATTAGCATGCAAATATCACCCACATTAATAACTTCAACAAGTGTACAATGTGCATGTAATCCAACACTGAGTATAATTGTGTCTGTTACCCTGTGCATAGGTCAATAGGTCAATAACCCTTTCAGGGGGACATTTACTAAGCAGTGATAAGAGCGGAGAAGTGAGCCAGTGGAGAAGTTGCCCCATCAACCAATCAGCACTCAAGTAACATCTATAATTTGCATACTATAAAATGATACAGAGCTGCTGATTGGTTGATGGGGAAATATCTACACTGGCTCACTTCTTTGCTCTTATCACTGCTTAGTAAATGTACCCCTAAAAGAGAATATGTGTAAGTATATATATATATATATATATATATATATATATATTGATAAAGCTAAATATTTATCTTATATAATACCCTTTATGAGGTCTAAGAACACTGTACGCTATTTACGTATGGAGTACCGTAAGGGTACGCATGTTGCGTAACAATCGCTTAGCCGTAGTCGAGACGCTCAAGCGTCACGTTCGCTCACGGCCAAGAGATCACAGGCAGGCACGCTATTGGCTGCCGACTAACGTAATGATTCGCTATAGCGTAGCAGACGCTCGGGACCACGAGGAGATCACCAGCGGCGCTGACGCTCACAATGTTAAACCTTTATATCTAAACCATAAACAGTGTATTATGCAGTAAGACCTTAGTGTAGTGATAGAGTGTAAATGCAGCACAGTATAACCTTATTAACTTAAAAGCTGTTCGAGCGTCACCGACGCTCTGAGAATACTTAACACTATAAGAAATACACAGATAACGTGCTTAGGGTCCAACGCCTTATATATATATTATGAATGTTATACTTGCAAAAGAATTAATACAATACAAGTCATACACTACAATATAACATAGACTAACTAACCAGATAACTACACAGGAAATACAATACAATACAATTACGTTTTAAGGGAAAATAAGAGAGAAAGAGGAGAAAAGAGAGAGAGAGAGATATGGCTCACAATAACAGTAAGATCAATATGATTGCGGATAAAACTACACATGTGAGAGACAATCGCTGCGCAGTTAGTCAATGCTGAGAATCTTTGTGGAGAAAATACTTGACCTTACCCATACTGGCTGTCCCTATATACACAACCCTACATTACCGCATGGGACAGAAGCTAGACTCCATTTTGGGAAAACTCCCATGATTCCAAAGACTGCACCACATGGTTGAAAGGGGGAGGGGAAAATACCCGGCAGCAGCCATTTTAGATTTGCAGGTCAAAACACATGGCACTCTCTGCTACACCACAATCACATAGCAGAAGACACAAGACTCCATTTTATTCCAAAATGTCCAAGCCTCAAAACAATGCATATGTTCTGATTTTACAATTCCAAACCATCTAAATCACCTTTCACAATTACAATCCAACTTCCTAGAACCATCTTATTCAATTTCACATTCCAAACAACTTCAGTATCTCAATAACCAGAGCATATTCATCACAAGACCAGATCACAATGTAACCACACATATCAGCCTGCCATTGCTACCAGCACATATTCCCAGATCTATCACACAAACAAGTTACAATATCCTATTTAAACCAGCACCATTGACCTTAAAGCAATCTGTCTATATTTCCTTATCTAGCCATGTGAAAACTTAGCCTTTAGTTTGGAGGTCAGTCCTGGGGATGTAGCCGCCATGCTGCTGGGTGCCAGGTAGCTGTGTGAGTAGCTACAGTATATCTGTCCTCAGAGGCCCCAAGCAAACTGAAACTGACTTCTTTTCTAGCCATGCCTGTTTTCCTAGTTCCTGGGGGAGGGGTCTCTTTTGCTTTGTATATGCTAATCAGGTTCAGCCCTGAAATCTTAGTAAAGGGTTGGCTTGATCATTCATTGTTCTAACAAAATGATCTTAGCTTTTATACATATAATCATATCTATCCGCTGCAATGTCCCACAACTTCACAACAATCCTCAAACTAACCCACACATCAATCTGCTTGCTTCAATACCAAACATGACGGGCGCATCTGGTTCTGTTCAAATAATACACATTCATGACATCAATTAATCAGCCAATTCTAAATCTCCATGATGTCTGGTGCCCGACATTATCATAACCATGTACTGTATGAAACAAGCGCCGAATCCATCTCCGTGCCATGTCTGAGCAAATGCGTGTGTTACCATATATTGCTGTGCTCGCTGCGCATATTTGCAAGTATAGCGACTTAAATGTGTGTAGTTTGTATGTTCTCTCTATGTAATATTTTTGACTTTGACAATATACATATATATTTAAGTCTTTAGAGTATCCACCGGGGTGACTGCTGTCATCTGGGATGATGCTGCCAACTCTGCCTTCCACTTTACAGGAGCTTGTCCATGCTGAGGTAAGCTTCCACCAGCGCAGCTCCGTTCCTTACACAGTGCTCCCACAGGATCCCTCTTGCCTGCTCTCTCAGATTTTCTCACAGGACCCATCACTCTGGGGCTATGTCACTCCGCCCCTCCCCTCAGAATAGACACATCGCTTTGCTCTGTATCACTCCACCACTCCATCTCCCCTCTGTGAGGGATACCTGTGTATCACTGTGAAGTTTAGTGTCCCAACAGGTTTTTTTAAATTAAATAACTGTTTTTAGTGATAGCCCATACATTACACATCATTCCTGCAGGACGCCATCAACTTAATGGGGTGTCACATATTGACCCCTTGCCCCTCCTAATATATCCATAATGCCACCTTACCAGCCCTATCCAAAATCTCAATTTTTGTCAACAACAAATACAGTATATGCATATAGATAAATAGATAGCTACAGACAGTATATATAGCTTTCTCTCTCTCTCTCTCTCTCTCTCTCTCTCTCTCTCTCTCTCTCTGTATATATATATATATATATATATATATATTTATTTATTTATTAGGGGGTCACCACTCATGTGAAAATATAAAATTGGTTTTCCAGCCACCTAAGTGGCCACCTTCACACCTTCAGTATGTTGACATTTTATAACAATTTGTCAGCTTCACTTGTATACTACCAGCAATAGGTCATGACTGGTGCAGAGTGGATTATACAGGTCACCAGTCTGTGACTGTAACTGAACAATGATGTAGACGTAAGCTGTACCAGGCTCTGCAGCAGTATTTGGCAGCCTCTTTAGCAGCGTGCATGTGGTAATTGCAGGTTCTCTCCTGGATCTAAGAGGAAGGTGTCCGTCTGCCACTGTGCAGTACTAGGTTCTGTGGCCATCTTGGTTAGGGAATGTAGCCTCCCGGTAGGAACCAATATGGAGTATGTGCAGTAATATGGAGTATGCACAGTATCACTCTCCAACTTCAGCATGAAGTTGGCGTGATACATCTCCCCTCGTGTGGCCACTTTAATTGTAAAGGCCCCCATCCACTAGTGCGATATTGCCTGTTTTTATGCAATTGAGACGAATTCCTGAGATGGATAGCATGAAAAGTGTCACATTGTATGTCCTTTTCCTGCAATTGTGATGCGGGGTGTGCTCCCGTGTGCATTGCATCGCAATCGCAGATCACACGTGCTGCATGTTATATTTATCTCAATTACATGGAAATAGGTGCACATCGCAGTGCTTTTGAACACTTGCGATCCGGTCACATGCGATTGATCTCAGAAGTCTCTAGACTGGCAGCTTGGACACTCCCATACACACGCCCAGCAGCAGCAGCACCAGCGAATCGGGAGAGCATACTGCTACTACTTGTGATTCCAGATTCCAAATGGACTGCAATCAGATTGCAAGTGAGTACCAGCACCCAGCATCTGCACCAATACACTATCTCCAAAGTATTCAGTAGCGGATCTTGCTACGGGCAAGGAGGATTTTTGCCCGGGGTGCCACCTTCCAGAGGGCGTCGCCACCGTCCGGAGGGCGCCGCCACCATGGCAAGATCTACTACTGATGCCGCCCGGTGCTGTTTAGATGCCCGGTGCTGCATTGTGGGAGCGGCACATAGACACTAGAGGTCATAATTGACCTCTAGTGTCTATGTGGTGGTATGGGAGAGACATCATGATGTCTCTCCCATAGATCCATGGAGCGACACCAGCAGCCGGAGACGGAGGGTAGCAGCAGTCAGGAAGCAGGTGCGGGGATTGTAAGTATTCATTTTTTTTTGTTGTAAATGGCGCAACTAGGGGGCACAGTACTGGGGCAATACTACTGGGGGCACAATTCTACAGGGGGCACAGTACTGGGGCATAGTACTGGGGGCAATACTACTGTGGGCACAGCTACAGGGGGCATAACTGACCACGCCCCTTCTCCATGAAGCCACGTCCCTTTCTTTTCGCCCGGGGCGCTGCAAGGTCTAGATCCGGCCCTGAAAGTATTGCTTGTAAACACTGTCCACCACTGTTTAAATCACTGTACATTGCCCACCTGCCCCGCTTTTCATCCTGTATATGTGTCCCAGCTTCTCCTAAAGTGTTTATAGAACCCGTTGGTGCCCATCCTCATTACCTTCACTGTACCCCTATTGTGGCCCTCATTGCTACTGCTGTGTCAAAGTGTTCAATGAACATTATTTTTTAAATAATTTTTACAAAATGAACCATAAAGAACAACATTTCTACATAACCAAGTAATAAAACAAAAACTACATTTTGTCTGGATCCTTTTTTCTCTAGACAAAAATTTGTATTTCATCACTGGCTTCATTGAGCTGGTACAGTCCTAGGAATACTTGTGGAAAGTCAAGTCCAAGGAGTACGCCAATAAGGCCAAACGCCTTTCCACTAATGAGGAGCTGGTGGAATTTAGCAAGCCATTCTTTGCGGCAGCTGGAGACCCCACAAACCCGGGGCATATGGGGATGTGCAGTACTTTCTCCAAAATTGCTGGGATTAGTGCAAAGATCCGGTAGGGTGTGGTGTAGGGGGCTCCGGATGTTTCTGGCTTTTACCCAATCCCTGTACTATGATAGTTTTTGAATTTTATACTGTATTTATGGTTGTTGAAAGCCATGTTGGCCACAGTGCAAATATATGTCACGTTGGCAAAAAAAATGCACTTTTTGTATGCTACTTTAGTAAAAAAAGTTACCACTTAAGACATGTTGGCTACAGTGAAAATATATGCCATATTGGTATTTACAGTGCACTATTTCGGATGTTTTTTCCTCCAATAATTTGTTTTACTAATTAAGTAAACAAGTGTGTTGAGTTGTTATTTTACCTTAAAATACTGGTTCTGCAGCACCTTATCAATGGCCTTGCAGGTGTCAGGAATGATCCGCCCCAAAGTTTGAGCAGAGGTGAGGGTCCCAAACTTTAGATCTTCCAGTGAACGGCCTGTAGCCAGACACCTCATGGTAGCCATCAGTCTCTCCTCAGGCGGAATGGCCCTCCGCATCTTGGCATCCCGCCTCTGAATATAGGGTGTCACCAGGGCCAGTAACTCCTGGAATGTATCATCATCCATACACAAGGGTTGTTCTCCTCTGGCTGCTGTTTGCTAATTTTAGTCCACCCCGTCAGATCAATCATATGTGAAATTGCAGGGAAAAAATGTTTTTTTAAATTTATCGCATGAGATGGATAGCAGTGCATTAGATTGCATGAGATAAATCACATGTAAAAATACACTCAAGTAGCAAATCGCAATCGCAGGGCTCCCGGGAAGCTCCCGGACAGATTGCAGGAAAAATGGATCCAACTCATTGCTGAGTTAAAACTCCCTAGTGGATGGGGGCCATAACTCACAACAAGGATATTCCTGAAAAAAGAACAATACCTGCAATTACCAAGAGATTCTTTTTTCTTATCAGCCAGACGTGTTCCATAAATTAATTCTCCTGCATTTATCTAACAGTTAAAATGAGGCGATTTATTTTCCCTCCCCACACTGTTTATCCATAAACAGCCATCTAGTGATGCCAGTGAAGCATCCTGTAATTCCACAGCAATAGATAAAAGTTCTTATCACCTCAATGGCTATTGCTGTGATAGAGACATTTTGTAAACTCTTCATCCCTTGAGAAATTTGAGTCTGCTTTAGCCTTGGATGGAAAGTTAAATCAAATGATTGTAAATGTCAAAGATGGAAAAGGTCTATTATCAAAGCCTACCTGCTGTAAACATCATAGTATTTAGCAAAAGTGGTTCAAATGTGTAGTGACAGCTCTGGATATGGAGAAATAAAGAAATGTTTAGTGGCAACGCACTGTCATAAATAATGTAATGCTTTTTGTTATGAGCATAATCCCACTCGATTGCTGTTAAGCTGCCCACACACCATCATATCCAGTCAAACAAAAACATATAAAATGTTGTCATATAATATATATATATCATACTTGCCTACTCTCCCGGAATGGTCGGGAGGCTCCCGAAAATCGGGTGACCCTCCCGGCCCCCCGGAAGAGCAGGCAAGTCTCCCGGAATCAGGGGTCCCCCTGCCCATCTGCCCACTTAGAGTGTAAAGTGGGCGGTCCGGGCAGTTGATGACGCGATTCTTGCTGAATCGCGTCATCATAGCCACGCCCCCTGCAGTGTAATGCCGGGGATCGCGGCATTACAGAGTGGGGGCGTGGCTTAAAGGATGAGGTACGATAACTCCGCCCCCATCCTGCCCTGCTCCACCCCCGTCCCGCCTCCGGTCCACCTCCTCCCCACGTCACAGCCCTCCCCTGCCCCCCTGCTGAGCCGACCTGGCTGCTCTCTCCCGCAGAGAGCAGCCAGAATGTCGGCATGTATGATATATATAGATAGATAGATAGAGATATATAAGTTTGATCAAGCGTATTGTATTCATGCTAGACTGCAAACCTGTCTATCAGGATCCTCTTTGCTTATCTTGAAATGTAAGTGTTTATCTGGGTTTTATTGAGATTCTCGTATTATGTTGAAATGATAGTGTTTGCAAGAGACCATGGTGGTCATTCCGAGTTGATCGCTCGCTAGCAGTTTTTAGCAGCCGTGCAAACGCTATGCCGCCGCCCACTGGGAGTGTATTTTAGCTTAGCAGAAGTGTGAACGATTGAACGCAGAGCGGCTACAAAATAATTTTGTGCAGTTTCAGAGTAGCTTCAGAACTACTCAGCGCTTGCGATCACTTCAGACCATACAGTTCCGGGTTTGACGTCACAAACACGCCCTGCGTTCGCCCAGCCATGCCTGTGTTTTTACTGGCACGCCTGCGGTTTTTCGAACACTCCCTGAAAACGATCAGTTGACACCCAGAAACGCCCTCTTCATGTCAATCCCTCTGCGGCAACCAGTGCGACTGAAATGCATTGCTAGACACTGTGTGAAACTACATTGTTCGTTGTAATAGTACGTAGCGCGTGCGCGTTGTGTCGCCTACTTATGCACAGAAGTGCCATTTTTTGCCTCTACCCTGCACAGCGACGAATGCAGCTAGCGATCAACTCGGAATGACTACCCATGTCTAATATAGTACAATGGCATTTATTTATAATGCAAAAACCATGCCTTGTGAGTGATTGCCCCTTTAAAAAAAACTCTGAGATCTGCTAGCTTCTCACCCCTCTGGTGATCTTGGGCGTCATTACATCCAGCCCTATCTGTTTGTCTGAGCTGAGAAAGTGGTCCTGATTCAGAGGTGTTGCACAGTTGGCTGATGTGAGGCACACTGTGCATATGGTCTTGTGATGGTGCTCGTTGTGGGGATTAGGACACAGAGCGATTGACAGATAGTGGCCACTTGTGGAAAGTAACAGGGATGTGGAGGCTTGAACGCAGGTATGTTGCAACCATTTTGATGGTGTGTTTCAGCCAGTGACTGCATATTCTTCAGTGGTTCTGGCTCTTTTACTTCAGTGGTTCTGGCTCTGGCATGTTTTCTTTCGACTTGTGACCAACCATAGGGTTGCATTGGCTACATTGATCAGGACATTGTAGTGGGCAGTGGTTATGCCTTCCCTGTACTTTGGGGCCCCTAAAGAGGAAATGGTCCAGGTAATCTGAACCCAACCCCCCCTCTCGCCCCTATATACAGCCTGTATACAGGTAAATACAGTTTATCATATAGGTACAGAGAGCTCATTTCTTTGTTACTGGAATCATTAATTATGATCTGCAGGCTTAAACTATAAGATAAACACGCATGATCATGTGGACAATGAAAGAAGCCAAAAGAGATTCATAAAAACAAATGACTGGATTGGATGAAAACTGGGTGTGTTTGGGGGGATGTGGCTAAATTTGGAGATACTGGAGGTGTGGCTAATTTTGTCCAGATTTTACCTTTATAATTATATTTTGAGGGGTATGAAATAGTGCAATCATTGCGCCACGTGACAGATGCTAGTTCATGTTGTTCATCTGATTGAAATGTGATGCGTAGATAGATAGATAGATAGATAGATAGATAGATAGATAGATAGATAGATAGATAGATAGATAGATAGTATGGGTAGGGCTAGACTGGCCATCTGTCACTTCTGGTCCAGCCACAAATAGAGCAGAGCCACAGATAGGGGCATGCCGTGATGCCAGGCTCCCCTGACTCATGGCATGCCCCCAAGAGCCATAGGAGCATCCCCTTGTCGTGCATACATACCTGCAGCACCCAAGTGCACTTACGGTAATCAAATACCTTTCCTGTAGTATCACAGGTTTGGTATTAGAGTGTCAGTACAGCTCCATACTATCACTCCATCACTAGCCTAATACTGTACATGTAATACATTAATTAAGTCGCAAGACTTGTTATTCAATGTCCAGTGCTCAATGCCACTGCAATTGTTCATCACTCTGTATGAAACCTGCATAATAAATACTGTCAGACGGCGTAGGCATACAAAGTTGTTTGCTTATCTCTCCTGCTGCTGTAAATCGCCTGGGGAGCACAGAATTTTGGCATTATCCCAGTTACATCAATGAAGCCATGCACAAGAATCTTTAGGTCCAGGGCAAATTTCGGAACCCTGTTCTATAAATGTCATAACGCCCGTAAGCATGAGAATAATAATACTGACATGGCAGCTACTGTCAGTCTGAGTGGAGGTGTTGGTAAGGGGAAAGAGATAGAAAATAATAGACTTTGTTAGGTTCTACTCAGCTTTGCTGTTTTTATTCACGATGGTGGACAATTTGTCTGTCTGCTATGAGCCGGCTATCGTAAATAGTCTGCTCGCAAGCTGTTTCTGTTGATAAGCTAATTTTCCATTTTGTAATGCAGATGTGCATTGCCTCTCCTACAATAACCTGTTGGAAAGTTCTGGAGACATGCCAGTCACTAATTGTTCTTCTTTAAGCTCCAAGCTCTATTCTAATTATTGTCAGTCCAGGAAATCTGGCTTGTCTCTCATCTTCACATGTGCACTTCTAGAGACACATTATAACGATTTTGTCTTTCTGCTTTCATAGAGATGCTCATTTGTATCACAGAGAAATCATTTAAGAAGTGCAATCTTTCATTTGCAGTCTTTCTGTGTGTTTACAAAGTGAAACCACTACTGTGCAAGTGTGTGAATGGGGAGGTTTGACCATATAAAAGCACATGTCTACATGCCAAAGTCATGTATCCATACCTCCCAACTGTCACGATTTTTGCGGGACAGACCCATTTTTTTGGAACTGTCCCGCTGTCCCAACCATGGGCCTCAGTGTCCCGCAGTGGGGGAGCGGGCAATTGGGAGGCTCCTGTCATAGCTGCCCTGCTTAGCAGAGCAGAGGTGAATAGACGCCGCACAGAATCTATTCAGTGAAGACAGAGGGAGAGGGGGCATAGCAGCAGATCACAGAGTGCTGATCATGCCCCCCTTTAGTGATGACAAACGGGGGCATGTCTCGCGAACGCGGCACTGCCCCCTTTCGTTTAGGCCACGCCCCCTTTGGATGCACGCACGCAGGAGTCCCACTTATAGATCCCCAAATGTTGGGAGATATGTGAATCTCCAAGGTGACTTTGCAAATTCTTATTATTCACAGTTGTGAACAGTGCCGTAACTAGGCATTTTAGCGCTGTGTGCAAGAAACGACAGTGGCGCCCCCCCCCCATGTAAGATAGGGGCAGTGCGTGCCGTAGGCGCGCAAAAAAATTATAGGGGCGTGGCTTCACAGGGAAGGGGCGTGGCCACAAAATAATAGCAATTCATACTACGGTGCACAGTAGTCTACATTATTCAAATTACGCTGCACAGTAGCACCACTACACCAGGTAGAGCCCCTTTTATACATTACAGCAGACAGCGTCCCCCTTTTTACACATTGCGGCAGCCAGTCCCCCTTTTTACACATTGCGGCAGCCAGGCCCCCTCTTTACACATTGCGGCTGCCAGTCCCCCTTTTTACACATTGCGGCAGCCAGTCCCCCTTTTTACATATTGCGGCAGCCAGGCCCCCTTTTTACACATTACGGCAGCCAGGCCCCCTTTTTACACATTGCGGCAGCCAGGCCCCCTTTTTACACATTGCGGCAGCCAGTCCCCCTTTTTACACATTGCGGCAGCCAGGCCCCCTTTTTACACATTGCGGCAGCCAGGACCCCTTTTTACACATTGCGGCAGCCAGACCCCCTTTTTATTAGTGATGAGCGGGTTCGGATCCTCGGGATGCAAACCCGCCCGAACTTCACCTTTTTTTACACGGGTCCAAGCGACTCGGATCCTCCCGCCTTGCTCGGTTAACCCGAGCGCGCCCGAACGTCATCATCCCGCTGTCGGATTCTCGCGAGATTCGGATTCTATATAAGGAGCCGCGCGTCGCCGCCATTTTCACACGTACATTGAAATTGATAGGGAGAGGACGTGGCTGGCGTCCTCTCCGTTATATTAGAAAAGAAAAGAGTAAACTGAGTGACTTAGTTATAATTGTGGGGAGGATTGGGGACGGGGAGCAGCTGTTAGGGAGTACAGTGCAGGGTTTACCACCAGTGAGTTTAATCCTTTGTTTCTCTACATGAAAAAAACGCGCGACCATATCTGTGCTCAGTGTGCTGCACTGCTGCATGATATATCTGTGCTGAGTGCACTGCTCAATCTGCCTAATTGTGGGGACTGGGGAGCAGTTATAGCAGGAGTACAGTGCACAGTTTTGCTGACAGTGACCACCAGTCCAGTATACGTTTGTCTGCCTGAAAAATACTCCTGTGGTGGTTTTTTTTCTTTCTTCATACTAGTTTAGCAGTCTGCTGACAGTGTCCACCAGGTCCATTATATACAGTATATTATTATATATATAAGCAGTACGGTAGGCCACGGCTGTACCTACCTCTGTGTCGTCAGTGCACTCGTCGTCCATAAGTAATATAGGAGGTCATTCCGAGTCGTTCGCTCGGAAAATTTATTTGCATCGCAGCGTTTTTCCGCTTAGTGCGCATGCGCAATGTCCGCACTGCGACTGCGTCAAGAAAATTTGCTATGAAGTTTGGATTTTTACTCACGGCTTTTCTTCGCTCAGGCGATCGTAGTGTGATTGACAGGAAATGGGTGTTACTGGGCGGAAACAGGCCGTTTTATGGGCGTGTGGGAAAAAACGCTACCGTTTCCGGAAAAAACGCAGGAGTGGCCGGAGAAACGGAGGAGTGTCTGGGCGAACGCTGGGTGTGTTTGTGACGTCAAACCAGGAACGATAAGCACTGAACTGATCGCAGATGCCGAGTAAGTCTGAAGCTACTCTGAAACTGCTACGAGATGTGTAATCGCAATATTGCGAATCTTTCGTTCGCAATTTTAAGAAGCTAAGATTCACTCCCAGTAGGCGGCGACTTAGCGTGTGCAATACTGCTAAAATCGCCTTGCGAGCGAACAACTCGGAATGAGGGCCATAATACTATACTATCCATCCATCTACATTGTATACCTGTGGTGGTTTTTTTTTTCTTCATACTAGTTTAGCAGTCTGCTGACAGCGTCCACCAGGTCCGTTATATACAGTATATTATATATATAAGCAGTACGGTAGGCCACGGCTGTACCTACCTCTGTGTCGTCAGTGCACTCGTCGTCCATAAGTAATATAATACTATACTAACCATCCATCTACATTGTATACCTGTGGTGGGTTTTTTTTCTTCATACTAGTTTAGCAGTCTGCTGACAGTGTCCACCAGGTCCGTTATATACAGTATATTATTATATATATAAGCAGTACGGTAGGCCACGGCTGTACCTACCTCTGTGTCGTCAGTGCACTCGTCGTCCATAAGTAATATAATACTATACTATCCATCCATCTACATTGTATACCTGTGGTGGTTTTTTTTTTCTTCATACTAGTTTAGCAGTATGCTGACAGTGTCCACCAGGTCCGTTATATACAGTATATTATATATATATGCAGTACGGTAGGCCACGGCTGTACCTACCTCTGTGTCGTCAGTGCACTCGTCGTCCATAAGTAATATAATACTATACTATCCATCCATCTACATTGTATACCTGTGGTGGTTTTTTTTTCTTCATACTAGTTTAGCAGTCTGCTGACAGTGTCCACCAGGTCCGTTATATACAGTATATTATTATATATATAAGCAGTACGGTAGGCCACGGCTGTACCTACCTCTGTGTCGTCAGTGCACTCGTCGTCCATAAGTAATATAATACTATACTATCCATCCATCTACATTGTATACCTGTGGTGTTTTTTTTTTCTTCATACTAGTTTAGCAGTATGCTGACAGTTTCCACCAGGTCCGTTATATACAGTATATTATATATATATGCAGTACGGTAGGCCACGGCTGTACCTACCTCTGTGTCGTCAGTGCACTCGTAGTCCATAAGTAATATAATACTATACAATCCATCCATCTACATTGTATACCTGTGGTGGTTTTTTTTTTTTTCATAGTAGTTTAGCAGTCTGCTGACAGTGTCCACCAGGTCCGTTATATACAGTATATTATATATATAAACAGTACGGTAGGCCACGGCTGTACCTACCTAGGTGTCGTCAGTGCACTCGTCGTCCATAAGTAATATAATACTATACTATCCATCCATCTACATTGTATACCTGTGGTGGCTTTTTTTCTTCTTCATACTAGTTTAGCAGTCTGCTGACAGTGTCCACCAGGTCCGTTATATACAGTATATTATATATATATAAGCAGTACGGTAGGCCACGGCTGTACCTACCTCTGTGTCGTCAGTGCACTCGTCGTCCATAAGTAATATAATACTATACTATCCATCCAACTACATTGTATACCTGTGGTGGTTTTTTTTTCTTCATACTAGTTTAGCAGTCTGCTGACAGTGTCCACCAGGTCCGTTATATACAGTATATTATATGTATAAGCAGTACGGAAGGCCACGGCTGTACCTACCTCTGTGTTGTCAGTGAACTCGTCGTCCATAAGTAATATAATACTATACTATCCATCCATCTACATTGTATACCTGTGGTGGCTTTTTTTTTCTTCATACTAGTTTAGCAGTCTGCTGACAGTGTCCACCAGGTCCGTTATATACAGTATATTATATATATAAGCAGTACGGTAGGTCACGGCTGTACCTACCTCTGTGTCGTCAGTGCACTCGTCGTCCATAAGTAATATAATACTATACTAGGCATCCATCTACATTGTATACCTGTGGTGGCTTTTTTTTTTCTTCATACTAGTTTAGCAGTCTGCTGACAGTGTCCACCAGGTCCGTTATATACAGTATATTATATATATAAGCAGTACGGTAGGCCACGGCTGTACTTACCTCTGTGTCGTCAGTGCACTCGTCGTCCATAAGTAATATAATACTATACTATCCATCCATCTACATTGTATACCTGTGGTGTTTTTTTTTTTTTCATACTAGTTTAGCAGTCTGCTGACAGTGTCCACCAGGTCCGTTATATACAGTATATTATATATATAAACAGTACGGTAGGCCACGGCTGTACCTACCTCTGTGTCGTCAGTGCACTCGTCGTCCATAAGTAATATAATACTATACTATCCATCCATCTACATTGTATACCTGTGGTGGCTTTTTTTTTTCTTTATACTAGTTTAGCAGTCTGCTGACAGTGTCCACCAGGTCCGTTATATACAGTATATTATATATATATAAGCAGTACGGTAGGCCACGGCTGTACCTACCTCTGTGTCGTCAGTGCACTCGTCGTCCATAAGTAATATAATACTATACTATCCATCCATCTACATTGTATACCTGTGGTGGTTTTTTTTTCTTCATACTAGTTTAGCAGTCTGCTGACAGTGTCCACCAGGTCCGTTATATACAGTATATTATATGTATAAGCAGTACGGAAGGCCACGGCTGTACCTACCTCTGTGTTGTCAGTGCACTCGTCGTCCATAAGTAATATAATACAATACTATCCATCCATCTACATTGTATACCTGTGGTGGCTTTTATTTCCTTCATACTAGTTTAGCAGTCTGCTGACAGTGTCCACCAGGTCCGTTATATACAGTATATTATATATATAAGCAGTACGGTAGGTCACGGCTGTACCTACCTCTGTGTCGTCAGTGCACTCGTCGTCCATAAGTAATATAATACTATACTATCCATCCATCTACATTGTATACCTGTGGTGGCTTTTTTTTTTCTTCATACTAGTTTAGCAGTCTGCTGACAGTGTCCACCAGGTCCTTTATATACAGTATAATATATATATATAAGCAGTACGGTAGGCCACGGCTGTACCTACCTCTGTGTCGTCAGTGCACTCGTCGTCCATAAGTAATATAATACTATACTATCCATCCATCTACATTGTATACCTGTGGTGTTTTTTTTTTTTTCATACTAGTTTAGCAGTCTGCTGACAGTGTCCACCAGGTCCGTTATATACAGTATATTATATATATATAAACAGTACGGTAGGCCACGGCTGTACCTACCTCTGTGTCGTCAGTGCACTCGTCGTCCATAAGTAATATAATACTATACTATCCATCCATCTACATTGTATACCTGTGGTGGCTTTTTTTTTTTCTTCATACTAGTTTAGCAGTCTGCTGACAGTGTCCACCAGGTCCATTATATACAGTATATTATATATATAAGCAGTACGGTAGGCCACGGCTGTACCTACCTCTGTGTCGTCAGTGCACTCGTCGTCCATAAGTAATATAATACTATACTATCCATCCATCTACATTGTATACCTGTGGTGTTTTTTTTTTTTTTCATACTAGTTTAGCAGTCTGCTGACAGTGTCCACCAGGTCCGTCATATACAGTATATTATATATATAAACAGTACGGTAGGCCACGGCTTTACCTACCTCTGTGTCGTCAGTGCACTCGTCGTCCATAAGTAATATAATACTATACTATCCATCCATCTACATTGTATACCTGTGGTGGCTTTTTTTTTTTCTTCATACTAGTTTAGCAGTCTGCTGACAGTGTCCACCAGGTCCGTTATATACAGTATATTATATATATATAAGCAGTACGGTAGGCCACGGCTGTACCTACCTCTGTGTCGTCAGTGCACTCGTCGTCCATAAGTAATATAATACTATACTATCCATCCATCTACATTGTATACCTGTGGTGTTTTTTTTTTTTTTCATACTAGTTTAGCAGTCTGCTGACAGTGTCCACCAGGTCCGTCATATACAGTATATTATATATATAAACAGTACGGTAGGCCACGGCTTTACCTACCTCTGTGTCGTCAGTGCACTCGTCGTCCATAAGTAATATAATACTATACTATCCATCCATCTACATTGTATACCTGTGGGTTTTTTTTTCTTCATACTAGTTTAGCAGTCTGCTGACAGTGTCCACCAGGTCCGTTATATACAGTATATTATTATATATATAAGCAGTACGGTAGGCCACGGCTGTACCTACCTCTGTGTCGTCAGTGCACTCGTCGTCCATAAGTAATATAATACTATACTATCCATCCATCTACATTGTATACCTGTGGTGGGTTTTTTTTTCTTCATACTAGTTTAGCAGTCTGCTGACAGTCTCCACCAGGTCCGTTATATACAGTATATTATATATATATGCAGTACGGTAGGCCACGGCTGTACCTACCTCTGTGTCGTCAGTGCACTTGTCGTCCATAAGAAATATAATACTATACTATCCATCCATCTACATTGTATACCTGTGGTGTTTTTTTTTTTTTCATACTAGTTTAGCAGTCTGCTGACAGTGTCCACCAGGTCCGTTATATACAGTATATTATATATATATAAGCAGTACGGTAGGCCACGGCTGTACCTACCTCTGTGTCGTCAGTGCACTCGTCGTCCATAAGTAATATAATACTATACTATCCATCCATCTACATTGTATACCTGTGGTGGTTTTTTTGCTCTTCATACTAGTTTAGCAGTCTACTGACAGTGTCCACCAGGTCCGTTATATACAGTATATTATATGTATAAGCAGTAAGGAAGGCCACGGCTGTACCTACCTCTGTGTTGTCAGTGCACTCGTCGTCCATAAGTAATATAATACTATACTATCCATCCATCTACATTGTATACCTGTGGTGGCTTTTTTTTTCTTCATACTAGTTTAGCAGTCTGCTGACAGTGTCCACCAGGTCCGTTATATACAGTATATTATATAGATAAGCAGTACGGTAGGTCACGGCTGTACCTACCTCTGTGTCGTCAGTGCACTCGTCGTCCATAAGTAATATAATACTATACTATCCATCCATCTACATTGTATACCTGTGGTGGCTTTTTTTTTCTTCATACTAGTTTAGCAGTCTGCTGACAGTGTCCACCAGGTCCGTTATATACAGTATATTATATATATAAGCAGTACGGTAGGCCACGGCTGTACCTACCTCTGTGTCGTCAGTGCACTCGTCGTCCATAAGTAATATAATACTATACTATCCATCCATCTACATTGTATACCTGTGGTGTTTTTTTTGTTCTTCATACTAGTTTAGCAGTCTGCTGACAGTGTCCACCAGGTCCGTTAAATACAGTATATTATATATATAAACAGTACGGTAGGCCACGGCTGTACCTACCTCAGTGTCGTCAGTGCACTCGTCGTCCATAAGTAATATAATACTATACTATCCATCCATCTACATTGTATACCTGTGGTGGCTTTTTTTTTTCTTCATACTAGTTTAGCAGTCTGCTGACAGTGTCCACCAGGTCCGTTATATACAGTATATTTTATATATATATAAGCAGTACGGTAGGCCACGGCTGTACCTACCTCTGTGTCGTCAGTGCACTCGTCGTCCATAAGTAATATAATACTATACTATCCATCCATCTACATTGTATACCTGTGGTGTTTTTTTTTTCTTCATACTAGTTTAGCAGTCTGCTGACAGTGTCCACCAGGTCCGTTATATACAGTATATTATATGTATAAGCAGTACGGAAGGCCACGGCTTTACCTACCTCTGTGTTGTCAGTGCATTCGTCGTCCATAAGTAATATAATACAATACTATCCATCCATCTACATTGTATACCTGTGGTGGCTTTTTTTTTCTTCATACTAGTTTAGCAGTCTGCTGACAGTGTCCACCAGGTCCGTTATATACAGTATATTATATATATAAGCAGTACGGTAGGTCACGGCTGTACCTACCTCTGTGTCGTCAGTGCACTCGTCGTCCATAAGTAATATAATACTATACTATCCATCCATCTACATTGTATACCTGTGGTGGCTTTTTTTTTTCTTCATACTAGTTTAGCAATCTGCTGACAGTGTCCACCAGGTCCGTTATATACAGTATATTATATATATAAGCAGTACGGTAGGCCACGGCTGTACCTACCTCTGTGTCGTCAGTGCACTCGTCGTCCATAAGTAATATAATACTATACTATCCATCCATCTACATTGTATACCTGTGGTGTTTTGTTTTTTTTCATACTAGTTTAGCAGTCTGCTGACAGTGTCCACCAGGTCCGTTATATACAGTATATTATATATATAAACAGTACGGTAGGCCACGGCTGTACCTACCTCTGTGTCGTCAGTGCACTCGTCGTCCATAAGTAATAAAATACTATACTATCCATCCATTTACATTGTATACCTGTGGTGGCTTTTTTTTTCTTCATACTAGTTTAGCAGTCTGCTGACAGTGTCCACCAGGTCCGTTATATACAGTATATTATATATAAAAGCAGTACGGTAGGCCACGGCTGTACCTACCTCTGTGTCGTCAGTGCACTCATCGTCCATAAGTAATATAATACTATACTATCCATCCATCTACATTGTATACCTGTGGTGTTTTGTTTTTTTTTCATACTAGTTTAGCAGTCTGCTGACAGTGTCCACCAGGTCCGTTATATACAGTATATTATATATATAAACAGTACGGTAGGCCACGGCTGTACCTACCTCTGTGTCGTCAGTGCACTCGTCGTCTATAAGTAATATAATACTATACTATCCATCCATCTACATTGTATACCTGTGGTGGCTTTTTTTTTTCTTCATACTAGTTTAGCAGTCTGCTGACAGTGTCCACCAGGTCCGTTATATACAGTATATTATATATATAAGCAGTACGGTAGGCCACGGCTGTACCTACCTCTGTGTCGTCAGTGCACTCGTCGTCCATAAGTAATATAATACTATACTATCCATCCATCTACATTGTATACCTGTGGTGGTTTTTTTTTTCTTCATACTAGTTTAGCATCCTGCTGACAGTCTCCACCAGGTCCGTTATATACAGTATATTATATATATATATATATGCAGTACGGTAGGCCACGGCTGTACCTACCTCTGTGTCGTCAGTGCACTTGTCGTCCATAAGAAATATAATACTATACTATCCATCCATCTACATTGTATACCTGTGGTGTTTTTTTTTTTTTCATACTAGTTTAGCAGTCTGCTGACAGTGTCCACCAGGTCCGTTATATACAGTATATTATATATATATAAGCAGTACGGTAGGCCACGGCTGTACCTACCTCTGTGTCGTCAGTGCACTCGTCGTCCATAAGTAATATAATACTATACTATCCATCCATCTACATTGTATACCTGTGGTGGCTTTTTTTTTTTCTTCATACTAGTTTAGCAGTCTGCTGACAGTGTCCACCAGGTCCGTTATATACAGTATATTATATATATAAGCAGTACGGTAGGCCACGGCTGTACCTACCTCTGTGTCGTCAGTGCACTCGTCGTCCATAAGTAATATAATACTATACTATCCATCCATCTACATTGTATACCTGTGGTGTTTTGTTTTTTTTTCATACTAGTTTAGCAGTCTGCTGACAGTGTCCACCAGGTCCGTCATATACAGTATATTATATATATAAACAGTACGGTAGGCCACGGCTTTACCTACCTCTGTGTCGTCAGTGCACTCGTCGTCCATAAGTAATATAATACTATACTATCCATCCATCTACATTGTATACCTGTGGTGGCTTTTTTTTTTTCTTCATACTAGTTTAGCAGTCTGCTGACAGTGTCCACCAGGTCCGTTATATACAGTATATTATATATATAAGCAGTACGGTAGGCCACGGCTGTACCTACCTCTGTGTCGTCAATGCACTCGTCGTCCATAAGTAATATAATACTATACTATCCATCCATCTACATTGTATACCTGTGGTGTTTTGGTTTTTTTTCATACTAGTTTAGCAGTCTGCTGACAGTGTCCACCAGGTCCGTCATATACAGTATATTATATATATAAACAGTACGGTAGGCCACGGCTTTACCTACCTCTGTGTCGTCAGTGCACTCGTCGTCCATAAGTAATATAATACTATACTATCCATCCATCTACATTGTATACCTGTGGTATTTTTTTTCTTCATACTAGTTTAGCAGTCTGCTGACAGTGTCCACCAGGTCCGTTATATACAGTATATTATTATATATATAAGCAGTACGGTAGGCCACGGCTGTACCTACCTCTGTGTCGTCAGTGCACTCGTCGTCCATAAGTAATATAATACTATACTATCCATCCATCTACATTGTATACCTGTGGTGGTTTTTTTTTTCTTCATACTAGTTTAGCAGTCTGCTGACAGTCTCCACCAGGTCCGTTATATACAGTATATTATATATATATGCAGTACGGTAGGCCACGGCTGTACCTACCTCTGTGTCGTCAGTGCACTTGTCGTCCATAAGAAATATAATACTATACTATCCATCCATCTACATTGTATACCTGTGGTGTTTTTTTTTTTTCATACTAGTTTAGCAGTCTGCTGACAGTGTCCACCAGGTCCGTTATATACAGTATATTATATATATATAAGCAGTACGGTAGGCCACGGCTGTACCTACCTCTGTGTCGTCAGTGCACTCGTCGTCCATAAGTAATATAATACTATACTATCCATCCATCTACATTGTATACCTGTGGTGGTTTTTTTGTTCTTCATACTAGTTTAGCAGTCTACTGACAGTGTCCACCAGGTCCGTTATATACAGTGTATTATATGTATAAGCAGTAAGGAAGGCCACGGCTGTACCTACCTCTGTGTTGTCAGTGCACTCGTCGTCCATAAGTAATATAATACTATACTATCCAACCATCTACATTGTATACCTGTGGTGTTTTGTTTTTTTTTCATACTAGTTTAGCAGTCTGCTGACAGTGTCCACCAGGTCCGTCATATACAGTATATTATATATATAAACAGTACGGTAGGCCACGGCTTTACCTACCTCTGTGTCGTCAGTGCACTCGTCGTCCATAAGTAATATAATACTATACTATCCATCCATCTACATTGTATACCTGTGGTGGCTTTTTTTTTTCTTCATACTAGTTTAGCAGTCTGCTGACAGTGTCCACCAGGTCCGTTATATACAGTATATTATATATATAAGCAGTACGGTAGGCCACGGCTGTACCTACCTCTGTGTCGTCAGTGCACTCGTCGTCCATAAGTAATATAATACTATACTATCCATCCATCTACATTGTATACCTGTGGTGGGTTTTTTTTTCTTCATACTAGTTTAGCAGTCTGCTGACAGTCTCCACCAGGTCCGTTATATACAGTATATTATATATATATGCAGTACGGTAGG
This sequence comes from Pseudophryne corroboree, assembly GCF_028390025.1. Classification (NCBI taxonomy): domain Eukaryota; kingdom Metazoa; phylum Chordata; class Amphibia; order Anura; family Myobatrachidae; genus Pseudophryne; species Pseudophryne corroboree. The sequence goes on from NC_086452.1 coordinate 404,878,958, forward strand.
CCACGGCTGTACCTACCTCTGTGTCGTCAGTGCACTTGTCGTCCATAAGAAATATAATACTATACTATCCATCCATCTACATTGTATACCTGTGGTGTTTTTTTTTTTTTCATACTAGTTTAGCAGTCTGCTGACAGTGTCCACCAGGTCCGTTATATACAGTATATTATATATATATAAGCAGTACGGTAGGCCACGGCTGTACCTACCTCTGTGTCGTCAGTGCACTCGTCGTCCATAAGTAATATAATACTATACTATCCATCCATCTACATTGTATACCTGTGGTGGTTTTTTTGTTCTTCATACTAGTTTAGCAGTCTACTGACAGTGTCCACCAGGTCCGTTATATACAGTGTATTATATGTATAAGCAGTAAGGAAGGCCACGGCTGTACCTACCTCTGTGTTGTCAGTGCACTCGTCGTCCATAAGTAATATAATACTATACTATCCATCCATCTACATTGTATACCTGTGGTGGCTTTTTTTTTCTTCATACTAGTTTAGCAGTCTGCTGACAGTGTCCACCAGGTCCGTTATATACAGTATATTATATAGATAAGCAGTACGGTAGGTCACGGCTGTACCTACCTCTGTGTCGTCAGTGCACTCGTCGTCCATAAGTAATATAATACTATACTATCCATCCATCTACATTGTATACCTGTGGTGGCTTTTTTTTTCTTCATACTAGTTTAGCAGTCTGCTGACAGTGTCCACCAGGTCCGTTATATACAGTATATTATATATATAAGCAGTACGGTAGGCCACGGCTGTACCTACCTCTGTGTCGTCAGTGCACTCGTCGTCCATAAGTAATATAATACTATACTATCCATCCATCTACATTGTATACCTGTGGTGGTTTTTTTGTTCTTCATACTAGTTTAGCAGTCTACTGACAGTGTCCACCAGGTCCGTTATATACAGTGTATTATATGTATAAGCAGTAAGGAAGGCCACGGCTGTACCTACCTCTGTGTTGTCAGTGCACTCGTCGTCCATAAGTAATATAATACTATACTATCCAACCATCTACATTGTATACCTGTGGTGTTTTTTTTTTTTTTCATACTAGTTTAGCAGTCTGCTGACAGTGTCCACCAGGTCCGTCATATACAGTATATTATATATATAAACAGTACGGTAGGCCACGGCTTTACCTACCTCTGTGTCGTCAGTGCACTCGTCGTCCATAAGTAATATAATACTATACTATCCATCCATCTACATTGTATACCTGTGGTGGCTTTTTTTTTTTCTTCATACTAGTTTAGCAGTCTGCTGACAGTGTCCACCAGGTCCGTTATATACAGTATATTATATATATAAGCAGTACGGTAGGCCACGGCTGTACCTACCTCTGTGTCGTCAGTGCACTCGTCGTCCATAAGTAATATAATACTATACTATCCATCCATCTACATTGTATACCTGTGGTGTTTTGGTTTTTTTTCATACTAGTTTAGCAGTCTGCTGACAGTGTCCACCAGGTCCGTCATATACAGTATATTATATATATAAACAGTACGGTAGGCCACGGCTTTACCTACCTCTGTGTCGTCAGTGCACTCGTCGTCCATAAGTAATATAATACTATACTATCCATCCATCTACATTGTATACCTGTGGGTTTTTTTTTCTTCATACTAGTTTAGCAGTCTGCTGACAGTGTCCACCAGGTCCGTTATATACAGTATATTATTATATATATAAGCAGTACGGTAGGCCACGGCTGTACCTACCTCTGTGTCGTCAGTGCACTCGTCGTCCATAAGTAATATAATACTATACTATCCATCCATCTACATTGTATACCTGTGGTGGTTTTTTTTTTCTTCATACTAGTTTAGCAGTCTGCTGACAGTCTCCACCAGGTCCGTTATATACAGTATATTATATATATATGCAGTACGGTAGGCCACGGCTGTACCTACCTCTGTGTCGTCAGTGCACTCGTCGTCCATAAGTAATATAATACTATACTATCCATCCATCTACATTGTATACCTGTGGTGGTTTTTTTGTTCTTCATACTAGTTTAGCAGTCTACTGACAGTGTCCACCAGGTCCGTTATATACAGTGTATTATATGTATAAGCAGTAAGGAAGGCCACGGCTGTACCTACCTCTGTGTTGTCAGTGCACTCGTCGTCCATAAGTAATATAATACTATACTATCCATCCATCTACATTGTATACCTGTGGTGGCTTTTTTTTTCTTCATACTAGTTTAGCAGTCTGCTGACAGTGTCCACCAGGTCCGTTATATACAGTATATTATATAGATAAGCAGTACGGTAGGTCACGGCTGTACCTACCTCTGTGTCGTCAGTGCACTCGTCGTCCATAAGTAATATAATACTATACTATCCATCCATCTACATTGTATACCTGTGGTGGCTTTTTTTTTCTTCATACTAGTTTAGCAGTCTGCTGACAGTGTCCACCAGGTCCGTTATATACAGTATATTATATATATAAGCAGTACGGTAGGCCACGGCTGTACCTACCTCTGTGTCGTCAGTGCACTCGTCGTCCATAAGTAATATAATACTATACTATCCATCTATCTACATTGTATACCTGTGGTGGCTTTTTTTTTTCTTCATACTAGTTTAGCAGTCTGCTGACAGTGTCCACCATGTCCGTTATATACAGTATATTTTATATATATATAAGCAGTACGGTAGGCCACGGCTGTACCTACCTCTGTGTCGTCAGTGCACTCGTCGTCCATAAGTAATATAATACTATACTATCCATCCATCTACATTGTATACCTGTGGTGGTTTTTTTTTCTTCATACTAGTTTAGCAGTCTGCTGACAGTGTCCACCAGGTCCGTTATATACAGTATATTATATGTATAAGCAGTACGGAAGGCCACGGCTTTACCTACCTCTGTGTTGTCAGTGCATTCGTCGTCCATAAGTAATATAATACAATACTATCCATCCATCTACATTGTATACCTGTGGTGGCTTTTTTTTTCTTCATACTAGTTTAGCAGTCTGCTGACAGTGTCCACCAGGTCCGTTATATACAGTATATTATATATATAAGCAGTACGGTAGGTCACGGCTGTACCTACCTCTGTGTCGTCAGTGCACTCGTCGTCCATAAGTAATATAATACTATACTATCCATCCATCTACATTGTATACCTGTGGTGGCTTTTTTTTTTCTTCATACTAGTTTAGCAATCTGCTGACAGTGTCCACCAGGTCCGTTATATACAGTATATTATATATATAAGCAGTACGGTAGGCCACGGCTGTACCTACCTCTGTGTCGTCAGTGCACTCGTCGTCCATAAGTAATATAATACTATACTATCCATCCATCTACATTGTATACCTGTGGTGTTTTGTTTTTTTTCATACTAGTTTAGCAGTCTGCTGACAGTGTCCACCAGGTCCGTTATATACAGTATATTATATATATAAACAGTACGGTAGGCCACGGCTGTACCTACCTCTGTGTCGTCAGTGCACTCGTCGTCCATAAGTAATAAAATACTATACTATCCATCCATTTACATTGTATACCTGTGGTGGCTTTTTTTTTCTTCATACTAGTTTAGCAGTCTGCTGACAGTGTCCACCAGGTCCGTTATATACAGTATATTATATATAAAAGCAGTACGGTAGGCCACGGCTGTACCTACCTCTGTGTCGTCAGTGCACTCATCGTCCATAAGTAATATAATACTATACTATCCATCCATCTACATTGTATACCTGTGGTGTTTTGTTTTTTTTTCATACTAGTTTAGCAGTCTGCTGACAGTGTCCACCAGGTCCGTTATATACAGTATATTATATATATAAACAGTACGGTAGGCCACGATTGTACCTACCTCTGTGTCGTCAGTGCACTCGTCGTCTATAAGTAATATAATACTATACTATCCATCCATCTACATTGTATACCTGTGGTGGCTTTTTTTTTTCTTCATACTAGTTTAGCAGTCTGCTGACAGTGTCCACCAGGTCCGTTATATACAGTATATTATATATATAAGCAGTACGGTAGGCCACGGCTGTACCTACCTCTGTGTCGTCAGTGCACTCGTCGTCCATAAGTAATATAATACTATACTATCCATCCATCTACATTGTATACCTGTGGTGGTTTTTTTTTTCTTCATACTAGTTTAGCATCCTGCTGACAGTCTCCACCAGGTCCGTTATATACAGTATATTATATATATATATATATGCAGTACGGTAGGCCACGGCTGTACCTACCTCTGTGTCGTCAGTGCACTTGTCGTCCATAAGAAATATAATACTATACTATCCATCCATCTACATTGTATACCTGTGGTGTTTTTTTTTTTTCATACTAGTTTAGCTGTCTGCTGACAGTGTCCACCAGGTCCGTTATATACAGTATATTATATATATATAAGCAGTACGGTAGGCCACGGCTGTACCTACCTCTGTGTCGTCAGTGCACTCGTCGTCCATAAGTAATATAATACTATACTATCCATCCATCTACATTGTATACCTGTGGTGGTTTTTTTTGTTCTTCATACTAGTTTAGCAGTCTGCTGACAGTGTCCACCAGGTCCGTTATATACAGTATATTATATGTATAAGCAGTACGGAAGGCCACGGCTGTACCTACCTCTGTGTTGTCATCGCACTCGTCGTCCATAAGTAATATAATACTATACTATCCATCCATCTACATTGTATACCTGTGGTGGCTTTTTTTTTCTTCATACTAGTTTAGCAGTCTGCTGACAGTGTCCACCAGGTCCGTTATATACAGTATATTATATATATAAGCAGTACGGAAGGTCACGGCTGTACCTACCTCTGTGTCGTCAGTGCACTCGTCGTCCATAAGTAATATAATACTATACTATCCATCCATCTACATTGTATACCTGTGGTGGCTTTTTTTTTCTTCATACTAGTTTAGCAGTCTGCTGACAGTGTCCACCAGGTCCGTTATATACAGTATATTATATATATATAAGCAGTACGGTAGGCCACGGCTGTACCTACCTCTGTGTCGTCAGTGCACTCGTCGTCCATAAGTAATATAATACTATACTATCCATCCATCTACATTGTATACCTGTGGTGTTTTTTTTTTTTTTCATACTAGTTTAGCAGTCTGCTGACAGTGTCCACCAGGTCCGTTATATACAGTATATTATATATATAAACAGTACGGTAGGCCACGGCTGTACCTACCTCTGTGTCGTCAGTGCACTCGTCGTCCATAAGTAATATAATACTATACTATCCATCCATCTACATTGTATACCTGTGGTGGCTTTTTTTTTTCTTCATACTAGTTTAGCAGTCTGCTGACAGTGTCCACCAGGTCCGGTATATACAGTATATTATATATATATAAGCAGTACGGTAGGCCACGGCTGTACCTACCTCTGTGTCATCAGTGCACTCGTCGTCCATAAGTAATATAATACTATACTATCCATCCATCTACATTGTATACCTGTGGTGGTTTTTTTTTCTTCATACTAGTTTAGCAGTCTGCTGACAGTGTCCACCAGGTCCGTTATATACAGTATATTATATGTATAAGCAGTACGGAAGGCCACGGCTTTACCTACCTCTGTGTTGTCAGTGCACTCGTCGTCCATAAGTAATATAATACAATACTATCCATCCATCTACATTGTATACCTGTGGTGGCTTTTTTTTTCTTCATACTAGTTTAGCAGTCTGCTGACAGTGTCCACCAGGTCCGTTATATACAGTATATTATATATATAAGCAGTACGGTAGGTCACGGCTGTACCTACCTCTGTGTCGTCAGTGCACTCGTCGTCCATAAGTAATATAATACTATACTATTCATCCATCTACATTGTATACCTGTGGTGGCTTTTTTTTTCTTCATACTAGTTTAGCAGTCTGCTGATAGTGTCCACCAGGTCCGTTATATACAGTATATTATATATATATAAGCAGTACGGTAGGCCACGGCTGTACCTACCTCTGTGTCATCAGTGCACTCGTCGTCCATAAGTAATATAATACTATACTATCCATCCATCTACATTGTATACCTGTGGTGTTTTGTTTTTTTTTCATACTAGTTTAGCAGTCTGCTGACAGTGTCCACCAGGTCCGTTATATACAGTATATTATATATTTAAACAGTACGGTAGGCCACGGCTGTACCTACCTCTGTGTCGTCAGTGCACTCGTCGTCCATAAGTAATATAATACTATACTATCCATCCATCTACATTGTATACCTGTGGTGGCTTTTTTTTTCTTCTTCATACTAGTTTAGCAGTCTGCTGACAGTGTCCACCAGGTCCGTCATATACAGTATATTATATATATAAACAGTACGGTAGGCCACGGCTGTACCTACCTCTGTGTCGTCAGTGCACTCGTCGTCCATAAGTAATATAATACTATACTATCCATCCATCTACATTGTATACCTGTGGTTTTTTTTTTTCTTCATACTAGTTTAGCAGTCTGCTGACAGTGTCCTCCAGGTCCGTTATATACAGTATATTATTATATATATAAGCAGTACGGTAGGCCACGTCTGTACCTACCTCTGTGTCGTCAGTGCACTCGTCGTCCATAAGTAATATAATACTATACTATCCATCCATCTAAATTGTATACCTGTGGTGGGTTTTTTTTTCTTCATACTAGTTTAGCAGCCTGCTGACAGTCTCCACCAGGTCCGTTATATACAGTATATTATATATATATGCAGTACGGTAGGCCACGGCTGTACCTACCTCTGTGTCGTCAGTGCACTTGTCGTCCATAAGAAATATAATACTATACTATCCATCCATCTACATTGTATACCTGTGGTGTTTTTTTTTTTTCATACTAGTTTAGCAGTCTGCTGACAGTGTCCACCAGGTCCGTTATATACAGTATATTATATATATATATAAGCAGTACGGTAGGCCACGGCTGTACCTACCTCTGTGTCGTCAGTGCACTTGTCGTCCATAAGTAATATAATACTATACTATCCATCCATCTACATTGTATACCTGTGGTGTTTTTTTTGTTCTTCATACTAGTTTAGCAGTCTGCTGACAGTGTCCACCAGGTCCGTTATATACAGTATATTATATGTATAAGCAGTACGGAAGGCCACGGCTGTACCTACCTCTGTGTTGTCAGTGCACTCGTCGTCCATAAGTAATATAATACTATACTATCCATCCATCTACATTGTATACCTGTGGTGGCTTTTTTTTTCTTCATACTAGTTTAGCAGTCTGCTGACAGTGTCCACCAGGTCCGTTATATACAGTATATTATATATATAAGCAGTACGGAAGGTCACGGCTGTACCTACCTCTGTGTCGTCAGTGCACTCGTCGTCCATAAGTAATATAATACTATACTATCCATCCATCTACATTGTATACCTGTGGTGGCTTTTTTTTTTCTTCATACTAGTTTAGCAGTCTGCTGACAGTGTCCACCAGGTCCGTTATATACAGTATATTATATATATAAGCAGTACGGTAGGCCACGGCTGTACCTACCTCTGTGTCGTCAGTGCACTCGTCGTCCATAAGTAATATAATACTATACTATCCATCCATCTACATTGTATACCTGTGGTGTTTTGTTTTTTTTTTCATACTAGTTTAGCAGTCTGCTGACAGTGTCCACCAGGTCCGTTATATACAGTATATTATATATATAAACAGTACGGTAGGACACGGCTGTACCTACCTCTGTGTCGTCAGTGCACTCGTCGTCCATAAGTAATATAATACTATACTATCCATCCATCTACATTGTATACCTGTGGTGGCTTTTTTTTTTCTTCATACTAGTTTAGCAGTCTGCTGACAGTGTCCACCAGGTCCGTTATATACAGTATATTATATATATAAGCAGTACGGTAGGCCACGGCTGTACCTACCTCTGTGTCGTCAGTGCACTCGTCGTCCATAAGTAATATAATACTATACTATCCATCCATCTACATTGTATACCTGTGGTGTTTTGTTTTTTTTTCATACTAGTTTAGCAGTCTGCTGACAGTGTCCACCAGGTCCGTTATATACAGTATATTATATATATAAACAGTACGGTAGGACACGGCTGTACCTACCTCTGTGTCGTCAGTGCACTCGTCGTCCATAAGTAATATAATACTATACTATCCATCCATCTACATTGTATACCTGTGGTGGCTTTTTTTTTTCTTCATACTAGTTTAGCAGTCTGCTGACAGTGTCCACCAGGTCCGTTATATACAGTATATTATATATATATATAAGCAGTACAGTAGGCCACGGCTGTACCTACCTCTGTGTCGTCAGTGCACTCGTCGTCCATAAGTAATATAATACTATACTATCCATCCATCTACATTGTATACCTGTGGTGGTTTTTTTTCTTCATACTAGTTTAGCAGTCTGCTGACAGTGTCCACCAGGTCCGTTATATACAGTATATTATATGTATAAGCAGTACGGAAGGCCACGGCTTTACCTACCTCTGTGTTGTCAGTGCACTCGTCGTCCATAAGTAATATAATACAATACTATCCATCCATCTACATTGTATACCTGTGGTGGCTTTTTTTTTTCTTCATACTAGTTTAGCAGTCTGCTGACAGTGTCCACCAGGTCCGTTATATACAGTATATTATATATATAAGCAGTACGGTAGGCCACGGCTGTGCCTACCTCTGTGTCGTCAGTGCACTCGTCGTCCATAAGTAATATAATTCTATACTATCCATCCATCTACATTGTATACCTGTGGTGTTTTGTTTTTTTTCATACTAGTTTAGCAGTCTGCTGACAGTGTCCACCAGATGCGTTATATACAGTATATTATATATATAAACAGTACGGTAGGCCACGGCTGTACCTACCTCTGTGTCGTCAGTGCACTCGTCGTCCATAAGTAATATAATACTATACTATCCATCCATCTACATTGTATACCTGTGGTGGCTTTTTTTTTTCTTCATACTAGTTTAGCAGTCTGCTGACAGTGTCCACCAGGTCCGTTATATACAGTATAATATATATATAAGCAGTACGGTAGGCCACGGCTGTACCTACCTCTGTGTCGTCAGTGCACTCATCGTCCATAAGTAATATAATACTATCCATCCATCTACATTGTATACCTGTGGTGTTTTGTTTTTTTTTTCATACTAGTTTAGCAGTCTGCTGACAGTGTCCACCAGGTCCGTTATATACAGTATATTATATATATAAACAGTACGGTAGGCCACAGCTGTACCTACCTCTGTGTCGTCAGTGCACTCGTCGTCCATAAGTAATATAATACTATACTATCCATCCATCTACATTGTATACCTGTGGTGGCTTTTTTTTTCCTTCATACTAGTTTAGCAGTCTGCTGACAGTGTCCACCAGGTCCGTTATATACAGTATATTATATATATAAGCAGTACGGTAGGCCACGGCTGTACCTACCTCTGTGTTGTCAGTGCACTCGTCGTCCATAAGTAATATAATACTATACTATCCATCCATCTACATTGTATACCTGTGGTGTTTTTTTTTTTTCATACTATTTTAGCAGTCTGCTGACAGTGTCCACCAGGTCCGTCATATACAGTATATTATATATATAAACAGTACGGTAGGCCACGGCTGTACCTACCTCTGTGTCGTCAGTGCACTCATCGTCCATAAGTAATATAATACTATACTATCCATCCATCTACATTGTATACCTGTGGTTTTTTTTATTTTTCTTCATACTAGTTTAGCAGTCTGCTGACAGTGTCCACCAGGTCCGTCATATACAGTATATTATATATATAAACAGTACGGTAGGCCACGGCTGTACCTACCTCTGTGTCGTCAGTGCACTCGTCGTCCATAAGTAATATAATACTATACTATCCATCCATCTACATTGTATACCTGTGGTGTTTTTTTTTTTTTCATACTAGTTTAGCAGTCTGCTGACAGTGTCCACCAGGTCCGTTATGTACAGTATATTATATATATAAACAGTACGGTAGGCCAAGGCTGTACCTACCTCTGTGTCGTCAGTGCACTCGTTGTCCATAAGTAATATAATACTATACTATCCATCCATCTACATTGTATACCTGTGGTGTTTTGTTTTTTTTTCATACTAGTTTAGCAGTCTGCTGACAGTGTCCACCAGGTCCGTTATATACAGTATATTATATATATAAACAGTACGGTAGGCCACGGCTGTACCTACCTCTGTGTCGTCAGTGCACTCGTCGTCCATAAGTAATATAATACTATACTATCCATCCATCTACATTGTATACCTGTGGTGGCTTTTTTTTCTCTTCATACTAGTTTAGCAGTCTGCTGACAGTGTCCACCAGGTCCGTTATATACAGTATATTATATATATATAAGCAGTACGGTAGGCCACGGCTGTACCTACCTCTGTGTCGTCAGTGCACTCGTCGTCCATAAGTAATATAATACTATACTATCCATCCATCTACATTGTATACCTGTGGTGGCTTTTTTTTTTCTTCATACTAGTTTAGCAGTCTGCTGACAGTGTCCACCAGGTCCGTTATATACAGTATATTATATATATATAAGCAGTACGGTAGGCCACGGCTGTACCTACCTCTGTGTCGTCAGTGCACTCGTCGTCCATAAGTAATATAATACTATACTATCCATCCATCTACATTGTATACCTGTGGTGGCTTTTTTTTTTCTTCATACTAGTTTAGCAGTCTGCTGACAGTGTCCACCAGGTCCGTTATATACAGTATATTATATATATATAAGCAGTACGGTAGGCCACGGCTGTACCTACCTCTGTGTCGTCAGTGCACTCGTCGTCCATAAGTAATATAATACTATACTATCCATCCATCTACATTGTATACCTGTGGTGGCTTTTTTTTCCCTTCATACTAGTTTAGCAGTCTGCTGACAGTGTCCACCAGATCCGTTATATACAGTATATTATATATATAAGCAGTACGGTAGGCCACGGCTGTACCTACCTCTGTGTCGTCGGTGCACTCGTCGTCCATAAGTAATATAATACTATACTATCCATCCATCTACATTGTATACCTGTGGTGTTTTGTTTTTTTTTCATACTAGTTTAGCAGTCTGCTGACAGTGTCCACCAGGTCCGTTATATACAGTATATTATATATATAAACAGTACGGTAGGCCACGGCTGTACCTACCTCTGTGTCGTCAGTGCACTCGTCGTCCATAAGTAATATAATACTATACTATCCATCCATCTACATTGTATACCTGTGGTGGCTTTTTTTTTTCTTCATACTAGTTTAGCAGTCTGCTGACAGTGTCCACCAGGTCCGTTATATACAGTATATTATATATATAAGCAGTACGGTAGGCCACGGCTGTACCTACCTCTGTGTCGTCAGTGCACTCGTCGTCCATAAGTAATATAATACTATACTATCCATCCATCTACATTGTATACTGTGGTGTTTTTTTTTTTTTTTTCATACTAGTTTAGCAGTCTGCTGACAGTGTCCACCAGGTCCGTCATATACAGTATATTATATATATATATAAGCAGTACGGTAGGCCACGGCTGTACCTACCTCTGTGTCGTCAGTGCACTCGTCGTCCATAAGTAATATAATACTATACTATCCATCCATCTACATTGTATACCTGTGGTGGCTTTTTTTTTTCTTCATACTAGTTTATCAGTCTGCTGACAGTGTCCACCAGGTCCGTTATATACAGTATATTATATATATATATATAAGCAGTACGGTAGGCCACGGCTGTACCTACCTCTGTGTCGTCAGTGCACTCGTCGTCCATAAGTAATATAATACTATACTATCCATCCATCTACATTGTATACCTGTGGTGTTTTTTTTTTTTCATACTAGTTTAGCAGTCTGCTGACAGTGTCCACCAGGTCCGTTATATACAGTATATTATATATATATAAACAGTACGGTAGGCCACGGCTGTACCTACCTCTGTGTCGTCAGTGTACTCGTCGTCCATAAGTAATATAATACTATACTATCCATCCATCTACATTGTATACCTGTGGTGGCTTTTTTTTTTCTTCATACTAGTTTAGCAGTCTGCTGACAGTGTCCACCAGGTCCGTTATATACAGTATATTATATATATATAAGCAGTACGGTAGGCCACGGCTGTACCTACCTCTGTGTCGTCAGTGCACTCGTCGTCCATAAGTAATATAATACTATACTATCCATCCATCTACATTGTATACCTGTGGTGTTTTTTTTTTTTCATACTAGTTTAGCAGTCTGCTGACAGTGTCCACCAGGTCCGTTATATACAGTATATTATATATATAAACAGTACGGTAGGCCACGGCTGTACCTACCTCTGTGTCGTCAGTGCACTCGTCGTCCATAAGTAATATAATACTATACTATCCATCCATCTACATTGTATACCTGTGGTGGCTTTTTTTTTTCTTCATACTAGTTTAGCAGTCTGCTGACAGTGTCCACCAGGTCCGTTATATACAGTATATTATATATAAGCAGTACGGTAGGCCACGGCTGTACCTACCTCTGTGTCGTCAGTACACTCGTCGTCCATAAGTAATATAATACTATACTATCCATCCATTTACATTGTATACCTGTGGTGGCTTTTTTTTTTTTCATACTAGTTTAGCAGTCTGCTGACAGTGTCCACCAGGTCTGTTATATACAGTATATTATATATATATATAAGCAGTACGGTAGGCCACGGCTGTACCTACCTCAGTGTCGTCAGTGCACTCGTCGTCCATAAGTAATATAATACTATACTATCCATCCATCTACATTGTATACCTGTGGTGTTTTTTTTTTTTTTCATACTAGTTTAGCAGTCTGCTGACAGTGTCCACCAGGTCCGTTATATACAGTATATTATATATATAAACAGTACGGTAGGCCACGGCTGTACCTACCTCTGTGTCGTCAGTGCACTCGTCGTCCATAAGTAATATAATACTATACTATCCATCCATCTACATTGTATACCTGTGGTGGCTTTTTTTTTCCTTCATACTAGTTTAGCAGTCTGCTGACAGTGTCCACCAGGTCCGTTATATACAGTATATTATATATATAAGCAGTACGGTAGGCCACGGCTGTACCTACCTCTGTGTCGTCGGTGCACTCGTCGTCCATAAGTAATATAATACTATACTATCCATCCATCTACATTGTATACCTGTGGTGTTTTTTTTTTTTCATACTAGTTTAGCAGTCTGCTGACAGTGTCCACCAGGTCCGTTATATACAGTATATTATATATATAAACAGTACGGTAGGCCACGGCTGTACCTACCTCTGTGTCGTCAGTGCACTTGTCGTCAATAAGTAATATAATACTATACTATTCATCCATCTACATTGTATACCTGTGGTGGCTTTTTTTTTTCTTCATACTAGTTTAGCAATCTGCTGACAGTGTCCACCAGGTCCGTTATATACAGTGTCAAAGTCAGAAAAATATCACGATGCACACTGCCATATTTGCACCTCATACAGGTCTGCGCTGCGCATGCGTGCGCTCTCCCGTGCGTGCACATACTCGCTGTTGCGGGCACCCGCGGGCGCGCGGTATGTGCATTTACGGTAGAGTTCATGTGTTCGTAGCGTGCGACTCAATCGTCACATATTTTCACCATATAATGTATTTTGTAGATCATGGTCCCTTTGATAGAATCTGAAAGTTTGGTTAATGTAGAATGTTCATGAACAGAGAAATCCCCCTTTGTTTGATACGAAGGGTCAGACAGGAGTAATACAGTGGTGTTTAGTATCCATCGGAAGAATATTTAATTAGCAATATTCCGGTGTTGGTTTGAAGCGGATTAATCGCTCGTGCGAATAATTATGGACATAAGAAGTTTATGTCCATTTACTATTATTTGCACTTAATTACCCATGCGGCGGGAAACCCAGTTTCCCTCCCACCTGAGCTGTTGGAAATAGTCACAGCCCACCTGTATGAATCAACCTATGACCTTTTGTTATAATGCGAGGAGGAATTCCTGTGTCCAATGAACAATGAGATTGTAGGGACCATTGAATTGTATTGTGTGTGGGGCATAAATAGACAAGCCGATCACATCCAGCTCACTCTTCAACGGTTATCATTGCTGAAAATCGGGAGCTGGATGTCCAGAGGCGCATGCGATCGTTTCCTTTGTGCGTAAGTTTTCTCCGCAATCATATTGTCTTTCTTGTTGTTATGGGCCATATCTCTCTCTCTATCTCTTCTTCTCTTTCTCTCGTATTCTCTTAAACGTAATAGTATTGTATTGTATTTCATGTGTAGTTATCTGGTTAGGTAGTCTATGTTATATTGTAGTGTATGACTTGTATTGTATTAATTCTTTTGCAAGTATAACATTCATAATATATATATTAGGCGTTGGACCCTAAGCACGGTATCTGTGTATTTCTTATAGTGTTAAGTATTCTCAGAGCGTCGGAGACGCTCAAACAGCTTTTAAGTTAATAAGGTTACACTGTGTTGCATCTACACCCTATCTCTACACAAAGGTTTTACAGCATATTACATTGTTTATGGTTTAGATATAAAGGTTTAACATTGTGAGCGTCTGCGCCGCTCGTGATCTCCTCGTGGTCTCGAGCGTCCGCTACGCTGATAGCGTAGCATTACGGTAGTCGCTCACCTATAAGTGTGCCCGATACCAACAGCGTATTCTCGTGAGTGTCTGTATCGCTCGAGCAGCCTGCTCCCGATACAGCGTCCGTTACGCTATAGCGAATCATTACGTTAGTCGGCAGCCAATAGCGTGCCTGCCTGTGATCTCTTGGCCGTGAGCGAACGTGACGCTTGAGCGTCTCGACCACGGCTAAGCGATTGTTACGCAACGAGCGTACCCTTACGGTACTCCATACGTAAACAGCGTACAGTGTTCTTAGACCTCATAAAGGGTTTTATATAAGATAAATATTTAGCTTTATCAATTGGCGGCTCGTCCTGTCCTTCACATATCTCTGCTAGGTAATTTCAGCAGACATTATCCATCAGCAAAGGGCGGGAGATCATATTCTTCGCAGTGCTGACGGGATAAGCGTCCTGCTTCGCTTAGTAAAGGGTGCTGAAGGAATCCGGAACCGGAGGTAAGAACAACACACTAGTGTCTTTTAAAACTGTTTATTTCTGTCTTGCGTACACACGCACATATCTGCATTTCTTTTTCATTCGTGTATTTTCATATATCACTCTCCTGTTTGCCATTTTATAATTGATAAAACGTGCTAAGAGAGATTTGTCGCTATTTCATAGTTAAAGTGTAAAAGTAATGCGTTAAGGGATAAAGTGTAAAGCACACACAGCTCTACCTAAAGGTAAAAGGAGAGATTGGTGTGTTGCACGGTAGACGATCGAGGATCATCTACATTGATAAAAGTGTTAGTTGTGTTACGGTGGACATTGGCTTTGTGTACACGTGTCTCTAACAAAGGACTGAGACTCGCGTACGCAAAGGCCGACGCACGCAGCGTAAATTACGCAACGGAGCGTCTGGGTACGCCCACGTAACTCAAGTCACACGATAGTGTTGATTTTTAAATAGCGCAACAGGCGCGATAAGTAGCGCAACAGGCGATAAGTAGCGCAACAGGCGATAAGTAGCGCAACAGGCGATAAGTAACGCAACAGGCGATAAGTAGCGCATCAGGCGATAAGTAGCGCAAATCTTTTTTAAATCCGAAATTTAAATTAACAGATCCTTCTCCAAATTTACAACACATCTGGTCTAAAGAAAAATTTCTGCGCAGAAATAGAAATAGAAACAAAAGTGTGTATGTGATGAGTGAGTGTTTTTAAGATTTACAATTTTGGGGATTGAACCACAGAAATCATCGAGTTCTCGTGAAGGTACATACGTGTAAGTGACATACATGGTGGCTAGGGAGGCATCTCTGGTTAAAACATATATAAAATTTGAGCATTAGAGTGTAGCAGACCAGGAGGTCATACTGTAACAGACCAGGAGGTCAGACCAGGAGGTCGCATAACAGACCAGGAGGTCCAGGTACAGCAGACAAGGAAGTCCGCTATAGAGACAAGGCACAACACCAAAGAAGGGTTGGTGCGACACCCATATAGGAAAATAAAGCTCAGGCTGAAGGAATTCGCAGCTGCTGAATGTCGATTCCACTGGTCGCTCCGTACATAAGATTAGTTGCTTATGTACTGAACGATTGTACCGCACGTAATTGTGTGCATTAGTTAGTAACCTGACCAGTACCATTTGTGTACAAACCCGGTCATAAACGCTATTTGTACATTCTAACGTGATTTGTGTAATTTTTTATTTTAACCAAAAAGGGAAATTCTCTGGTCACTCAGGAATTTTCCGACAACCCCACCTTTACTGGAAAGGGTTAATGCTCTTCGGATCACACCCACATGTTCCAGTAAACTCAGGTTAATAGGGGCCCTGGGTCGAGTACGCCAGCACTATATCAGTGTGTGGGCATATTGGTCGGCGTGGGCGAGTGAGTGAGGTGCTCGGTAAACTTCACCGTCAACCTATCTTTGAATATTTTGGTTTTTTAAGGGTTAGCAACACCTGCAAATTATGGGGGCCAGTTGTTCAAGAAGGGGGCGATCAACCTCGGTTCGGGTTGATTCTGTAATCCGACCAGTCGGGTCAGCAAGGTACGTAATGTGTGAAAAATACGGAAGACACACACAAATTTTATGTGATGAATGGGAGAAAATGACTGTACATGACGGGGAGAAATTCCCAAGAGTAGGTAGCTTCAGCCCAGAAGTGTTAATGAATTTAAGGAGAAGGATATGTCTCATTAAATCAGCAAAGAGACGAATCCAACATTATGATTATTTGCAGCTATGGCAACAGGAGGGTGAAATACAGAGAGGATTGGCTCAGGCGGCGGGATCTGGCCCTATCAGAAAACTGATAGCCACGGCCCCGCCGCCATCATACATATCAGGAGAGAAATTGGTTGCGGAGAATGACGCATCAGGGGGTAACAAACAGGCACTTAGCAACTGTATAAATGTTAAGGATAATGTTAATAAGTTAACCCATGCAAGTATTAACCCGTGCAAGTTGTACCCTGTTTTGAACTTTCCCCAGGAGTGTGATCAAGAGGACGAATCGGCAACAATATCGGCGCTCTCTCTAGCAGCCACCATATCAGAAACGACAGTAGGCACGGCCCAACCCATAAGATTAGTAACAAAGCCCCCTAGCGGAGGGACAGGTGAGGTCGTATCAACGGGTAAGTACGGCACCATACACTATGCTGAGACTATTTCACCACAGACTGTAGAACCTACACAGAATGATGTTGTTAGAATTAATCCTGTTAAGGTAATAGTAGTGCCAAATGGGAAAACGGACACTTCAGGAGTCACTCCTGTTAGGAACATTGCCATGTACAGCCAGTTTTCCCGAATGGAATTAAGGACCATAGTGTCTGAATTCCCTGACCCCAGAAAAGACTTAGTTGCTAGCCAAAAATACATCAGAGACCTAGGAAACACTTTAGAGCCCAATAACAAAGATTGGCAGGTATTGCTGAGGGCATGTTTACCCTCCAATGTCGACGCAGCTCAATTTTTAGCTGACTGTGGACTGGATCAGGATGTACCTCTTACAGATGTGTACAACAAAGATAACGTAAAAAGAATAAATTTACAGTTAAAGGAGTATTTCCCAGCTGTAGCCAAATGGAATAGAATTTTTTCCATTAAACAAAAAGAGTCAGAAACAGCTGCAGAATATTTTCACTGGGCATTATTAGAAATGGCAAAGTACACTGGCATAGAGGACATTAGGACCAATGCAAATCATCAAGAAGTAGCAGTATCTGTGCTAATGGATGGTTTAAAAGAGGCATTAAAGACCAGGGTACAGACCACACAACCATGTTGGCGAGGTCTGTCGGTGGCTACTTTGAGAGAGGCTGCTATTGATCACGACCAGAATATCACCAGACACAGGGAGTCGCAAGGTGATAAGTTAATGTCAGTAAGTATACAGGCCCTGACCACAAAACAGCCTGTGTTTATATCACCAAACCCTGTGGGTAAGTCAAAGGTGGTAACATGTTATTTTTGTCATAAACAGGGACACATAGCACGAGACTGTAGAGCGAAAAATTCGCAAAGATCATACCAACCCCCTAGACAACGACACGACACACGACATTGGGAGCAAGGTCTGCAGAGACGGAGTTATGAGCCACATACAGGGGAAACAAAAAGATATCCCCCGAACAGAGACTGGCAAGCCACTGGTAGTTCCCATTTCACCCCTTCACAAGTAGTTGCTGCCAGCGGGATTCAGGGAGGTCACCATACCCAATAGGGGTGTGGCCATACCTGTAATCTGCAGCCAGTAAAATTGATTGCAAGTCTTGGGAGTGAACAAGAAATTGCAATCAATGTAGCTGGTAAATCATTAAACTTTCTTGTAGACACAGGGGCGGCCAAATCAGTGATAAATTCGACAGTGGGCATGAGAACCACTGGTAAGACAATTCCAGCCATAGGAGTAACAGGAGTAGTCCAGCACTACCCTGTTAGCAAACCAGCCGAGATTACAGTAGGGCCGTTACATACCAAGCATTCCTTTTTGCTGGCTGCATCGGCACCGACTAATCTCCTGGGAAGAGACTTATTGTGCAAAATGGGGTGCGTCATTTATTGTACTCCTGAAGGTGTATTCTTGGACATACCTGAGAATCACGCTCAGGAAGTGCGAGACATGTTAGACTCCCCGTCAAAATTAATGTCACATACCATTATGACAAATAGGACTCCATCCCAAGTAGAGGAAATGACATCCCAGATACCAGAGTCACTTTGGACTAAAGATGGACAGGACACTGGATTAATGGCAAACGTAGCTCCGGTAATTGTACAAGTAAAAGATGGTAGGATAGCTCCAAAAATCCCACAGTACCCTCTGAAGCCAGAGGTGGAGTTAGGAGTGTATCCCGTAATAGAGCGCTTGCTACAACAGGGCATTCTGGTAAGAACGTCCAGCACTGCCAATAGTCCCATCTTCCCTGTGAAAAAGAGTGGGGGGAGGGGTTACCGGCTAGTGCAGGATCTAAGGGGGATTAACAAAATAGTTGAGAGTCAGTTCCCCGTAGTGCCAAATCCAGCTGTCATCCTTATGCAAATCCCTCCCACTGCGAAATTTTTCACTGTTATTGACCTCTGCTCCGCTTTCTTTTCGGTACCTCTGCACCCTGACAGCCAATATTTGTTTGCATTCACATACAGAGGAGTCCAATACACATGGACTCGATTACCACAAGGTTTCATAGACAGTCCAAGTATCTTTTCCCAGGCTTTGCATGATTGTTTACAGTCTTTCCAACCAGAGAGTGGATCAGTATTAATACAGTACGTGGATGATCTACTACTGTGTTCTGATTCATTGGAAGCATCCCTGAAGGATACGAAACAGCTCCTGTTAAATCTTTCAGACACAGGACACAAGGTTTCCAAAGACAAGTTGCAATTATGCCAAACTAAGGTAAAATATTTGGGACACTGTCTAACACAAGGACTGAGACACCTGACCGCTGATAGAATTCAAGCAATTAGAGACATGACTCTGCCACAAACCCAGCAACAGATCAGAACATTTTTAGGAATGTGTGGGTATTGCCGTAACTGGATCCCAGGATTTTCCATTCTAGCGTTACCTTTGCAGGAGATGGTCTCCTCAAACAAACCTGATCGGATTTCGCATACAGACGAGTCCGAGATGGCATTTGAGAGACTTAAACAGTGCCTAACGCAGGCACCAGCATTAGGTATGCCAGACTATGGGAAACCCTTTGAGCTGTACGGAACAGAAAGTGCGGGTTGCGCGGCAGGCGTCTTAACCCAAAAGCACGGTGATGCCAGCAGGCCAGTAGCATACTACAGCGCTCAGCTAGACACGGTAGCGCGATCCCTCCCCACATGCTTGCGAAGCGTTGCTGCGATAGCATTGCTAGTAACGAAAAGCGAAGATGTAGTGCTAGGCCACAACCTCACAATTCATACACCTCATGCAGTGTCAGCCTTGCTAAATTCTGCCCAAACCAGGCACGTCTCATCAGCGCGGTTTACAAGATGGGAATTGGCACTAATGGCCCCCGTAAACATCACCATAAGGAGATGCAGTGCATTAAATCCTGCAACATATCTCCCAGGTGTGCCTGGACAGGCACAAAGGGTGGAGGATGAGAGTGGTGGGGAAGGAGAATTTAACACAAAGGAAGACACACATGATTGTATGGAATATTTGACCCAAAATTTTACCGCAAGGCCTGACATCAGTGACAACCCACTGGAAGATGTAGATCTAACTTTCTACACGGACGGTAGTTGTCACAGACAATCAGACTCGGGAGACTCTTGTACTGGATACGCAGTCGTAGATGACCAAGGCACCATAGAAGCGGAACCGCTAGGCCCACCTCACTCAGCCCAGGTTGCTGAACTGGTCGCCCTAACCAGAGCATGTGAATTTGCTAAGGGCAAATCAGCCAATATCTACACCGACTCTAGATACGCATTCGGGGTAGTCCATGATTTCGGAGCCCTATGGCGCCTCAGAAATTTCAGGACGGCAGCTGGTACACCGATAGCGCATGCAGCCCACATCAAAAGGCTTCTAACAGCGATACAGGAACCCGACAGAGTGGCTGTTATCAAGTGTAAAGCACACACATATAGCCAAGACCCAGTATCACTTGGTAACAGCCGAGCAGATGAAGCAGCTAAGTTAGCAGCTGGTACACCCAGACAGACAGACACCACACAACTGATGGTATTTAATACCATCAACACACAGAAGTTGTGTGAGATGCAAAATTTGTGTTCCACACAGGAAAAGGCAGTCTGGAAGGCAAAGGGATATGGCCAGGAGTCCTCAGGACTCTGGACGGATGGACAAGGTAAACCGGTGGCCCCCAGAGCATATCTTCCATGTTTAGCTGAGGCAGCACACGGGCTGACTCATCTGGGCAAGGAGGGAATGTGCAAGTTGGTAAGAGCATATTGGTGCGCCCCAGGATTTTCATCTCATGCAAGTAAGAGAGCAATGTCATGCCTTACCTGTTTGAGAAAGAACATCGGAAAGGCAATACCAACAGAACCATCTCATATCCCACCTGCAGGCGGCCCTTTCCAGGTAATACAGATTGACTTCATTCAATTACCCCCTTGTCGAAATTTGAAATATGTACTTGTTTGTATAGATGTTTTCTCAAATTGGGTCGAAGCATTTCCTGCGGCCACAAATACCGCTATGTTTACTGCTAAGAAAATTGTGCAGGAATTTGTATGTAGATATGGTATCCCTAGAATAATTGAAAGTGATAGGGGTACCCATTTTACAGGTGATGTCTTTCAAGGAATGTGTAAGTTGATGGGAATTGATAGCAAGCTGCACACTCCATACGTCCACAGGCGAGTGCGAAGGTGGAAAGAGTGAACAGCACTATTAAAAATAAACTGAGCAAAGTTATGGCAGAGACAGGATTGACATGGCCAGAAGCTTTACCCATTGTACTATACAGCATCAGAACCACTCCCAGGTCCCCTCTTAATCTGTCTCCCTTTGAAATCTTGTTTGGTCGACAACCGCATGTTATGATTAACCCTCAGGATGATTTCAAGTGTAACAATGAAGTGACTGTAAAGTACTTGATTAACATGAGTAAACAGCTAAGGAATCAAAATGATAATTTGAAGTTAGTGATTCCTGCTTTACCAGATAGTAATTGTCATGACATTGAACCTGGGGATTATGTAATGATACGGAATTTTCTACGCTCAGGTTGCCTTATTGACAGATGGGAAGGACCATACCAAGTCTTATTGACTAGCACTACAGCATTGAAAGTTGCCGAGAGAGAGACTTGGGTTCATTCGTCCCATTGTAAGAAGGTTGCTGATCCAGAGAGGTCCCGTGATAAGGAACAGACGGTAGAGGACGTTGTATCACTGGAGTGTCTGTTCCAGGAGGACTGAGGCGGCACCTGAGCATCGAGAATCACAAGATCAAAAGCAGTTGTCGATTCCCTGTTCCCATTTATTGTTTTTCTCCACTTCCCATCCCCTCTCCCTCAAATTCTTTTTCCCCCTCCTCATTCTTCTTCGTTTCCTCCTATAAAATGGACTTGCCCCAAGAGACTGTGATCCGGATTTTCCTGTTGACCATGATGTTGACCAGAGCAGTCTGTTCCGGCGAGAGTACCATGGAGTTCGAGAGAGGTTCTGGAATGGGTTCTGATGACAGAGATGGAGGCGTAGTTTTCCGAGAACAACATAATCAACAAGCAAAGGCGAGTATCAGAAAACGATCCGATAGCATTGACCATAGAAGGAATTGTGAAGGATTGCTAGATGAAGAAAACTGTATCTGTAGGCTCTGTGACAACGTAGTTGAGGATGGGTGCATCAAGAAATGCCAATCCAGTTTTAATATCCACATGGACCGGCACCCATTGAGTGACTATCACTCCTTAGTGGGTAGTGTGTTAAATCAAACAGATTGTTGGGTATGCTCTCAAGTACCTCAAGGTCATAGCAAATCAGGACTAGTACCATTTCCTTTAACGATAGGGGAGATACTTGAGCTAAGTGGTGGGAGGCCGGTGGACAGGAGGTTTAATATCTCCAGTCCTCCTAGTTTGAAGCTCCACCAATATCATGTGGATAGATCCCTCATATGTTTTAACATTTCCAATCCCCGAAAGCCGGGAAATTGGGAAGTGTCATGGAGTAACCAAACCATGACCTTTTCACATAGAGCAGATAGAATGCCAACAGATACAGAGCTTATACGCCACATAGCCAGTAGAGGAAAATCTTTCCGATATAGGTATACCCTAGGAAGTAGGATTACGAGAGTTGGAGAGGTATCACCAGGATACTGTGCACATATCGTACAAGCTGATACGTGTACTAGACAGATGGGAGAATTAGGGTTAGGAGATTTCACATGGAAGATGTGTAATATGGTTATGTCCTACTCCGTCCCATATGTTCTCCCCGATGATGCGTATTTCATATGCGGGAGGAAGGCGTATAAGTGGCTTGCCCCAAACTCGGAAGGATTGTGTTATATTGGAAAAGTATTGCCTGAAGTAATGACTGTATCACATGCCAAAATGAAAGATATACACCGTGTTGCCCAAGCTCCTTATACCCACACCCATTACGAGCACGTAGTTAAACGGCACCTGATAGAAAGAACAGAGCATCCGGCCTCTGACATGATCCATGAATCCACCGGGATTCAGTTTCTAATCGCGTTAGACATCACTCGCACCGCCAGAGGAGTGTTGAATTATAAATACATATCTGCGCTCGCCAATTTGTTAGACAATATCACAGAAATGTATGATGACACGTTTAGGTATACTGGAAGAGAACTTCAAGCTTATAAAACAGAACTGGTTCAGCATAGGATGGTTCTTAATTATCTCACGGCAGTGACAGGTGGATATTGTGTCACACAGGCAACGCAGTACGGCGTGAAATGTTGCACATATATTACAAATAGTACCGAGGACCCGGTCGAGGTCATAGACCAAAAGATGGACGATATTCTCCAATTGAAGTGGGAATTTCGCAGGAGACGCAATCTCACCCTTGCTGCTGTGAGTAATGAGCTGACTGGTTGGGTGTCATGGTTGAACCCGCGAAATTGGTTCTCCGGTTTAGGAGAATGGGCTCAAGGAGTCATAATGGATGTAGGGAAGTTTCTCCTATGTATCTTAGGTGTTATCATAACGATTGGCTTGATATTTAGATGCGGTCAGGCTTTAACGAAGTGCAAACTAAGTACCAGGGTGATGAGTTTAAGGAGTGAGGAAATTGTAATTCCAATGGATTTGATTTATGACCCAAATGTAGAAACAATGATGTAATGAAAATGCGATTTCTACGGTCCGTATCTTTCACCTGTTTTTCCGTTTTCTCCAAGGTAAAAAGACCCACTTGGACGAGGAATTTGATGAGCCGATATACAGACAACAGATGGATTAAAGAAGAAGTTTTGACAACCTGATACACAGATTTTTGATGAACTTTGCCATAGATCCCCAGTTTCCCTAGAAATTTTAAAATTACGCTAGCCCAACACTTTTGTAAATCTATGGACATTGACAAAGCTTTTGCTCGCACCTTATGGGCAAAAGCACAAAGAAGACTGCATGCAACAGACACCGAACAAGACTTCAACCGACAAACGTTCATTTACCTGACATAGAATACCACTGCATTTACCGTAATTATGTCTTATCTTCATCTCTACAACCTTCAGGTAATTACACACATAGTATAGGGAATACAGGCACAGATATCAGCAATCACATATTCCCCCATTCATGTATCATCAACTAAAATGTGCTCCCCATTTTGTTACAACCAAAATCCGAAAAGAGCTCGGTAAAGTTTGACAGCCCATCCACAGACCCGTACCGCGGGATAAGAAGGAATTCAAATGTATACTTCGCAATACCTCGAAGCTTGATTTAAAACACGTACGGCACGATGATACATGACCCCCAAGCACGGATTCATACACACATGCTTCTGCTATCTCACTAGGTCATACCCTTTTCCTACCTTCTCCTCTCCTCCCCTACCCAACCATGTAAATGTATTAACCCCTGACATATATTTTTCTCTTTTTGAAATGTTTTAGGAAGTGGCAGTTATTGTGGTCTGCCAAAGGGTGGACTGTCAAAGTCAGAAAAATATCACGATGCACACTGCCATATTTGCACCTCATACAGGTCTGCGCTGCGCATGCGTGCGCTCTCCCGTGCGTGCGCATACTCGCTGTTGCGGGCACCCGCGGGCGCGCGGTATGTGCATTTACGGTAGAGTTCATGTGTTCGTAGCGTGCGACTCAATCGTTACATATTTTCACCATATAATGTATTTTGTAGATCATGGTCCCTTTGATAGAATCTGAAAGTTTGGTTAATGTAGAATGTTCATGAGCAGAGAAATCCCCCTTTGTTTGATACGAAGGGTCAGACAGGAGTAATACAGTGGTGTTTAGTATCCATCGGAAGAATATTTAATTAGCAATATTCCGGTGTTGGTTTGAAGCGGATTAATCGCTCGTGCGAATAATTATGGACATAAGAAGTTTATGTCCATTTACTATTATTTGCACTTAATTACCCATGCGGCGGGAAACCCAGTTTCCCTCCCACCTGAGCTGTTGGAAATAGTCACAGCCCACCTGTATGAATCAACCTATGACCTTTTGTTATAATGCGAGGAGGAATTCCTGTGTCCAATGAACAATGAGATTGTAGGGACCATTGAATTGTATTGTGTGTGGGGCATAAATAGACAAGCCGATCACATCCAGCTCACTCTTCAACGGTTATCATTGCTGAAAATCGGGAGCTGGATGTCCAGAGGCGCATGCGATCGTTTCCTTTGTGCGTAAGTTTTCTCCGCAATCATATTGTCTTTCTTGTTGTTATGGGCCATATCTCTCTCTCTCTCTCTTCTTCTCTTTCTCTCGTATTCTCTTAAACGTAATAGTATTGTATTGTATTTCATGTGTAGTTATCTGGTTAGGTAGTCTATGTTATATTGTAGTGTATGACTTGTATTGTATTAATTCTTTTGCAAGTATAACATTCATAATATATATATTAGGCGTTGGACCCTAAGCACGGTATCTGTGTATTTCTTATAGTGTTAAGTATTCTCAGAGCGTCGGAGACGCTCAAACAGCTTTTAAGTTAATAAGGTTACACTGTGTTGCATCTACACCCTATCTCTACACAAAGGTTTTACAGCATATTACATTGTTTATGGTTTAGATATAAAGGTTTAACATTGTGAGCGTCTGCGCCGCTCGTGATCTCCTCGTGGTCTCGAGCGTCCGCTACGCTGATAGCGTAGCATTACGGTAGTTGCTCACCTATAAGTGTGCCCGATACCAACAGCGTATTCTCGTGAGCTTCTGTATCGCTCGAGCAGCCTGCTCCCGATACAGCGTCCGTTACGCTATAGCGAATCATTACGTTAGTCGGCAGCCAATAGCGTGCCTGCCTGTGATCTCTTGGCCGTGAGCGAACGTGACGCTTGAGCGCCTCGACCACGGCTAAGCGATTGTTACGCAACGAGCGTACCCTTACGGTACTCCATACGTAAACAGCGTACAGTGTTCTTAGACCTCATAAAGGGTTTTATATAAGATAAATATTTAGCTTTATCAACAGTATATTATATATATAAGCAGTACGGTAGGCCACGGCTGTACCTACCTCTGTGTCGTCAGTGCACTCGTCGTCCATAAGTAATATAATACTATACTATCCATCCATCTACATTGTATACCTGTGGTGTTTTTTTTTTCTTCATACTAGTTTAGCAGTCTGCTGACAGTGTCCACCAGGTCCGTTATATACAGTATATTATATATATAAACAGTACGGTAGGCCACGGCTGTACCTACCTTTGTGTCGTCAGTGCACTCGTCGTCCATAAGTAATATAATACTATACTATCCATCCATCTACATTGTATACCTGTGGTGGCTTTTTTTTTTTCTTCATACTAGTTTTGCAGTCTGCTGACAGTGTCCACCAGGTCCGTTATATACAGTATATTATATATATAAGCAGTACGGTAGGCCACGGCTGTACCTACCTCTGTATCGTCAGTGCACTCGTCGTCCATAAGTAATATAATACTATACTATCCATCCATCTACATTGTATACCTGTGGTGGCTTTTTTTTTTTCTTCATACTAGTTTAGCAGTCTGCTGACAGTGTCCACCAGGTCCGTTATATACAGTATATTATATATATATATATATATATATATATATATAAGCAGTACGGTAGGCCACGGCTGTACCTACCTCTGTGTCGTCAGTGCACTCGTCGTCCATAAGTAATATAATACTATACTATCCATCCATCTACATTGTATACCTGTGGTGTTTTTTTTTTTTTTCATACTAGTTTAGCAGTCTGCTGACGGTGTCCACCAGGTCCGTTATATACAGTATATTATATATATAAACAGTACGGTAGGCCACGGCTGTACCTACCTCTGTGTCGTCAGTGCACTCGTCGTCCATAAGTAATATAATACTATACTATCCATCCATCTACATTGTATACCTGTGGTGGCTTTTTTTTTCCTTCATACTAGTTTAGCAGTCTGCTGACAGTGTCCACCAGGTCCGTTATATACAGTATATTATATATATATAAGCAGTACGGTAGGCCACGGCTGTACCTACCTCTGTGTCGTCAGTGCACTCGTCGTCCATAAGTAATATAATACTATACTATCCATCCATCTACATTGTATACCTGTGGTGGCTTTTTTTTTTCTTCATACTAGTTTAGCAGTCTGCTGACAGTGTCCACCAGGTCCGTTATATACAGTATATTATATATATATAAGCAGTACGGTAGGCCATGGCTGTACCTACCTCTGTGTCGTCAGTGCACTCGTCGTCCATAAGTAATATAATACTATACTATCCATCCAACTACATTGTATACCTGTGGTGGTTTTTTTTTCTTCATACTAGTTTAGCAGTCTGCTGACAGTGTCCACCAGGTCCGTTATATACAGTATATTATATATATAAATAGTACGGTAGGCCACGGCTGTACCTACCTCTGTGTCGTCAGTGCACTCGTCGTCCATAAGTAAAATAATACTATACTATCCATCCATCTACATTGTATACCTGTGGTGGCTTTTTTTTTTCTTCATACTAGTTTAGCAGTCTGCTGACAGTGTCCACCAGGTCCGTTATATACAGTATATTATATATATATAAGCAGTACGGTAGGCCACGGCTGTACCTACCTCTGTGTCGTCAGTGCACTCGTCGTCCATAAGTAATATAATACTATACTATCCATCCATCTACATTGTAT
The DNA here is from genome assembly GCF_028390025.1 of Pseudophryne corroboree. Classification (NCBI taxonomy): domain Eukaryota; kingdom Metazoa; phylum Chordata; class Amphibia; order Anura; family Myobatrachidae; genus Pseudophryne; species Pseudophryne corroboree. Next base: position 404,906,900 of record NC_086452.1, read on the forward strand.
ACCTGTGGTGGTTTTTTTTTCTTCATACTAGTTTAGCAGTCTGCTGACAGTGTCAACCAGGTCCGTTATATACAGTATATTATATGTATAAGCAGTACGGAAGGCCACGGCTGTACCTACCTCTGTGTTGTCAGTGCACTCGTCGTCCATAAGTAATATAATACAATACTATCCATCCATCTACATTGTATACCTGTGGTGGCTTTTTTTTTCTTCATACTAGTTTAGCAGTCTGCTGACAGTGTCCACCAGGTCCGTTATATACAGTATATTATATATATAAGCAGTACGGTAGGCCACGGCTGTCCCTACCTCTGTGTCGTCAGTGCACTCGTCGTCCATAAGTAATATAATACTATACTATCCATCCATCTACATTGTATACCTGTGGTGTTTTTTTTTTTTTCATACTAGTTTAGCAGTCTGCTGACAGTGTCCACCAGGTCCGTTATATACAGTATATTATATATATAAACAGTACGGTAGGCCACGGCTGTACCTACCTCTGTGTCGTCAGTGCACTCGTCGTCCATAAGTAATATAATACTATACTATCCATCCATCTACATTGTATACCTGTGGTTTTTTTTTATTTTTCTTCATACTAGTTTAGCAGTCTGCTGACAGTGTCCACCAGGTCCGTTATATACAGTATATTATATATATAAGCAGTACGGTAGGCCACGGCTGTACCTACCTCTGTGTCGTCAGTGCACTCGTCGTCCATAAGTAATATAATACTATACTATCCATCCATCTACATTGTATACCTGTGGTGGCTTTTTTTTTTCTTCATACTAGTTTAGCAGTCTGCTGACAGTGTCCACCAGGTCCGTTATATACAGTATATTATATATATAAGCAGTACGGTAGGCCACGGCTGTCCCTACCTCTGTGTCGTCAGTGCACTCGTCGTCCATAAGTAATATAATACTATACTATCCATCCATCTACATTGTATACCTGTGGTGTTTTTTTTTTTTCATACTAGTTTAGCAGTCTGCTGACAGTGTCCACCAGGTCCGTTATATACAGTATATTATATATATAAACAGTACGGTAGGCCACGGCTGTACCTACCTCTGTGTCGTCAGTGCACTCGTCGTCCATAAGTAATATAATACTATACTATCCATCCATCTACATTGTATACCTGTGGGTTTTTTTTATTTTTCTTCATACTAGTTTAGCAGTCTGCTGACAGTGTCCACCAGGTCCGTTATATACAGTATATTATATATATAAGCAGTACGGTAGGCCACGGCTGTACCTACCTCTGTGTCGTCAGTGCACTCGTCGTCCATAAGTAATATAATACTATACTATCCATCCATCTACATTGTATACCTGTGGTGGCTTTTTTTTTTCTTCATACTAGTTTAGCAGTCTGCTGACAGTGTCCACCAGGTCCGTTATATACAGTATATTATATATATATAAGCAGTACGGTAGGCCACGGCTGTACCTACCTCTGTGTCGTCAGTGCACTCGTCGTCCATAAGTAATATAATACTATACTATCCATCCATCTACATTGTATACCTGTGGTGGTTTTTTTTTCTTCATACTAGTTTAGCAGTCTGCTGACAGTGTCAACCAGGTCCGTTATATACAGTATATTATATGTATAAGCAGTACGGAAGGCCACGGCTGTACCTACCTCTGTGTTGTCAGTGCACTCGTCGTCCATAAGTAATATAATACAATACTATCCATCCATCTACATTGTATACCTGTGGTGGCTTTTTTTTTCTTCATACTAGTTTAACAGTCTGCTGACAGTGTCCACCAGGTCCGTTATATACAGTATATTATATATATAAGCAGTACGGTAGGTCACGGCTGTACCTACCTCTGTGTCGTCAGTGCACTCGTCGTCCATAAGTAATATAATACTATACTATCCATCCATCTACATTGTATACCTGTGGTGGCTTTTTTTTTTCTTCATACTAGTTTAGCAGTCTGCTGACAGTGTCCACCAGGTCCGTTATATACAGTATATTATATATATATATATATATAAGCAGTACGGTAGGCCACGGCTGTACCTACCTCTGTGTCGTCAGTGCACTCGTTGTCCATAAGTAATATAATACTATACTATCCATCCATCTACATTGTATACCTGTGGTGGCTTTTTTTTTTCTTCATACTAGTTTAGCAGTCTGCTGACAGTGTCCACCAGGTCCGTTATATACAGTATATTATATATATAAGCAGTACGGTAGGCCACGGCTGTCCCTACCTCTGTGTCGTCAGTGCACTCGTCGTCCATAAGTAATATAATACTATACTATCCATCCATCTACATTGTATACCTGTGGTGGGTTTTTTTTTCATACTAGTTTAGCAGTCTGCTGACAGTGTCCACCAGGTCCGTTATATACAGTATATTATATATATAAACAGTACGGTAGGCCACGGCTGTACCTACCTCTGAGTCGTCAGTGCACTCGTCGTCCATAAGTAATATAATACTATACTATCCATCCATCTACATTGTATAACTGTGGTGTTTTTTTTTTTTTCATACTAGTTTAGCAGTCTGCTGACAGTGTCCACCAGGTCCGTCATATACAGTATATTATATATATAAACAGTACGGTAGGCCACGGCTGTACCTACCTCTGTGTCGTCAGTGCACTCATCGTCCATAAGTAATATAATACTATACTATCCATCCATCTACATTGTATACCTGTGTTTTTTTTTTATTTTTCTTCATACTAGTTTAGCAGTCTGCTGACAGTGTCCACCAGGTCCGTTATATACAGTATATTATATATATAAGCAGTACGGTAGGCCACGGCTGTACCTACCTCTGTGTCGTCAGTGCACTCGTCGTCCATAAGTAATATAATACTATACTATCCATCCATCTACATTGTATACTTGTGGTGGGTTTTTTATCTTCATACTAGTTTAGCAGTCTGCTGACAGTGTCAACCAGGTCCGTTATATACAGTATATTATATGTATAAGCAGTACGGAAGGCCACGGCTGTACCTACCTCTGTGTTGTCAGTGCACTCGTCGTCCATAAGTAATATAATACAATACTATCCATCCATCTACATTGTATACCTGTGGTGGCTTTTTTTTTCTTCATACTAGTTTAGCAGTCTGCTAACAGTGTCCACCAGGTCCGTTATATACAGTATATTATATATATAAGCAGTACGGTAGGTCACGGCTGTACCTCCCTCTGTGTCGTCAGTGCACTCGTTGTCCATAAGTAATATAATACTATACTATCCATCCATCTACATTGTATACCTGTGGTGGCTTTTTTTTTTTTCTTCATACTAGTTTAGCAGTCTGCTGACAGTGTCCACCAGGTCCGTTATATACAGTATATTATATATATATATAAGCAGTACGGTAGGCCACGGCTGTACCTACCTCTGTGTCGTCAGTGCACTCGTCGTCCATAAGTAATATAATACTATACTATCCATCCATCTACATTGTATACCTGTGGTGTTTTTTTTTTTTTTCATACTAGTTTAGCAGTCTTCTGACAGTGTCCACCAGGTCCGTTATATACAGTATATTATATATATAAACAGTATGGTAGGCCACGGCTGTACCTACCTCTGTGTCGTCAGTGCACTCGTCGTCCATAAGTAATATAATACTATACTATCCATCCATCCATCTACATTGTATACCTGTGGTGGCTTTTTTTTTTCTTCATACTAGTTTAGCAGTCTGCTGACAGTGTCCACCAGGTCCGTTATATACAGTATATTATATATATAAGCAGTACGGTAGGCCACGGCTGTCCCTACCTCTGTGTCGTCAGTGCACTCGTCGTCCATAAGTAATATAATACTATACTATCCATCCATCTACATTGTATACCTGTGGTGTTTTTTTTTTTTTCATACTAGTTTAGCAGTCTGCTGACAGTGTCCACCAGGTCCGTTATATACAGTATATTATATATATAAACAGTACGGTAGGCCACGGCTGTACCTACCTCTGTGTCGTCAGTGCACTCGTCGTCCATAAGTAATATAATACTATACTATCCATCCATCTACATTGTATACCTGTGGTGTTTTTTTTTTTTTTTCATACTAGTTTAGCAGTCTGCTGACAGTGTCCACCAGGTCCGTCATATACAGTATATTATATATATAAGCAGTACGGTAGGCCACGGCTGTACCTACCTCTGTGTCGTCAGTGCACTCGTCATCCATAAGTAATATAATACTATACTATCCATCCATCTACATTGTATACTTGTGGTGGTTTTTTTTTCTTCATACTAGTTTAGCAGTCTGCTGACAGTGTCAACCAGGTCCGTTATATACAGTATATTATATGTATAAGCAGTACGGAAGGCCACGGCTGTACCTACCTCTGTGTTGTCAGTGCACTCGTCGTCCATAAGTAATATAATACAATACTATCCATCCATCTACATTGTATACCTGTGGTGGCTTTTTTTTTCTTCATACTAGTTTAGCAGTCTGCTGACAGTGTCCACCAGGTCCGTTATATACAGTATATTATATATATAAGCAGTACGGTAGGTCACGGCTGTACCTACCTCTGTGTCGTCAGTGCACTCGTTGTCCATAAGTAATATAATACTATACTATCCATCCATCTACATTGTATACCTGTGGTGGCTTTTTTATTTTCTTCATACTAGTTTAGCAGTCTGCTGACAGTGTCCACCAGGTCCGTTATATACAGTATATTATATATATATAAGCAGTACGGTAGGCCACGGCTGTACCTACCTCTGTGTCGTCAGTGCACTCGTCATCCATAAGTAATATAATACTATACTATCCATCCATCTACATTGTATACCTGTGGTGTTTTTTTTTTTTTTCATACTAGTTTAGCAGTCTTCTGACAGTGTCCACCAGGTCCGTTATATACAGTATATTATATATATAAACAGTACGGTAGGCCACGGCTGTACCTACCTCTGTGTCGTCAGTGCACTCGTCGTCCATAAGTAATATAATACTATACTATCCATCCAACCATCTACATTGTATACCTGTGGTGGCTTTTTTTTTTCTTCATACTAGTTTAGCAGTCTGCTGACAGTGTCCACCATGTCCGTTATATACAGTATATTATATATATAAGCAGTACGGTAGGCCACGGCTGTCCCTACCTCTGTGTCGTCAGTGCACTCGTCGTCCATAAGTAATATAATACTATACTATCCATCCATCTACATTGTATACCTGTGGTGTTTTTTTTTTTTTTTCATACTAGTTTAGCAGTCTGCTGACAGTGTCCACCAGGTCCGTTATATACAGTATATTATATATATAAACAGTACGGTAGGCCACGGCTGTACCTACCTCTGTGTCGTCAGTGCACTCGTCGTCCATAAGTAATATAATACTATACTATCCATCCATCTACATTGTATACCTGTGGTGTTTTTTTTTTTTCATACTAGTTTAGCAGTCTGCTGACAGTGTCCACCAGGTCCGTCATATACAGTATATTATATATAAACAGTACGGTAGGCCACGGCTGTACCTACCTCTGTGTCGTCAGTGCACTTGTCGTCCATAAGTAATATAATACTATAATATCCATCCATCTACATTGTATACCTGTGGTTTTTTTTTATTTTTCTTCATACTAGTTTAGCAGTCTGCTGACAGTGTCCACCAGGTCCGTTATATACAGTATATTATATATATAAGCAGTACGGTAGGCCACGGCTGTACCTACCTCTGTGTCGTCAGTGCACTCGTCGTCCATAAGTAATATAATACTATACTATCCATCCATCTACATTGTATACCTGTGGTGTTTTTTTTTTTTTTTCATACTAGTTTAGCAGTCTGCTGACAGTGTCCACCAGGTCCGTTATATACAGTATATTATATATATAAACAGTTCGGTAGGCCACGGCTGTACCTACCTCTGTGTCGTCAGTGCACTCGTCGTCCATAAGTAATATAATACTATACTATCCATCCATCTACATTGTATACCTGTGGTGGCTTTTTTTTTTTTCTTCATACTAGTTTAGCAGTCTGCTGACAGTGTCCACCAGGTCCGTTATATACAGTATATTATATATATATATAAGCAGTACGGTAGGCCACGGCTGTACCTACCTCTGTGTCGTCAGTGCACTCGTCGTCCATAAGTAATATAATACTATACTATCCATCCATCTACATTGTATACCTGTGGTGGTTTTTTTTTCTTCATACTAGTTTAGCAGTCTGCTGACAGTGTCCACCAGGTCCGTTATATACAGTATATTATATATATATAAGCAGTACGGTAGGCCACAGCTGTACCTACCTCTGTGTCGTCAGTGCACTCGTCGTCCATAAGTAATATAATACTATACTATCCATCCATCTACATTGTATACCTGTGGTGGCTTTTTTTTTTTCTTCATACTAGTTTAGCAGTCTGCTGACAGTGTCCACCAGGTCCGTTATATACAGTATATTATATATATAAGCAGTACGGTAGGCCACGGCTGTACCTACCTCTGTGTCGTCAGTGCACTCGTCGTCCATAAGTAATATAATACTATACTATCCATCCATCTACATTGTATACCTGTGGTGTTTTTTTTTTTTTTCATATTAGTTTAGCAGTCTGCTGACAGTGTCCACCAGGTCCGTTATATACAGTATATTATATATATAAACAGTACGGTAGGCCACGGCTGTATCTACCTCTGTGTCGTCAGTGCACTCGTCGTCCATAAGTAATATAATACTATACTATCCATCCATCTACATTGTATACCTGTGGTGGCTTTTTTCCCCCTTCATACTAGTTTAGCAGTCTGCTGACAGTGTCCACCAGGTCCGTTATATACAGTATATTATATATATAAGCAGTACGGTAGGCCACGGCTGTACCTACCTCTGTGTCGTCAGTGCACTCGTCGTCCATAAGTAATATAATACTATACTATCCATCCATCTACATTGTATACCTGTGGTGTGTTTTTTTTTTCATACTAGTTTAGCAGTCTGCTGACAGTGTCCACCAGGTCCGTTATATACAGTATATTATATATATAAACAGTACGGTAGGCCACGGCTGTACCTACCTCTGTGTCGTCAGTGCACTCGTCGTCCATAAGTAATATAATACTATACTATCCATCCATCTACATTGTATACCTGTGGTGGCTTTTTTTTTTCTTCATACTAGTTTAGCAATCTGCTGACAGTGTCCACCAGGTCCGTTATATACAGTATATTATATATATATATAAGCAGTACGGTAGGCCACGGCTGTACCTACCTCTGTGTCGTCAGTGCACTCGTCGTCCATAAGTAATATAATACTATACTATCCATCCATCTACATTGTATACCTGTGGTGTTTTTTTTTTTCATACTAGTTTAGCAGTCTGCTGACAGTGTCCACCAGGTCCGTTATATACAGTATATTATATATATAAACAGTACGGTAGGCCACGGCTGTACCTACCTTTGTGTCGTCAGTGCACTCGTCGTCCATAAGTAATATAATACTATACTATCCATCCATCTACATTGTATACCTGTGGTGGCTTTTTTTTTTCTTCATACTAGTTTAGCAGTCTGCTGACAGTGTCCACCAGGTCCGTTATATACAGTATATTATATATATAAGCAGTACGGTAGGCCACGGCTGTACCTACCTCTGTGTCGTCAGTGCACTCGTCGTCCATAAGTAATATAATACTATACTATCCATCCATCTACATTGTATACCTGTGGTTGCTTTTTTTTTTCTTCATACTAGTTTAGCAGTCTGCTGACAGTGTCCACCAGGTCCGTTATATACAGTATATTATATATATATAAGCAGTACGGTAGGCCACGGCTGTACCTACCTCTGTGTCGTCAGTGCACTCGTCGTCCATAAGTAATATAATACTATACTATCCATCCATCTACATTGTATACCTGTGGTGGTTTTTTTTTCTTCATACTAGTTTAGCAGTCTGCTGACAGTGTCCACCAGGTCCGTTATATACAGTATATTATATATATAAGCAGTACGGTAGGCCACGGCTGTACCTACCTCTGTGTCGTCAGTGCACTCTTCGTCCATAAGTAATATAATACTATACTATCCATCCATCTACATTGTATACCTGTGGTGGCTTTTTTTTTTCTTCATACTAGTTTAGCAGTCTGCTGACAGTGTCCACCAGGTCCGTTATATACAGTATATTATATATATATAAGCAGTACGGTAGGCCACGGCTGTACCTACCTCTGTGTCGTCAGTGCACTCGTCGTCCATAAGTAATATAATACTATACTATCCATCCATCTACATTGTATACCTGTGGTGTTTTTTTTTTTTTTCATACTAGTTTAGCAGTCTGCTGACAGTGTCCACCAGGTCCGTTATATACAGTATATTATATATATAAACAGTACGGTAGGCCACGGCTGTACCTACCTCTGTGTCGTCAGTGCACTCGTCGTCCTTAAGTAATATAATACTATACTATCCATCCATCTACATTGTATACCTGTGGTGGCTTTTTTTTTTCCTTCATACTAGTTTAGCAGTCTGCTGACAGTGTCCACCAGGTCCGTTATATACAGTATATTATATATATAAGCAGTACGGTAGGCCACGGCTGTACCTACCTCTGTGTCGTCAGTGCACTCGTCGTCCATAAGTAATATAATACTATACTATCCATCCATCTACATTGTATACCTGTGGTGTTTTTTTTTTTTTTTCATACTAGTTTAGCAGTCTGCTGACAGTGTCCACCAGGTCCGTTATATACAGTATATTATATATATAAACAGTACGGTAGGCCACGGCTGTACCTACCTCTGTGTCGTCAGTGCACTCGTCGTCCATAAGTAATATAATACTATACTATCCATCCATCTACATTGTATACCTGTGGTGGCTTTTTTTTTTCTTCATACTAGTTTAGCAATCTGCTGACAGTGTCCACCAGGTCCGTTATATACAGTATATTATATATATAAGCAGTACGGTAGGCCACGGCTGTACCTACCTCTGTGTCGTCAGTGCACTCGTCGTCCATAAGTAATATAATACTATACTATCCATCCATCTACATTGTATACCTGTGGTGGTTTTTTTTTTTTTTCATACTAGTTTAGCAGTCTGCTGACAGTGTCCACCAGGTCCGTTATATACAGTATATTATATATATAAACAGTACGGTAGGCCACGGCTGTACCTACCTTTGTGTCGTCAGTGCACTCGTCGTCCATAAGTAATATAATACTATACTATCCATCCATCTACATTGTATACCTGTGGTGGCTTTTTTTTTTCTTCATACTAGTTTAGCAGTCTGCTGACAGTGTCCACCAGGTCCGTTATATACAGTATATTATATATATAAGCAGTACGGTAGGCCACGGCTGTACCTACCTCTGTGTCGTCAGTGCACTCGTCGTCCATAAGTAATATAATACTATACTATCCATCCATCTACATTGTATACCTGTGGTGTTTTGTTTTTTTTCATACTAGTTTAGCAGTCTGCTGACAGTGTCCACCAGGTCCGTCATATACAGTATATTATATATATAAACAGTACGGTAGGCCACGGCTGTACCTACCTCTGTGTCGTCAGTGCACTCGTCGTCCATAAGTAATATAATACTATACTATCCATCCATCTACATTGTATACCTGTGGTGGCTTTTTTTTTTCTTCATACTAGTTTAGCAGTCTGCTGACAGTGTCCACCAGGTCCGTTATATACAGTATATTATATATATATAAGCAGTACGGTAGGCCACGGCTGTACCTACCTCTGTGTCGTCAGTGCACTCGTCGTCCATAAGTAATATAATACTATACTATCCATCCATCTACATTGTATACCTGTGGTGGTTTTTTTTTCTTCATACTAGTTTAGCAGTCTGCTGACAGTGTCCACCAGGTCCGTTATATACAGTATATTATATATATATAAGCAGTACGGTAGGCCACGGCTGTACCTACCTCTGTGTCGTCAGTGCACTCGTCGTCCATAAGTAATATAATACTATACTATCCATCCATCTACATTGTATACCTGTGGTGGCTTTTTTTTTTCTTCATACTAGTTTAGCAGTCTGCTGACAGTGTCCACCAGGTCCGTTATATACAGTATATTATATATATATAATCAGTACGGTAGGCCACGGCTGTACCTACCTCTGTGTCGTCAGTGCACTCGTCGTCCATAAGTAATATAATACTATACTATCCATCCATCTACATTGTATACCTGTGGTGTTTTTTTTTTTTTCATACTAGTTTAGCAGTCTGCTGACAGTGTCCACCAGGTCCGTTATATACAGTATATTATATATATAAACAGTACGGTAGGCCACGGCTGTACCTACCTCTGTGTCGTCAGTGCACTCGTCGTCCTTAAGTAATATAATACTATACTATCCATCCATCTACATTGTATACCTGTTGTGGCTTTTTTTTCCTTCATACTAGTTTAGCAGTCTGCTGACAGTGTCCACCAGGTCCGTTATATACAGTATATTATATATATAAGCAGTACGGTAGGCCACGGCTGTACCTACCTCTGTGTCGTCAGTGCACTCGTCGTCCATAAGTAATATAATACTATACTATCCATCCATCTACATTGTATACCTGTGGTGTTTTTTTTTTTTCATACTAGTTTAGCAGTCTGCTGACAGTGTCCACCAGGTCCGTTATATACAGTATATTATATATATAAGCAGTACGGTAGGCCACGGCTGTACCTACCTCTGTGTCGTCAGTGCACTCGTCGTCCATAAGAAATATAATACTATACTATCCATCCATCTACATTGTATACCTGTGGTGGCTTTTTTTTTCTTCATACTAGTTTAGCAATCTGCTGACAGTGTCCACCAGGTCCGTTATATACAGTATATTATATATATAAGCAGTACGGTAGGCCACGGCTGTACCTACCTCTGTGTCGTCAGTGCACTCGTCGTCCATAAGTAATATAATACTATATTATCCATCCATCTACATTGTATACCTGTGGTGTTTTTATTTTTTTTCATATTAGTTTAGCAGTCTGCTGACAGTGTCCACCAGGTCCGTTATATACAGTATATTATATATATAAGCAGTACGGTAGGCCACGGCTGTACCTACCTCTGTGTCGTCAGTGCACTCGTCGTCCATAAGTAATATAATACTATACTATCCATCCATCTACATTGTATACCTGTGGTGTTTTTTTTTTTCATACTAGTTTAGCAGTCTGCTGACAGTGTCCACCAGGTCCGTTATATACAGTATATTATATATATAAACAGTACGGTAGGCCTCGGCTGTACCTACCTCTGTGTCGTCAGTGCACTCGTCGTCCATAAGTAATATAATACTATACTATCCATCCATCTACATTGTATACCTGTGGTGGCTTTTTTTTTTCTTCATACTAGTTTAGCAGTCTGCTGACAGTGTCCACCAGGTCCGTTATATACAGTATATTATATATAAGCAGTACGGTAGGCCACGGCTGTCCCTACCTCTGTGTCGTCAGTGCACTCGTCGTCCATAAGTAATATAATACTATACTATCCATCCATCTACATTGTATACCTGTGGTGTTTTTTTTTTTTCATACTAGTTTAGCAGTCTGCTGACAGTGTCCACCAGGTCCGTTATATACAGTATATTATATATATAAACAGTACGGTAGGCCACGGCTGTACCTACCTCTGTGTCGTCAGTGCACTCGTCGTCCATAAGTAATATAATACTATACTATCCATCCATCTACATTGTATACCTGTGGGTTTTTTTTATTTTTCTTCATACTAGTTTAGCAGTCTGCTGACAGTGTCCACCAGGTCCGTTATATACAGTATATTATATATATAAGCAGTACGGTAGGCCACGGCTGTACCTACCTCTGTGTCGTCAGTGCACTCGTCGTCCATAAGTAATATAATACTATACTATCCATCCATCTACATTGTATACCTGTGGTGTTTTTTTTTTTTTTCATACTAGTTTAGCAGTCTGCTGACAGTGTCCACCAGGTCCGTTATATACAGTATATTATATATATAAACAGTACGGTAGGCCACGGCTGTACCTACCTCTGTGTCGTCAGTGCACTCGTCGTCCATAAGTAATATAATACTATACTATCCATCCATCTACATTGTATACCTGTGGTGGCTTTTTTTTTTCTTCATACTAGTTTAGCAGTCTGCTGACAGTGTCCACCAGGTCCGTTATATACAGTATATTATATATATATAAGCAGTACGGTAGGCCACGGCTGTACCTACCTCTGTGTCGTCAGTGCACTCGTCGTCCATAAGTAATATAATACTATACTATCCATCCATCTACATTGTATACCTGTGGTGGTTTTTTTTTCTTCATACTAGTTTAGCAGTCTGCTGACAGTGTCCACCAGGTCCGTTATATACAGTATATTATATATATATATAAGCAGTACGGTAGGCCACGGCTGTACCTACCTCTGTGTCGTCAGTGCACTTGTCGTCCATAAGTAATATAATACTATACTATCCATCCATCTACATTGTATACCTGTGGTGGCTTTTTTTTTTCTTCATACTAGTTTAGCAGTCTGCTGACAGTGTCCACCAGGTCCGTTATATACAGTATATTATATATATATAAGCAGTACGGTAGGCCACGGCTGTACCTACCTCTGTGTCGTCAGTGCACTCGTCGTCCATAAGTAATATAATACTATACTATCCATCCATCTACATTGTATACCTGTGGTGTCTTTTTTTTTTCTTCATACTAGTTTAGCAGTCTGCTGACAGTGTCCACCAGGTCCGTTATATACAGTATATTATATATATAAACAGTACGGTAGGCCACGGCTGTACCTACCTTTGTGTCGTCAGTGCACTCGTCGTCCATAAGTAATATAATACTATACTATCCATCCATCTACATTGTATACCTGTGGTGGCTTTTTTTTTTCTTCATACTAGTTTAGCAGTCTGCTGACAGTGTCCACCAGGTCCGTTATATACAGTATATTATATATATAAGCAGTACGGTAGGCCACGGCTGTACCTACCTCTGTGTCGTCAGTGCACTCGTCGTCCATAAGTAATATAATACTATACTATCCATCCATCTACATTGTATACCTGTGGTGTTTTTTTTTTTCATACTAGTTTAGCAGTCTGCTGACAGTGTCCACCAGGTCCGTCATATACAGTATATTATATATATAAACAGTACGGTAGGCCACGGCTGTACCTACCTCTGTGTCGTCAGTGCACTCGTCGTCCATAAGTAATATAATACTATACTATCCATCCATCTACATTGTATACCTGTGGTGGCTTTTTTTTTTCTTCATACTAGTTTAGCAGTCTGCTGACAGTGTCCACCAGGTCCGTTATATACAGTATATTATATATATATAAGCAGTACGGTAGGCCACGGCTGTACCTACCTCTGTGTCGTCAGTGCACTCGTCGTCCATAAGTAATATAATACTATACTATCCATCCATCTACATTGTATACCTGTGGTGGTTTTTTTTTCTTCATACTAGTTTAGCAGTCTGCTGACAGTGTCCACCAGGTCCATTATATACAGTATATTATATATATATAAGCAGTACGGTAGGCCACGGCTGTACCTACCTCTGTGTCGTCAGTGCACTCGTCGTCCATAAGTAATATAATACTATACTATCCATCCATCTACATTGTATACCTGTGGTGGCTTTTTTTTTTCTTCATACTAGTTTAGCAGTCTGCTGACAGTGTCCACCAGGTCCGTTATATACAGTATATTATATATATATAAGCAGTACGGTAGGCCACGGCTGTACCTACCTCTGTGTCGTCAGTGCACTCGTCGTCCATAAGTAATATAATACTATACTATCCATCCATCTACATTGTATACCTGTGGTGTTTTTTTTTTTTTCATACTAGTTTAGCAGTCTGCTGACAGTGTCCACCAGGTCCGTTATATACAGTATATTATATATATAAACAGTACGGTAGGCCACGGCTGTACCTACCTCTGTGTCGTCAGTGCACTCGTCGTCCTTAAGTAATATAATACTATACTATCCATCCATCTACATTGTATACCTGTGGTGGCTTTTTTTTTCCTTCATACTAGTTTAGCAGTCTGCTGACAGTGTCCACCAGGTCCGTTATATACAGTATATTATATATATAAGCAGTACGGTAGGCCACGGCTGTACCTACCTCTGTGTCGTCAGTGCACTCGTCGTCCATAAGTAATATAATACTATACTATCCATCCATCTACATTGTATACCTGTGGTGTTTTTTTTTTCTTCATACTAGTTTAGCAGTCTGCTGACAGTGTCCACCAGGTCCGTTATATACAGTATATTATATATATAAACAGTACGGTAGGCCACGGCTGTACCTACCTCTGTGTCGTCAGTGCACTCGTCGTCCATAAGTAATATAATACTATACTATCCATCCATCTACATTGTATACCTGTGGTGGCTTTTTTTTTTCTTCATACTAGTTTAGCAATCTGCTGACAGTGTCCACCAGGTCCGTTATATACAGTATATTATATATATAAGCAGTACGGTAGGCCACGGCTGTACCTACCTCTGTGTCGTCAGTGCACTCGTCGTCCATAAGTAATATAATACTATACTATCCATCCATCTACATTGTATACCTGTGGTGTTTTTTTTTTTCATACTAGTTTAGCAGTCTGCTGACAGTGTCCACCAGGTCCGTTATATACAGTATATTATATATGTAAACAGTACGGTAGGCCACGGCTGTACCTACCTTTGTGTCGTCAGTGCACTCGTCGTCCATAAGTAATATAATACTATACTATCCATCCATCTACATTGTATACCTGTGGTGGCTTTTTTTTTTCTTCATACTAGTTTAGCAGTCTGCTGACAGTGTCCACCAGGTCCGTTATATACAGTATATTATATATATAAGCAGTACGGTAGGCCACGGCTGTACCTACCTCTGTGTCGTCAGTGCACTCATCGTCCATAAGTAATATAATACTAAACTATCCATCCATCTACATTGTATACCTGTGGTGGTTTTTTTTTTTTCATACTAGTTTAGAAGTCTGCTAACAGTGTCCACCAGGTCCGTCATATACAGTATATTATATATATAAACAGTACGGTAGGCCACGGCTGTACCTACCTCTGTGTCGTCAGTGCACTCGTCGTCCATAAGTAATATAATACTATACTATCCATCCATCTACATTGTATACCTGTGGTGGCTTTTTTTTTTCTTCATACTAGTTTAGCAGTCTGCTGACAGTGTCCACCAGGTCCGTTATATACAGTATATTATATATATATAAGCAGTACGGTAGGCCACGGCTGTACCTACCTCTGTGTCGTCAGTGCACTCGTCGTCCATAAGTAATATAATACTATACTATCAATCCATCTACATTGTATACCTGTGGTGGGTTTTTTTTCTTCATACTAGTTTAGCAGTCTGCTGACAGTGTCCACCAGGTCCGTTATATACAGTATATTATATATATATAAGCAGTACGGTAGGCCACGGCTGTACCTACCTCTGTGTCGTCAGTGCACTCGTCGTCCATAAGTAATATAATACTATACTATCCATCCATCTACATTGTATACCTGTGGTGTTTTTTTTTTTTCATACTAGTTTAGCAGTCTGCTGACAGTGTCCACCAGGTCCGTTATATACAGTATATTATATATATAAACAGTACGGTAGGCCACGGCTGTACCTACCTCTGTGTCGTCAGTGCACTCGTCGTCCTTAAGTAATATAATACTATACTATCCATCCATCTACATTGTATACCTGTGGTGGCTTTTTTTTTCCTTCATTCTAGTTTAGCAGTCTGCTGACAGTGTCCACCAGGTCCGTTATATACAGTATATTATATATATAAGCAGTACGGTAGGCCACGGCTGTACCTACCTCTGTGTCGTCAGTGCACTCGTCGTCCATAAGTAATATAATACTATACTATCCATCCATCTACATTGTATACCTGTGGTGTTTTTTTTTTTTTCATACTAGTTTAGCAGTCTGCTGACAGTGTCCACCAGGTCCGTTATATACAGTATATTATATATATAAACAGTACGGTAGGCCACGGCTGTACCTACCTCTGTGTCGTCAGTGCACTCGTCGTCCTTAAGTAATATAATACTATACTATCCATCCATCTACATTGTATACCTGTGGTGGCTTTTTTTTTCTTCATACTAGTTTAGCAATCTGCTGACAGTGTCCACCAGGTCCGTTATATACAGTATATTATATATATAAGCAGTACGGTAGGCCACGGCTGTACCTACCTCTGTGTCGTCAGTGCACTCGTCGTCCATAAGTAATATAATACTATACTATCCATCCATCTACATTGTATACCTGTGGTGTTTTTTTTTTTTTCATACTAGTTTAGCAGTCTGCTGACAGTGTCCACCAGGTCCGTTATATACAGTATATTATATATATAAGCAGTACGGTAGGCCACGGCTGTACCTACCTCTGTGTCGTCAGTGCACTCGTCGTCCATAAGTAATATAATACTATACTATCCATCCATCTACATTGTATACCTGTGGTGTTTTTTTTTTTTTCATACTAGTTTAGCAGTCTGCTGACAGTGTCCACCAGGTCCGTTATATACAGTATATTATATATATAAACAGTACGGTAGGCCACGGCTGTACCTACCTCTGTGTCGTCAGTGCACTCGTCGTCCATAAGTAATATAATACTATACTATCCATCCATCTACATTGTATACCTGTGGTGGCTTTTTTTTTCTTCATACTAGTTTAGCAATCTGCTGACAGTGTCCACCAGGTCCGTTATATACAGTATATTATATATATAAGCAGTACGGTAGGCCACGGCTGTACCTACCTCTGTGTCGTCAGTGCACTCGTCGTCCATAAGTAATATAATACTATACTATCCATCCATCTACATTGTATACCTGTGGTGTTTTTTTTTTTTTCATACTAGTTTAGCAGTCTGCTGACAGTGTCCACCAGGTCCGTTATATACAGTATATTATATATATAAACAGTACGGTAGGCCACGGCTGTCCCTACCTCTGTGTCGTCAGTGCACTCGTCGTCCATAAGTAATATAATACTATACTATCCATCCATCTACATTGTATACCTGTGATGTTTTTTTTTTTTTCATACTAGTTTAGCAGTCTGCTGACAGTGTCCACCAGGTCCGTTATATACAGTATATTATATATATAAACAGTACGGTAGGCCACGGCTGTACCTACCTCTGTGTCGTCAGTGCACTCGTCGTCCATAAGTAATATAATACTATACTATCCATCCATCTACATTGTATACCTGTGGTGTTTTTTTTTTTCATACTAGTTTAGCAGTCTGCTGACAGTGTCCACCAGGTCCGTCATATACAGTATATTATATATATAAACAGTACGGTAGGCCACGGCTGTACCTACCTCTGTGTCGTCAGTGCACTCGTCGTCCATAAGTAATATAATACTATACTATCCATCCATCTACATTGTATACCTGTGGTTTTTTTTTATTTTTCTTCATACTAGTTTAGCAGTCTGCTGACAGTGTCCACCAGGTCCGTTATATACAGTATATTATATATATAAGCAGTACGGTAGGCCACGGCTGTACCTACCTCTGTGTCATCAGTGCACTCGTCGTCCATAAGTAATATAATACTATACTATCCATCCATCTACATTGTATACCTGTGGGTTTTTTTTATTTTTCTTCATACTAGTTTAGCAGTCTGCTGACAGTGTCCACCAGGTCCGTTATATACAGTATATTATATATATAAGCAGTACGGTAGGCCACGGCTGTACCTACCTCTGTGTCGTCAGTGCACTCGTCGTCCATAAGTAATATAATACTATACTATCCATCCATCTACATTGTATACCTGTGGTGTTTTTTTTTTCATACTAGTTTAGCAGTCTGCTGACAGTGTCCACCAGGTCCGTTATATACAGTATATTATATATATAAACAGTACGGTAGGCCTCGGCTGTACCTACCTCTGTGTCGTCAGTGCACTCGTCGTCCATAAGTAATATAATACTATACTATCCATCCATCTACATTGTATACCTGTGGTGGCTTTTTTTTTTCTTCATACTAGTTTAGCAGTCTGCTGACAGTGTCCACCAGGTCCGTTATATACAGTATATTATATATATAAGCAGTACGGTAGGCCACGGCTGTCCCTACCTCTGTGTCGTCAGTGCACTCGTCGTCCATAAGTAATATAATACTATACTATCCATCCATCTACATTGTATACCTGTGGTGTTTTTTTTTTTTCATACTAGTTTAGCAGTCTGCTGACAGTGTCCACCAGGTCCGTTATATACAGTATATTATATATATAAACAGTACGGTAGGCCACGGCTGTACCTACCTCTGTGTCGTCAGTGCACTCGTCGTCCATAAGTAATATAATACTATACTATCCATCCATCTACATTGTATACCTGTGGGTTTTTTTTATTTTTCTTCATACTAGTTTAGCAGTCTGCTGACAGTGTCCACCAGGTCCGTTATATACAGTATATGATATATATAAGCAGTACGGTAGGCCACGGCTGTACCTACCTCTGTGTCGTCAGTGCACTCGTCGTCCATAAGTAATATAATACTATACTATCCATCCATCTACATTGTATACCTGTGGTGTTTTTTTTTTTTTCATACTAGTTTAGCAGTCTGCTGACAGTGTCCACCAGGTCCGTTATATACAGTATATTATATATATAAACAGTACGGTAGGCCACGGCTGTACCTACCTCTGTGTCGTCAGTGCACTCGTCGTCCATAAGTAATATAATACTATACTATCCATCCATCTACATTGTATACCTGTGGTGGCTTTTTTTTTCTTCATACTAGTTTAGCAATCTGCTGACAGTGTCCACCAGGTCCGTTATATACAGTATATTATATATATAAGCAGTACGGTAGGCCACGGCTGTACCTACCTCTGTGTCGTCAGTGCACTCGTCGTCCATAAGTAATATAATACTATACTATCCATCCATCTACATTGTATACCTGTGGTGTTTTTTTTTTTTTCATACTAGTTTAGCAGTCTGCTGACAGTGTCCACCAGGTCCGTTATATACAGTATATTATATATATAAACAGTACGGTAGGCCACGGCTGTACCTAACTCTGTGTCGTCAGTGCACTCGTCGTCCATAAGTAATATAATACTATACTATCCATCCATCTACATTGTATACCTGTGGTGGCTTTTTTTTTTCTTCATACTAGTTTAGCAGTCTGCTGACAGTGTCCACCAGGTCCGTTATATACAGTATATTATATATATAAGCAGTACGGTAGGCCACGGCTGTCCCTACCTCTGTGTCGTCAGTGCACTCGTCGTCCATAAGTAATATAATACTATACTATCCATCCATCTACATTGTATACCTGTGATGTTTTTTTTTTTTTCATACTAGTTTAGCAGTCTGCTGACAGTGTCCACCAGGTCCGTTATATACAGTATATTATATATATAAACAGTACGGTAGGCCACGGCTGTACCTACCTCTGTGTCGTCAGTGCACTCGTCGTCCATAAGTAATATAATACTATACTATCCATCCATCTACATTGTATACCTGTGGTGTTTTTTTTTTTCATACTAGTTTAGCAGTCTGCTGACAGTGTCCACCAGGTCCGTCATATACAGTATATTATATATATAAACAGTACGGTAGGCCACGGCTGTACCTACCTCTGTGTCGTCAGTGCACTCGTCGTCCATAAGTAATATAATACTATACTATCCATCCATCTACATTGTATACCTGTGGTTTTTTTTTATTTTTCTTCATACTAGTTTAGCAGTCTGCTGACAGTGTCCACCAGGTCCGTTATATACAGTATATTATATATATAAGCAGTACGGTAGGCCACGGCTGTCCCTACCTCTGTGTCGTCAGTGCACTCGTCGTCCATAAGTAATATAATACTATACTATCCATCCATCTACATTGTATACCTGTGATGTTTTTTTTTTTTTTCATACTAGTTTAGCAGTCTGCTGACAGTGTCCACCAGGTCCGTTATATACAGTATATTATATATATAAACAGTACGGTAGGCCACGGCTGTACCTACCTCTGTGTCGTCAGTGCACTCGTCGTCCATAAGTAATATAATACTATACTATCCATCCATCTACATTGTATACCTGTGGTGTTTTTTTTTTTCATACTAGTTTAGCAGTCTGCTGACAGTGTCCACCAGGTCCGTCATATACAGTATATTATATATATAAACAGTACGGTAGGCCACGGCTGTACCTACCTCTGTGTCGTCAGTGCACTCGTCGTCCATAAGTAATATAATACTATACTATCCATCCATCTACATTGTATACCTGTGGTTTTTTTTTATTTTTCTTCATACTAGTTTAGCAGTCTGCTGACAGTGTCCACCAGGTCCGTTATATACAGTATATTATATATATAAGCAGTACGGTAGGCCACGGCTGTACCTACCTCTGTGTCATCAGTGCACTCGTCGTCCATAAGTAATATAATACTATACTGTCCATCCATCTACATTGTATACCTGTGGGTTTTTTTTATTTTTCTTCATACTAGTTTAGCAGTCTGCTGACAGTGTCCACCAGGTCCGTTAAATACAGTATATTATATATATAAGCAGTACGGTAGGCCACGGCTGTACCTACCTCTGTGTCGTCAGTGCACTCGTCGTCCATAAGTAATATAATACTATACTATCCATCCATCTACATTGTATACCTGTGGTGTTTTTTTTTTTCATACTAGTTTAGCAGTCTGCTGACAGTGTCCACCAGGTCCGTTATATACAGTATATTATATATATAAACAGTACGGTAGGCCTCGGCTGTACCTACCTCTGTGTCGTCAGTGCACTCGTCGTCCATAAGTAATATAATACTATACTATCCATCCATCTACATTGTATACCTGTGGTGGCTTTTTTTTTTCTTCATACTAGTTTAGCAGTCTGCTGACAGTGTCCACCAGGTCCGTTATATACAGTATATTATATATATAAGCAGTACGGTAGGCCACGGCTGTCCCTACCTCTGTGTCGTCAGTGCACTCGTCGTCCATAAGTAATATAATACTATACTATCCATCCATCTACATTGTATACCTGTGGTGTTTTTTTTTTTTTCATACTAGTTTAGCAGTCTGCTGACAGTGTCCACCAGGTCCGTTATATACAGTATATTATATATATAAACAGTACGGTAGGCCACGGCTGTACCTACCTCTGTGTCGTCAGTGCACTCGTCGTCCATAAGTAATATAATACTATACTATCCATCCATCTACATTGTATACCTGTGGGTTTTTTTTATTTTTCTTCATACTAGTTTAGCAGTCTGCTGACAGTGTCCACCAGGTCCGTTATATACAGTATATTATATATATAAGCAGTACGGTAGGCCACGGCTGTACCTACCTCTGTGTCGTCAGTGCACTCGTCGTCCATAAGTAATATAATACTATACTATCCATCCATCTACATTGTATACCTGTGGTGTTTTTTTTTTTTTCATACTAGTTTAGCAGTCTGCTGACAGTGTCCACCAGGTCCGTTATATACAGTATATTATATATATAAACAGTACGGTAGGCCACGGCTGTACCTACCTCTGTGTCGTCAGTGCACTCGTCGTCCATAAGTAATATAATACTATACTATCCATCCATCTACATTGTATACCTGTGGTGGCTTTTTTTTTCTTCATACTAGTTTAGCAGTCTGCTGACAGTGTCCACCAGGTCCGTTATATACAGTATATTATATATATATAAGCAGTACGGTAGGCCACGGCTGTACCTACCTCTGTGTCGTCAGTGCACTCGTCGTCCATAAGTAATATAATACTATACTATCCATCCATCTACATTGTATACCTGTGGTGGGTTTTTTTTCTTCATACTAGTTTAGCAGTCTGCTGACAGTGTCCACCAGGTCCGTTATATACAGTATATTATATATATATATATAAGCAGTACGGTAGGCCACGGCTGTACCTACCTCTGTGTCGTCAGTGCACTTGTCGTCCATAAGTAATATAATACTATACTATCCATCCATCTACATTGTATACCTGTGGTGGCTTTTTTTTTTCTTCATACTAGTTTAGCAGTCTGCTGACAGTGTCCACCAGGTCCGTTATATACAGTATATTATATATATATATAAGCAGTACGGTAGGCCACGGCTGTACCTACCTCTGTGTCGTCAGTGCACTCGTCGTCCATAAGTAATATAATACTATACTATCCATCCATCTACATTGTATACCTGTGGTGTCTTTTTTTTTCTTCATACTAGTTTAGCAGTCTGCTGACAGTGTCCACCAGGTCCGTTATATACAGTATATTATATATATAAACAGTACGGTAGGCTACGGCTGTACCTACCTTTGTGTCGTCAGTGCACTCGTCGTCCATAAGTAATATAATACTATACTATCCATCCATCTACATTGTATACCTGTGGTGGCTTTTTTTTTTCTTCATACTAGTTTAGCAGTCTGCTGACAGTGTCCACCAGGTCCGTTATATACAGTATATTATATATATAAGCAGTACGGTAGGCCACGGCTGTACCTACCTCTGTGTCGTCAGTGCACTCGTCGTCCATAAGTAATATAATACTATACTATCCATCCATCTACATTGTATACCTGTGGTGTTTTGTTTTTTTTCATACTAGTTTAGCAGTCTGCTGACAGTGTCCACCAGGTCCGTCATATACAGTATATTATATATATAAACAGTACGGTAGGCCACGGCTGTACCTACCTCTGTGTCGTCAGTGCACTCGTCGTCCATAAGTAATATAATACTATACTATCCATCCATCTACATTGTATACCTGTGGTGGCTTTTTTTTTTCTTCATACTAGTTTAGCAGTCTGCTGACAGTGTCCACCAGGTCCGTTATATACAGTATATTATATATATATAAGCAGTACGGTAGGCCACGGCTGTACCTACCTCTGTGTCGTCAGTGCACTCGTCGTCCATAAGTAATATAATACTATACTATCCATCCATCTACATTGTATACCTGTGGTGGTTTTTTTTTCTTCATACTAGTTTAGCAGTCTGCTGACAGTGTCCACCAGGTCCGTTATATACAGTATATTATATATATATAAGCAGTACGGTAGGCCACGGCTGTACCTACCTCTGTGTCGTCAGTGCACTCGTCGTCCATAAGTAATATAATACTATACTATCCATCCATCTACATTGTATACCTGTGGTGGCTTTTTTTTTTCTTCATACTAGTTTAGCAGTCTGCTGACAGTGTCCACCAGGTCCGTTATATACAGTATATTATATATATAAACAGTACGGTAGGCCACGGCTGTACCTACCTCTGTGTCGTCAGTGCACTCGTCGTCCATAAGTAATATAATACTATACTATCCATCCATCTACATTGTATACCTGTGGTGGCTTTTTTTTTTCTTCATACTAGTTTAGCAATCTGCTGACAGTGTCCACCAGGTCCGTTATATACAGTATATTATATATATAAGCAGTACGGTAGGCCACGGCTGTACCTACCTCTGTGTCGTCAGTGCACTCGTCGTCCATAAGTAATATAATACTATACTATCCATCCATCTACATTGTATACCTGTGGTGTTTTTTTTTTTTTCATACTAGTTTAGCAGTCTGCTGACAGTGTCCACCAGGTCCGTTATATACAGTATATTATATATGTAAACAGTACGGTAGGCCACGGCTGTACCTACCTTTGTGTCGTCAGTGCACTCGTCGTCCATAAGTAATATAATACTATACTATCCATCCATCTACATTGTATACCTGTGGTGGCTTTTTTTTTCCTTCATACTAGTTTAGCAGTCTGCTGACAGTGTCCACCAGGTCCGTTATATACAGTATATTATATATATAAGCAGTACGGTAGGCCACGGCTGTACCTACCTCTGTGTCGTCAGTGCACTCGTCGTCCATAAGTAATATAATACTAAACTATCCATCCATCTACATTGTATACCTGTGGTGGGTTTTTTTTTTTCATACTAGTTTAGCAGTCTGCTGACAGTGTCCACCAGGTCCGTCATATACAGTATATTATATATATAAACAGTACGGTAGGCCACGGCTGTACCTACCTCTGTGTCGTCAGTGCACTCGTCGTCCATAAGTAATATAATACTATACTATCCATCCATCTACATTGTATACCTGTGGTGGCTTTTTTTTTCTTCATACTAGTTTAGCAGTCTGCTGACAGTGTCCACCAGGTCCGTTATATACAGTATATTATATATATATAAGCAGTACGGTAGGCCACGGCTGTACCTACCTCTGTGTCGTCAGTGCACTCGTCGTCCATAAGTAATATAATACTATACTATCCATCCATCTACATTGTATACCTGTGGTGGTTTTTTTTTCTTCATACTAGTTTAGCAGTCTGCTGACAGTGTCCACCAGGTCCGTTATATACAGTATATTATATATATATTAGCAGTACGGTAGGCCACGGCTGTACCTACCTCTGTGTCGTCAGTGCACTCGTCGTCCATAAGTAATATAATACTATACTATCCATCCATCTACATTGTATACCTGTGGTGGCTTTTTTTTTTCTTCATACTAGTTTAGCAGTCTGCTGACAGTGTCCACCAGGTCCGTTATATACAGTATATTATATATATATAAGCAGTACGGTAGGCCACGGCTGTACCTACCTCTGTGTCGTCAGTGCACTCGTCGTCCATAAGTAATATAATACTATACTATCCATCCATCTACATTGTATACCTGTGGTGTTTTTTTATTTTTCATACTAGTTTAGCAGTCTGCTGACAGTGTCCACCAGGTCCGTTATATACAGTATATTATATATATAAACAGTACGGTAGGCCACGGCTGTACCTACCTCTGTGTCGTCAGTGCACTCGTCGTCCTTAAGTAATATAATACTATACTATCCATCCATCTACATTGTATACCTGTGGTGGCTTTTTTTTTCCTTCATACTAGTTTAGCAGTCTGCTGACAGTGTCCACCAGGTCCGTTATATACAGTATATTATATATATAAGCAGTACGGTAGGCCACGGCTGTACCTACCTCTGTGTCGTCAGTGCACTCGTCGTCCATAAGTAATATAATACTATACTATCCATCCATCTACATTGTATACCTGTGGTGTTTTTTTTTTTTTCATACTAGTTTAGCAGTCTGCTGACAGTGTCCACCAGGTCCGTTATATACAGTATATTATATATATAAACAGTACGGTAGGCCACGGCTGTACCTACCTCTGTGTCGTCAGTGCACTCGTCGTCCTTAAGTAATATAATACTATACTATCCATCCATCTACATTGTATACCTGTGGTGGCTTTTTTTTCCCTTCATACTAGTTTAGCAGTCTGCTGACAGTGTCCACCAGGTCCGTTATATACAGTATATTATATATATAAGCAGTACGGTAGGCCACGGCTGTACCTACCTCTGTGTCGTCAGTGCACTCGTCGTCCATAAGTAATATAATACTATACTATCCATCCATCTACATTGTATACCTGTGGTGTTTTTTTTTTCTTCATACTAGTTTAGCAGTCTGCTGACAGTGTCCACCAGGTCCGTTATATACAGTATATTATATATATAAACAGTACGGTAGGCCACGGCTGTACCTACCTCTGTGTCGTCAGTGCACTCGTCGTCCATAAGTAATATAATACTATACTATCCATCCATCTACATTGTATACCTGTGGTGGCTTTTTTTTTTCTTCATACTAGTTTAGCAATCTGCTGACAGTGTCCACCAGGTCCGTTATATACAGTATATTATATATATAAGCAGTACGGTAGGCCACGGCTGTACCTACCTCTGTGTCGTCAGTGCACTCGTCGTCCATAAGTAATATAATACTATACTATCCATCCATCTACATTGTATACCTGTGGTGTTTTGTTTTTTTCATACTAGTTTAGCAGTCTGCTGACAGTGTCCACCAGGTCCGTTATATACAGTATATTATATATGTAAACAGTACGGTAGGCCACGGCTGTACCTACCTTTGTGTCGTCAGTGCACTCGTCGTCCATAAGTAATATAATACTATACTATCCATCCATCTACATTGTATACCTGTGGTGGCTTTTTTTTTTCTTCATACTAGTTTAGCAGTCTGCTGACAGTGTCCACCAGGTCCGTTATATACAGTATATTATATATATAAGCAGTACGGTAGGCCACGGCTGTACCTACCTCTGTGTCGTCAGTGCACTCGTCGTCCATAAGTAATATAATACTAAACTATCCATCCATCTACATTGTATACCTGTGGTGGTTTTTTTTTTTTCATACTAGTTTAGCAGTCTGCTGACAGTGTCCACCAGGTCCGTCATATACAGTATATTATATATATAAACAGTACGGTAGGCCACGGCTGTACCTACCTCTGTGTCGTCAGTGCACTCGTCGTCCATAAGTAATATAATACTATACTATCCATCCATCTACATTGTATACCTGTGGTGGCTTTTTTTTTTCTTCATACTAGTTTAGCAGTCTGCTGACAGTGTCCACCAGGTCCGTTATATACAGTATATTATATATATATAAGCAGTACGGTAGGCCACGGCTGTACCTACCTCTGTGTCGTCAGTGCACTCGTCGTCCATAAGTAATATAATACTATACTATCCATCCATCTACATTGTATACCTGTGGTGGTTTTTTTTTCTTCATACTAGTTTAGCAGTCTGCTGACAGTGTCCACCAGGTCCGTTATATACAGTATATTATATATATATAAGCAGTACGGTAGGCCACGGCTGTACCTACCTCTGTGTCGTCAGTGCACTCGTCGTCCATAAGTAATATAATACTATACTATCCATCCATCTACATTGTATACCTGTGGTGGCTTTTTTTTTTCTTCATACTAGTTTAGCAGTCTGCTGACAGTGTCCACCAGGTCCGTTATATACAGTATATTATATATATATAAGCAGTACGGTAGGCCACGGCTGTACCTACCTCTGTGTCGTCAGTGCACTCGTCGTCCATAAGTAATATAATACTATACTATCCATCCATCTACATTGTATACCTGTGGTGTTTTTTTTTTTTTCATACTAGTTTAGCAGTCTGCTGACAGTGTCCACCAGGTCCGTTATATACAGTATATTATATATATAAACAGTACGGTAGGCCACGGCTGTACCTACCTCTGTGTCGTCAGTGCACTCGTCGTCCTTAAGTAATATAATACTATACTATCCATCCATCTACATTGTATACCTGTGGTGGCTTTTTTTTTCCTTCATACTAGTTTAGCAGTCTGCTGACAGTGTCCACCAGGTCCGTTATATACAGTATATTATATATATAAGCAGTACGGTAGGCCACGGCTGTACCTACCTCTGTGTCGTCAGTGCACTCGTCGTCCATAAGTAATATAATACTATACTATCCATCCATCTACATTGTATACCTGTGGTGTTTTTTTTTTTTTTCATACTAGTTTAGCAGTCTGCTGACAGTGTCCACCAGGTCCGTTATATACAGTATATTATATATATAAACAGTACGGTAGGCCACGGCTGTACCTACCTCTGTGTCGTCAGTGCACTCGTCGTCCATAAGTAATATAATACTATACTATCCATCCATCTACATTGTATACCTGTGGTGGCTTTTTTTTTCTTCATACTAGTTTAGCAATCTGCTGACAGTGTCCACCAGGTCCGTTATATACAGTATATTATATATATAAGCAGTACGGTAGGCCACGGCTGTACCTACCTCTGTGTCGTCAGTGCACTCGTCGTCCATAAGTAATATAATACTATACTATCCATCCATCTACATTGTATACCTGTGGTGTTTTTTTTTTTTTTCATACTAGTTTAGCAGTCTGCTGACAGTGTCCACCAGGTCCGTTATATACAGTATATTATATATATAAGCAGTACGGTAGGCCACGGCTGTACCTACCTCTGTGTCGTCAGTGCACTCGTCGTCCATAAGTAATATAATACTATACTATCCATCCATCTACATTGTATACCTGTGGTGTTTTTTTTTTTTTCATACTAGTTTAGCAGTCTGCTGACAGTGTCCACCAGGTCCGTTATATACAGTATATTATATATATAAACAGTACGGTAGGCCACGGCTGTACCTACCTCTGTGTCGTCAGTGCACTCGTCGTCCATAAGTAATATAATACTATACTATCCATCCATCTACATTGTATACCTGTGGTGGATTTTTTTTTTCTTCATACTAGTTTAGCAATCTGCTGACAGTGTTCACCAGGTCCGTTATATACAGTATATTATATATATAAGCAGTACGGTAGGCCACGGCTGTACCTACCTCTGTGTCGTCAGTGCACTCGTCGTCCATAAGTAATATAATACTATACTATCCATCCATCTACATTGTATACCTGTGGTGTTTTTTTTTTTTCATACTAGTTTAGCAGTCTGCTGACAGTGTCCACCAGGTCCGTTATATACAGTATATTATATATATAAACAGTACGGTAGGCCACGGCTGTACCTAACTCTGTGTCGTCAGTGCACTCGTCATCCATAAGTAATATAATACTATACTATCCATCCATCTACATTGTATACCTGTGGTGGCTTTTTTTCTTCTTCATACTAGTTTAGCAGTCTGCTGACAGTGTCCACCAGGTCCGTTATATACAGTATATTATATATATAAGCAGTACGGTAGGCCACGGCTGTCCCTACCTCTGTGTCGTCAGTGCACTCGTCGTCCATAAGTAATATAATACTATACTATCCATCCATCTACATTGTATACCTGTGATGTTTTTTTTTTTTCATACTAGTTTAGCAGTCTGCTGACAGTGTCCACCAGGTCCGTTATATACAGTATATTATATATATAAACAGTACGGTAGGCCACGGCTGTACCTACCTCTGTGTCGTCAGTGCACTCGTCGTCCATAAGTAATATAATACTATACTATCCATCCATCTACATTGTATACCTGTGGTGTTTTTTTTTTTCATACTAGTTTAGCAGTCTGCTGACAGTGTCCACCAGGTCCGTCATATACAGTATATTATATATATAAACAGTACGGTAGGCCACGGCTGTACCTACCTCTGTGTCGTCAGTGCACTCGTCGTCCATAAGTAATATAATACTATACTATCCATCCATCTACATTGTATACCTGTGGTGGCTTTTTTTTTCTTCATACTAGTTTAGCAATCTGCTGACAGTGTCCACCAGGTCCGTTATATACAGTATATTATATATATAAGCAGTACGGTAGGCCACGGCTGTACCTACCTCTGTGTCGTCAGTGCACTCGTCGTCCATAAGTAATATAATACTATACTATCCATCCATCTACATTGTATACCTGTGGTGTTTTTTTTTTTTTTCATACTAGTTTAGCAGTCTGCTGACAGTGTCCACCAGGTCCGTTATATACAGTATATTATATATATAAGCAGTACGGTAGGCCACGGCTGTACCTACCTCTGTGTCGTCAGTGCACTCGTCGTCCATAAGTAATATAATACTATACTATCCATCCATCTACATTGTATACCTGTGGTGTTTTTTTTTTTTTCATACTAGTTTAGCAGTCTGCTGACAGTGTCCACCAGGTCCGTTATATACAGTATATTATATATATAAACAGTACGGTAGGCCACGGCTGTACCTACCTCTGTGTCGTCAGTGCACTCGTCGTCCATAAGTAATATAATACTATACTATCCATCCATCTACATTGTATACCTGTGGTGGCTTTTTTTTTCTTCATACTAGTTTAGCAATCTGCTGACAGTGTCCACCAGGTCCGTTATATACAGTATATTATATATATAAGCAGTACGGTAGGCCACGGCTGTACCTACCTCTGTGTCGTCAGTGCACTCGTCGTCCATAAGTAATATAATACTATACTATCCATCCATCTACATTGTATACCTGTGGTGTTTTTTTTTTTTTCATACTAGTTTAGCAGTCTGCTGACAGTGTCCACCAGGTCCGTTATATACAGTATATTATATATATAAACAGTACGGTAGGCCACGGCTGTACCTAACTCTGTGTCGTCAGTGCACTCGTCATCCATAAGTAATATAATACTATACTATCCATCCATCTACATTGTATACCTGTGGTGGCTTTTTTTCTTCTTCATACTAGTTTAGCAGTCTGCTGACAGTGTCCACCAGGTCCGTTATATACAGTATATTATATATATAAGCAGTACGGTAGGCCACGGCTGTCCCTACCTCTGTGTCGTCAGTGCACTCGTCGTCCATAAGTAATATAATACTATACTATCCATCCATCTACATTGTATACCTGTGATGTTTTTTTTTTTTTCATACTAGTTTAGCAGTCTGCTGACAGTGTCCACCAGGTCCGTTATATACAGTATATTATATATATAAACAGTACGGTAGGCCACGGCTGTACCTACCTCTGTGTCGTCAGTGCACTCGTCGTCCATAAGTAATATAATACTATACTATCCATCCATCTACATTGTATACCTGTGGTGTTTTTTTTTTTCATACTAGTTTAGCAGTCTGCTGACAGTGTCCACCAGGTCCGTCATATACAGTATATTATATATATAAACAGTACGGTAGGCCACGGCTGTACCTACCTCTGTGTCGTCAGTGCACTCGTCGTCCATAAGTAATATAATACTATACTATCCATCCATCTACATTGTATACCTGTGGTTTTTTTTTATTTTTCTTCATACTAGTTTAGCAGTCTGCTGACAGTGTCCACCAGGTCCGTTATATACAGTATATTATATATATAAGCAGTACGGTAGGCCACGGCTGTACCTACCTCTGTGTCATCAGTGCACTCGTCGTCCATAAGTAATATAATACTATACTATCCATCCATCTACATTGTATACCTGTGGTGTTTTTTTTTTTTTTTCATACTAGTTTAGCAGTCTGCTGACAGTGTCCACCAGGTCCGTTATATACAGTATATTATATATATAAACAGTACGGTAGGCCACGGCTGTACCTACCTCTGTGTCGTCAGTGCACTCGTCGTCCATAAGTAATATAATACTATACTATCCATCCATCTACATTGTATACCTGTGGTGGCTTTTTTTTTTCTTCATACTAGTTTAGCAGTCTGCTGACAGTGTCCACCAGGTCCGTTATATACAGTATATTATATATATATAAGCAGTACGGTAGGCCACGGCTGTACCTACCTCTGTGTCGTCAGTGCACTCGTCGTCCATAAGTAATATAATACTATACTATCCATCCATCTACATTGTATACCTGTGGTGGTTTTTTTTTCTTCATACTAGTTTAGCAGTCTGCTGACAGTGTCCACCAGGTCCGTTATATACAGTATATTATATATATATAAGCAGTACGGTAGGCCACGGCTGTACCTACCTCTGTGTCGTCAGTGCACTTGTCGTCCATAAGTAATATAATACTATACTATCCATCCATCTACATTGTATACCTGTGGTGGCTTTTTTTTTTCTTCATACTAGTTTAGCAGTCTGCTGACAGTGTCCACCAGGTCCGTTATATACAGTATATTATATATATATAAGCAGTACGGTAGGCCACGGCTGTACCTACCTCTGTGTCGTCAGTGCACTCGTCGTCCATAAGTAATATAATACTATACTATCCATCCATCTACATTGTTTACCTGTGGTGTCTTTTTTTTTTCTTCATACTAGTTTAGCAGTCTGCTGACAGTGTCCACCAGGTCCGTTATATACAGTATATTATATATATATAAGCAGTACTGTAGGCCACGGCTGTACCTACCTCTGTGTCGTCAGTGCACTCGTCGTCCATAAGTAATATAATACTATACTATCCATCCATCTACATTGTATACCTGTGGTGGCTTTTTTTTTCCTTCATACTAGTTTAGCAGTCTGCTGACAGTGTCCACCAGGTCCGTTATATACAGTACATTATATATATATAAGCAGTACGGTAGGCCACGGCTGTACCTACCTCTGTGTCGTCAGTGCACTCGTCGTCCATAAGTAATATAATACTATACTATCCATCCATCTACATTGTATACCTGTGGTGTTTTTTTTTTTTTTCATACTAGTTTAGCAGTCTGCTGACAGTGTCCACCAGGTCCGTTATATACAGTATATTATATATATAAACAGTACGGTAGGCCACGGCTGTACCTACCTCTGTGTCGTCAGTGCACTCGTCGTCCTTAAGTAATATAATACTATACTATCCATCCATCTACATTGTATACCTGTGGTGGCTTTTTTTTTCCTTCATACTAGTTTAGCAGTCTGCTGACAGTGTCCACCAGGTCCGTTATATACAGTATATTATATATATAAGCAGTACGGTAGGCCACGGCTGTACCTACCTCTGTGTCGTCAGTGCACTCGTCGTCCATAAGTAATATAATACTATACTATCCATCCATCTACATTGTATACCTGTGGTGTTTTTTTTTTTTTTTCATACTAGTTTAGCAGTCTGCTGACAGTGTCCACCAGGTCCGTTATATACAGTATATTATATATATAAACAGTACGGTAGGCCACGGCTGTACCTACCTTTGTGTCGTCAGTGCACTCGTCATCCATAAGTAATATAATACTATACTATCCATCCATCTACATTGTATACCTGTGGTGGCTTTTTTTTTTTTCTTCATACTAGTTTTGCAGTCTGCTGACAGTGTCCACCAGGTCCGTCATATACAGTATATTATATATATAAACAGTACGGTAGGCCACGGCTGTACCTACCTCTGTGTCGTCAGTGCACTCGTCGTCCATAAGTAATATAATACTATACTATCCATCCATCTACATTGTAAACCTGTGGTGTTTTTTTTTTTTTTCATACTAGTTTAGCAGTCTGCTGACAGTGTCCACCAGGTCCGTTATATACAGTATATTATATATATATAAGCAGTACAGTAGGCCACGGCTGTACCTACCTCTGTGTCGTCAGTGCACTTGTCGTCCATAAGTAATATAATACTATACTATCCATCCATCTACATTGTATACCTGTGGTGTTTTTTTTTTTTTTCATATTAGTTTAGCAGTCTGCTGACAGTGTCCACCAGGTCCGTTATATACAGTATATTATATATGTAAACAGTACGGTAGGCCACGGCTGTATCTACCTCTGTGTCGTCAGTGCACTCGTCGTCCATAAGTAATATAATACTATACTATCCATCCATCTACATTGTATACCTGTGGTGGCTTTTTTTTTCTTCATACTAGTTTAGCAATCTGCTGACAGTGTCCACCAGGTCCGTTATATACAGTATATTATATATATAAGCAGTACGGTAGGCCACGGCTGTACCTACCTCTGTGTCGTCAGTGCACTCGTCGTCCATAAGTAATATAATACCAGTGGCGTGCGGTGAGGTCAGTGGCTGGTGAGGCACTGCAGCCATAAAGTCCGCCGAATCCCGCCGATGACCCCTACCAACGCTGAGCCAAAGCCCACTACTGCCCCTGAGCCGATGCCCGCTACCCCTGCCACCGCCAATGGCTTACAAAATCGCCCTCCATCATCTGCCCCGACCCTCCAAAACTAATTTGCATCTCAGTACGATGCCGCCACCATTGCCCGGAGCCTGCCTGCTTATCAAACATGTGATGAGCAGGCGGCTAATATATTGTACATTTTTATAGAAGAAAAAAATAGTGTTTGGGACTGGGGGAGAGTGGGAGGAGAACATGAATGCAATTTTGTTGTCCAGGGCTTCCATTAACTTAATAGCACCGTGGGTGTGGCGCTATTAAGTTAATGGAAGTCCTGGACAACAAAATAGCCAGCAGTGGGTGACAGGGAGAGGGTGACGCCAAAGAGAGGTTGACAGCACTGGGTGACAGGGAGTGGGTGACGCCAGGGAGAGGGTGGCACGCTATGTTTGTATTTGCCTATGTCTGTATGTGCTGCTCTATGTCTGTATGTGCCTATGTCAGTATGTGCTCCTGTATGTCCGTATGTGCCTATGTTTGTGCTCCTCTATGTCCCTATGTGGAATGATATGTCTGTATGTGCTCCTGTATGTCCGTATGTGCCTATGTCCATATGTGCTCCTGTATGTCCGTATGTGCTCATGTATGTCCATATGTGCCTATGTCTGTATTTGCTCCTGTATGTCCGTATGTGTCTATGTTTGTGTTCCTTTAAGTCCGTTTGTGGCACACAGGGCCGGTGCTAGGGTGTTCGGTGCCCTCCTGCATACTATAAATTTGCGCCCTCCCATACAAAGCAGTGACATGTATACACATAATGCTACCTGCAGCAGTGCCGCTTACACACGTAATGCTCCCTGTACCAGTGACGCTTTCACACGTAACGCCCCCTGTACCAGTGACGCTTACACACATAACGCCCCCTGTGCCAGTGATGCTTACACACATAACGCTCCCTGTACCAGAGACGCTTTCACACGTAACGCCCCCTGTACCAGTGACGCTTACACACATAACGCCCCCTGTGCCAGTGACGCTTACACATGTAACGCCCCCTGTACCAGTGACACTTACACATGTAACGCCCCCCTGTACCAGTGACGCTTACACAAGTAACACCCCCTGTGCCAGTGACGCTTACACACGTATCGCCCCCTGTACCAGTGACGCTTTCACACGTAACGCCCCCTGTATTAGTGACGCTTACACACATAACGCCCCCTGTACCAGTGACGCTTACACAAGTAACACCCCCTGTACCAGTGACGCTTACACACGTATCGCCCCCTGTACCAGTGATGCTTTCACACGTAACGCCCCCTATACCAGTGACGCTTACACACATAACGCCCCCTGTACCAGTGACGCTTACACAAGTAACACCCCCTGTACCAGTGTCGCTTACACACGTATCGCCCCCTGTACCAGTGACGCTTTCACACGTAACGCCCCCTGTACCAGTGACGCTTACACACGTAACGCCCCCTGTAGCAGTGACGCTTACACACGCAACGCTCCCTCTAGCAGTGATGCTTACACACGATATGCCGCAGTCACACACACACAGATACATACTGTACATACATTACACACATACACATACATACATACACACACACTTTCACTCAATCACATCACCTCCCCCCTCGTGTCATCTCTCAGCACGCCATCACCTCTCCCCTCGTGTCATCTCTCAGCACGCCATCACCTCCCCCCTCGTGTCATCTCTTAGCACGCCATCACCTCCCCCCTCGTGTCATCTCTCAGCACGCCATCATCTCCCCCCTCGTGTCATCTATCAGCACGCCATCATTTCCCCCCTCGTGTCATCTCTCAGCGCGCCATCATCTCCCCCCTCGTGTTATCTCTCAGCACGCCATCACCTCCTCCCTCGTGTCATCTCTCAGCATGCCATCACCTAACTCCTTGTGTCATCTCTCAGCACACCATCATCTTGAACTAAGAATTGGCGAGGTAGGCCACATAGCAGGCTAGCAGACATACATTGTGCTCAACAACAACAGCTTAATACTGTATGTACATCTAGGATTAGTAGCAGCGGAGTGTTGGCCTGCTGCCGGTATACTTAGGTACAGAATAACATGAAGGAATATGAGACAATAGACAGCTGGACACAACATATAAACAATGTTCTCATCCAATCCTCCAGCGGGGTATGTGCTCAATGCTGTTCAATAAGTGACTATTAGCCTATTTTTCTTTATTTGTTCTGTGCAGGGAAATACACTTACATTGGATTACCTTCCCTGTACCTTTAGGAATGAAATAAAAGCAGGTAAGCAATTGCTTGAAGTGTGTATGGCAGAGCTGCGCTGTTGCGCTTCCTTACTGCGCTCCAATGACACTCACTTTTAACTTATAAACTAAAAGTGAGTGACATTGGAGCACAGTAAGGAAGCGCAACAGCACAGCTTTGCCATACACACTTCTAACACTGAAGCTGCACACAAACAGCCGAGTTGCATTAACCAGTAGTGAAGCACAGTAGATCAAACTGTTGCATACCTGCCTTTATTTCCTTCCACCACGGGCAGGTAGGAGGACAGCAGCTTCGCCTTCTCCTCCGCTCCTCATCATCATAGCCAGATAGCGCGGACGGGCGGCCACAGCACACAGGACAGATGCAGTCAGACTTCGAAGAGCGTGGGTGGGAGAACAACAGCTTCACCTGTGAAAGTGCAGGAGAAGGCGCTGAAGTGCTGCAACTAAGCGGCGCTGGCGCTGGCAGTGCTTACATATATTACTGACCTTTGCCTTTGAAATGAGAGTAGACGGCCTGCGGAGGACGGACCCGCTGCATCCGAGTGACTGTGCGCACACAGGGAGACCGAGCTAGCCAGCTCCCTGAGCAGTGCAGGGTGCTGAGGTCCGGGAGCTTAGCTCCCAGTGCCCCAGCGCCATGTGCAGTCAGAGAAGGCGCTCAGACGGAGCTTGTTATCTGCACTGGGACCGGGAGCTCAGCTTACCGCTGCACACACCCCCGAATCCACCACTGCCCAATTACCTCCTTCTCAGTGACAGGGACGTGCTTTCAT
The DNA here is from genome assembly GCF_028390025.1 of Pseudophryne corroboree. Classification (NCBI taxonomy): domain Eukaryota; kingdom Metazoa; phylum Chordata; class Amphibia; order Anura; family Myobatrachidae; genus Pseudophryne; species Pseudophryne corroboree. The sequence continues at coordinate 404,943,512 of NC_086452.1, forward strand.
ATGGGCTGAAAGCACGCCCCTGTCACAGCGGCACTTATACCAGTGCCGCTTGCAGGGCTTTTTTTCAATGGGATTTTACTCCCTGCTGCTTGGCCCCGCCCACCGCTTCCGGCACTTTAACATAGCCAGCAGGAGGCACCGACAGCGGTGCCTCCTAAACACTTTTAATATGTACTTTTGCAAAGATCGAAATGATTAAAATAATACAAATATACTTATGACACAAAATCTGTGTCATAAGTATCTTCTTTGTATTATTTGAATCATTAATGACAGGGGAGGCACTGCCTCCCCTGCCTCCCCTGACTGCACGTCCCTGTATAATACTATACTATCCATCCATCTACATTGTATACCTGTGGTGTTTTTTTTTTTTTTCATACTAGTTTAGCAGTCTGCTGACAGTGTCCACCAGGTCCGTTATATACAGTATATTATATATATAAGCAGTACGGTAGGCCACGGCTGTACCTACCTCTGTGTCGTCAGTGCACTCGTCGTCCATAAGTAATATAATACTATACTATCCATCCATCTACATTGTATACCTGTGGTGTTTTTTTTTTTTTTCATACTAGTTTAGCAGTCTGCTGACAGTGTCCACCAGGTCCGTTATATACAGTATATTATATATATAAACAGTACGGTAGGCCACGGCTGTACCTACCTCTGTGTCGTCAGTGCACTCGTCGTCCATAAGTAATATAATACTATACTATCCATCCATCTACATTGTATACCTGTGGTGGCTTTTTTTTTCTTCATACTAGTTTAGCAATCTGCTGACAGTGTCCACCAGGTCCGTTATATACAGTATATTATATATATAAGCAGTACGGTAGGCCACGGCTGTACCTACCTCTGTGTCGTCAGTGCACTTGTCGTCCATAAGTAATATAATACTATACTATCCATCCATCTACATTGTATACCTGTGGTGTTTTTTTTTTTTTCATACTAGTTTAGCAGTCTGCTGACAGTGTCCACCAGGTCCGTTATATACAGTATATTATATATATAAACAGTACGGTAGGCCACGGCTGTACCTAACTCTGTGTCGTCAGTGCACTCGTCGTCCATAAGTAATATAATACTATACTATCCATCCATCTACATTGTATACCTGTGGTGGCTTTTTTTTTCCTTCATACTAGTTTAGCAGTCTGCTGACAGTGTCCACCAGGTCCGTTATATACAGTATATTATATATATAAGCAGTACGGTAGGCCACGGCTGTCCCTACCTCTGTGTCGTCAGTGCACTCGTCGTCCATAAGTAATATAATACTATACTATCCATCCATCTACATTGTATACCTGTGATGTTTTTTTTTTTTTTCATACTAGTTTAGCAGTCTGCTGACAGTGTCCACCAGGTCCGTTATATACAGTATATTATATATATAAACAGTACGGTAGGCCACGGCTGTACCTACCTCTGTGTCGTCAGTGCACTCGTCGTCCATAAGTAATATAATACTATACTATCCATCCATCTACATTGTATACCTGTGGTGTTTTTTTTTTCATACTAGTTTAGCAGTCTGCTGACAGTGTCCACCAGGTCCGTCATATACAGTATATTATATATATAAACAGTACGGTAGGCCACGGCTGTACCTACCTCTGTGTCGTCAGTGCACTCGTCGTCCATAAGTAATATAATACTATACTATCCATCCATCTACATTGTATACCTGTGGTTTTTTTTTATTTTTCTTCATACTAGTTTAGCAGTCTGCTGACAGTGTCCACCAGGTCCGTTATATACAGTATATTATATATATAAGCAGTACGGTAGGCCACGGCTGTACCTACCTCTGTGTCATCAGTGCACTCGTCGTCCATAAGTAATATAATACTATACTATCCATCCATCTACATTGTATACCTGTGGTGTTTTTTTTTTTTTTCATACTAGTTTAGCAGTCTGCTGACAGTGTCCACCAGGTGCGTTATATACAGTATATTATATATATATATAAACAGTACGGTAGGCCACGGCTGTACCTACCTCTGTGTCGTCAGTGCACTCGTCGTCCATAAGTAATATAATACTATACTATCCATCCATCTACATTGTATACCTGTGGTGGCTTTTTTTTTTCTTCATACTAGTTTAGCAGTCTGCTGACAGTGTCCACCAGGTCCGTTATATACAGTATATTATATATATATAAGCAGTACGGTAGGCCACGGCTGTACCTACCTCTGTGTCGTCAGTGCACTCGTCGTCCATAAGTAATATAATACTATACTATCCATCCATCTACATTGTATACCTGTGGTGGGTTTTTTTTCTTCATACTAGTTTAGCAGTCTGCTGACAGTGTCCACCAGGTCCGTTATATACAGTATATTATATATATATAAGCAGTACGGTAGGCCACGGCTGTACCTACCTCTGTGTCGTCAGTGCACTTGTCGTCCATAAGTAATATAATACTATACTATCCATCCATCTACATTGTATACCTGTGGTGGCTTTTTTTTTTCTTCATACTAGTTTAGCAGTCTGCTGACAGTGTCCACCAGGTCCGTTATATACAGTATATTATATATATATAAGCAGTACGGTAGGCCACGGCTGTACCTACCTCTGTGTCGTCAGTGCACTCGTCGTCCATAAGTAATATAATACTATACTATCCATCCATCTACATTGTATACCTGTGGTGTCTTTTTTTTTTCTTCATACTAGTTTAGCAGTCTGCTGACAGTGTCCACCAGGTCCGTTATATACAGTATATTATATATATATAAGCAGTACGGTAGGCCACGGCTGTACCTACCTCTGTGTCGTCAGTGCACTCGTCGTCCATAAGTAATATAATACTATACTATACATCCATCTACATTGTATACCTGTGGTGGTTTTTTTTTCTTCATACTAGTTTAGCAGTCTGCTGACAGTGTCCACCAGGTCCGTTATATACAGTTTATTATATATATATAAGCAGTACGGTAGGCCACGGCTGTACCTACCTCTGTGTCGTCAGTGCACTTGTCGTCCATAAGTAATATAATACTATACTATCCATCCATCTACATTGTATACCTGTGGTGGCTTTTTTTTTTCTTCATACTAGTTTAGCAGTCTGCTGACAGTGTCCACCAGGTCCGTTATATACAGTATATTATATATATATAAGCAGTACGGTAGGCCACGGCTGTACCTACCTCTGTGTCGTCAGTGCACTCGTCGTCCATAAGTAATATAATACTATACTATCCATCCATCTACATTGTATACCTGTGGTGTTTTGTTTTTTTTTTCATATTAGTTTAGCAGTCTGCTGACAGTGTCCACCAGGTCCGTTATATACAGTATATTATATATATAAACAGTACGGTAGGCCACGGCTGTATCTACCTCTGTGTCGTCAGTGCACTCGTCGTCCATAAGTAATATAATACTATACTATCCATCCATCTACATTGTATACCTGTGGTGTTTTGTTTTTTTTTCATATTAGTTTAGCAGTCTGCTGACAGTGTCCACCAGGTCCGTTATATACAGTATATTATATATATAAACAGTACGGTAGGCCACGGCTGTACCTACCTTTGTGTCGTCAGTGCACTCGTCGTCCATAAGTAATATAATACTATACTATCCATCCATCTACATTGTATACCTGTGGTGGCTTTTTTTTTCCTTCATACTAGTTTAGCAGTCTGCTGACAGTGTCCACCAGGTCCGTTATATACAGTATATTATATATATAAGCAGTATGGTAGGCCACGGCTGTACCTACCTCTGTGTCGTCAGTGCACTCGTCGTCCATAAGTAATATAATACTATACTATCCATCCATCTACATTGTATACCTGTGGTGTTTTTTTTTTTTTTTCATACTAGTTTAGCAGTCTGCTGACAGTGTCCACCAGGTCCGTCATATACAGTATATTATATATATAAACAGTACGGTAGGCCACGGCTGTACCTACCTCTGTGTCGTCAGTGCACTCGTCGTCCATAAGTAATATAATACTATACTATCCATCCATCTACATTGTATACCTGTGGTGGCTTTTTTTTTTCTTCATACTAGTTTAGCAGTCTGCTGACAGTGTCCACCAGGTCCGTTATATACAGTATATTATATATATATATAAGCAGTACGGTAGGCCACGGCTGTACCTACCTCTGTGTCGTCAGTGCACTCGTCGTCCATAAGTAATATAATACTATACTATCCATCCATCTACATTGTATACCTGTGGTGGTTTTTTTTTCTTCATACTAGTTTAGCAGTCTGCTGACAGTGTCCACCAGGTCCGTTATATACAGTATATTATATATATATAAGCAGTACGGTAGGCCACGGCTGTACCTACCTCTGTGTCGTCAGTGCACTCGTCGTCCATAAGTAATATAATACTATACTATCCATCCATCTACATTGTATACCTGCGGTGTTTTTTTTTTTTCATACTAGTTTAGCAGTCTGCTGACAGTGTCCACCAGGTCCGTTATATACAGTATATTATATATATAAACAGAACGGTAGGCCACGGCTGTACCTACCTCTGTGTCGTCAGTGCACTCGTCGTCCTTAAGTAATATAATACTATACTATCCATCCATCTACATTGTATACCTGTGGTGGCTTTTTTTTTCCTTCATACTATTTTAGCAGTCTGCTGACAGTGTCCACCAGGTCCATTATATACAGTATATTATATATATAAGCAGTACGGTAGGCCACGGCTGTACCTACCTCTGTGTCGTCAGTGCACTCGTCGTCCATAAGTAATATAATACTATACTATCCATCCATCTACATTGTATACCTGTGGTGTTTTTTTTTTCATACTAGTTTAGCAGTCTGCTGACAGTGTCCACCAGGTCCGTTATATACAGTATATTATATATATAAACAGTACGGTAGGCCACGGCTGTACCTACCTCTGTGTCGTCAGTGCACTCGTCGTCCATAAGTAATATAATACTATACTATCCATCCATCTACATTGTATACCTGTGGTGGCTTTTTTTTTTCTTCATACTAGTTTAGCAATCTGCTGACAGTGTCCACCAGGTCCGTTATATACAGTATATTATATATATAAGCAGTACGGTAGGCCACGGCTGTACCTACCTCTGTGTCGTCAGTGCACTCGTCGTCCATAAGTAATATAATACTATACTATCCATCCATCTACATTGTATACCTGTGGTGTTTTTTTTTTTCATACTAGTTTAGCAGTCTGCTGACAGTGTCCACCAGGTCCGTTATATACAGTATATTATATATATATAAACAGTACGGTAGGCCACGGCTGTACCTACCTCTGTGTCGTCAGTGCACTCGTCGTCCATAAGTAATATAATACTATACTATCCATCCATCTACATTGTATACCTGTGGTGGCTTTTTTTTTTCTTCATACTAGTTTAGCAGTCTGCTGACAGTGTCCACCAGGTCCGTTATATACAGTATATTATATATATAAGCAGTACGGTAGGCCACGGCTGTACCTAACTCTGTGTCGTCAGTGCACTCGTCGTCCATAAGTAATATAATACTATACTATCCATCCATCTACATTGTATACCTGTGGTGTTTTTTTTTTTTTTCATACTAGTTTAGCAGTCTGCTGACAGTGTCCACCAGGTCCGTTATATACAGTATATTATATATATAAACAGTACGGTAGGCCACGGCTGTACCTACCTTTGTGTCGTCAGTGCACTCGTCATCCATAAGTAATATAATACTATACTATCCATCCATCTACATTGTATACCTGTGGTGGCTTTTTTTTTTTTCTTCATACTAGTTTTGCAGTCTGCTGACAGTGTCCACCAGGTCCGTTATATACAGTATATTATATATATAAGCAGTACGGTAGGCCACGGCTGTACCTACCTCTGTGTCGTCAGTGCACTCGTCGTCCATAAGTAATATAATACTATACTATCCATCCATCTACAATGTATACCTGTGGTGTTTTGTTTTTTTTTCATACTAGTTTAGCAGTCTGCTGACAGTGTCCACCAGGTCCGTCATATACAGTATATTATATATATAAACAGTACGGTAGGCCACGGCTGTACCTACCTCTGTGTCGTCAGTGCACTCGTCGTCCATAAGTAATATAATACTATACTATCCATCCATCTACATTGTAAACCTGTGGTGTTTGTTTTTTTTTTCATACTAGTTTAGCAGTCTGCTGACAGTGTCCACCAGGTCCGTTATATACAGTATATTATATATATATAAGCAGTACAGTAGGCCACGGCTGTACCTACCTCTGTGTCGTCAGTGCACTTGTCGTCCATAAGTAATATAATACTATACTATCCATCCATCTACATTGTATACCTGTGGTGTTTTTTTTTTTTTTTCATATTAGTTTAGCAGTCTGCTGACAGTGTCCACCAGGTCCGTTATATACAGTATATTATATATGTAAACAGTACGGTAGGCCACGGCTGTATCTACCTCTGTGTCGTCAGTGCACTCGTCGTCCATAAGTAATATAATACTATACTATCCATCCATCTACATTGTATACCTGTGGTGGCTTTTTTTTCCTTCATACTAGTTTAGCAGTCTGCTGACAGTGTCCACCAGGTCCGTTATATACAGTATATTATATATATAAGCAGTACGGTAGGCCACGGCTGTACCTACCTCTGTGTCGTCAGTGCACTCGTCGTCCATAAGTAATATAATACTATACTATCCATCCATCTACATTGTATACCTTAGGTGATTTTTTTTTTTCATACTAGTTTAGCAGTCTGCTGACAGTGTCCACCAGGTCCGTTATATACAGTATATTATATATATAAACAGTACGGTAGGCCACGGCTGTACCTACCTTTGTGTCGTCAGTGCACTCGTCGTCCATAAGTAATATAATACTATACTATCCATCCATCTACATTGTATACCTGTGGTGGCTTTTTTTTTCCTTCATACTAGTTTAGCAGTCTGCTGACAGTGTCCACCAGGTCCGTTATATACAGTATATTATATATATAAGCAGTACGGTAGGCCACGGCTGTACCTACCTCTGTGTCGTCAGTGCACTCGTCGTCCATAAGTAATATAATACTATACTATCCATCCATCTACATTGTATACCTGTGGTGTTTTTTTTTTTCATACTAGTTTAGCAGTCTGCTGACAGTGTCCACCAGGTCCGTTATATACAGTATATTATATATATAAACAGTACGGTAGGCAACGGCTGTACCTACCTTTGTGTCGTCAGTGCACTCGTCGTCCATAAGTAATATAATACTATACTATCCATCCATCTACATTGTATACCTGTGGTGGCTTTTTTTTTCTTCATACTAGTTTAGCAGTCTGCTGACAGTGTCCACCAGGTCCGTTATATACAGTATATTATATATATAAGCAGTACGGTAGGCCACGGCTGTACCTACCTCTGTGTCGTCAGTGCACTCGTCGTCCATAAGTAATATAATACTATACTATCCATCCATCTACATTGTATACCTGTGGTGTTTTTTTTTTTTTCATACTAGTTTAGCAGTCTGCTGACAGTGTCCACCAGGTCCGTCATATACAGTATATTATATATATAAACAGTACGGTAGGCCACGGCTGTACCTACCTCTGTGTCGTCAGTGCACTCGTCGTCCATAAGTAATATAATACTATACTATCCATCCATCTACATTGTATACCTGTGGTGGCTTTTTTTTTTCTTCATACTAGTTTAGCAGTCTGCTGACAGTGTCCACCAGGTCCGTTATATACAGTATATTATATATATATAAGCAGTACGGTAGGCCACGGCTGTACCTACCTCTGTGTCGTCAGTGCACTCGTCGTCCATAAGTAATATAATACTATACTATCCATCCATCTACATTGTATACCTGTGGTGGGTTTTTTTTCTTCATACTAGTTTAGCAGTCTGCTGACAGTGTCCACCAGGTCCGTTATATACAGTATATTATATATATAAACAGTACGGTAGGCCACGGCTGTACCTACCTCTGTGTCGTCAGTGCACTCGTCGTCCTTAAGTAATATAATACTATACTATCCATCCATCTACATTGTATACCTGTGGTGGCTTTTTTTTTCCTTCATACTAGTTTAGCAGTCTGCTGACAGTGTCCACCAGGTCCGTTATATACAGTATATTATATATATAAGCAGTACGGTAGGCCACGGCTGTACCTACCTCTGTGTCGTCAGTGCACTCGTCGTCCATAAGTAATATAATACTATACTATCCATCCATCTACATTGTATACCTGTGGTGTTTTTTTTTTTTTCATACTAGTTTAGCAGTCTGCTGACAGTGTCCACCAGGTCCGTTATATACAGTATATTATATATATAAACAGTACGGTAGGCCACGGCTGTACCTACCTCTGTGTCGTCAGTGCACTCGTCGTCCATAAGTAATATAATACTATACTATCCATCCATCTACATTGTATACCTGTGGTGGCTTTTTTTTTTCTTCATACTAGTTTAGCAATCTGCTGACAGTGTCCACCAGGTCCGTTATATACAGTATATTATATATATAAGCAGTACGGTAGGCCACGGCTGTACCTACCTCTGTGTCGTCAGTGCACTCGTCGTCCATAAGTAATATAATACTATACTATCCATCCATCTACATTGTATACCTGTGGTGTTTTTTTTTTTTTCATACTAGTTTAGCAGTCTGCTGACAGTGTCCACCAGGTCCGTTATATACAGTATATTATATATATATAAACAGTACGGTAGGCCACGGCTGTACCTACCTCTGTGTCGTCAGTGCACTCGTCGTCCATAAGTATTATAATACTATACTATCCATCCATCTACATTGTATACCTGTGGTGGCTTTTTTTTTTCTTCATACTAGTTTAGCAATCTGCTGACAGTGTCCACCAGGTCCGTTATATACAGTATATTATATATATAAGCAGTACGGTAGGCCACGGCTGTACCTACCTCTGTGTCGTCAGTGCACTCGTCGTCCATAAGTAATATAATACTATACTATCCACCCATCTACATTGTATACCTGTGGTGTTTTTTTTTTTTTTTTCATACTAGTTTAGCAGTCTGCTGACAGTGTCCACCAGGTCCGTTATATACAGTATATTATATATATAAACAGTACGGTAGGCCACGGCTGTACCTACCTTTGTGTCGTCAGTGCACTCGTCGTCCATAAGTAATATAATACTATACTATCCATCCATCTACATTGTATACCTGTGGTGGCTTTTTTTTTTTCTTCATGCTAGTTTAGCAGTCTGCTGACAGTGTCCACCAGGTCCGTTATATACAGTATATTATATATATAAGCAGTACGGTAGGCCACGGCTGTACCTACCTCTGTGTCGTCAGTGCACTCGTCGTCCATAAGTAATATAATACTATACTATCCATCCATCTACATTGTATACCTGTGGTGTTTTGTTTTTTTTTTCATACTAGTTTAGCAGTCTGCTGACAGTGTCCACCAGGTCCGTTATATACAGTATATTATATATATAAACAGTACGGTAGGCCACGGCTGTACCTACCTCTGTGTCGTCAGTGCACTCGTCGTCCATAAGTAATATAATACTATACTATCCATCCATCTACATTGTATACCTGTGGTGGCTTTTTTTTTTCTTCATACTAGTTTAGCAGTCTGCTGACAGTGTCCACCAGGTCCGTTATATACAGTATATTATATATATATATATATAAGCAGTACGGTAGGCCACGGCTGTACCTACCTCTGTGTCGTCAGTGCACTCGTCGTCCATAAGTAATATAATACTATACTATCCATCCATCTACATTGTATACCTGTGGTGTTTTTTTTTTTTTTTTTCCATACTAGTTTAGCAGTCTGCTGACAGTGTCCACCAGGTCCGTTATATACAGTATATTATATATATATATAAGCAGTACGGTAGGACACAGCTGTACCTACCTCTGTGTCATCAGTGCACTCGTCGTCCATAAGTATTATAATACTATACTATCCATCCATCTACATTGTATACCTGTGGTGGCTTTTTTTTTTCTTCATACTAGTTTAGCAATCTGCTGACAGTGTCCACCAGGTCCGTTATATACAGTATATTATATATATAAGCAGTACGGTAGGCCACGGCTGTACCTACCTCTGTGTCGTCAGTGCACTCGTCGTCCATAAGTAATATAATACTATACTATCCATCCATCTACATTGTATACCTGTGGTGTTTTTTTTTTTTCATACTAGTTTAGCAGTCTGCTGACAGTGTCCACCAGGTCCGTTATATACAGTATATTATATATATATAAACAGTACGGTAGGCCACGGCTGTACCTACCTCTGTGTCGTCAGTGCACTCGTCGTCCATAAGTAATATAATACTATACTATCCATCCATCTACATTGTATACCTGTGGTGGCTTTTTTTTTTCTTCATACTAGTTTAGCAATCTGCTGACAGTGTCCACCAGGTCCGTTATATACAGTATATTATATATATAAGCAGTACGGTAGGCCACGGCTGTACCTACCTCTGTGTCGTCAGTGCACTCGTCGTCCATAAGTAATATAATACTATACTATCCACCCATCTACATTGTATACCTGTGGTGTTTTTTTTTTTTTTTTTCATACTAGTTTAGCAGTCTGCTGACAGTGTCCACCAGGTCCGTTATATACAGTATATTATATATATAAACAGTACGGTAGGCCACGGCTGTACCTACCTTTGTGTCGTCAGTGCACTCGTCGTCCATAAGTAATATAATACTATACTATCCATCCATCTACATTGTATACCTGTGGTGGCTTTTTTTTTTCTTCATACTAGTTTAGCAGTCTGCTGACAGTGTCCACCAGGTCCGTTATATACAGTATATTATATATATATATATATATATAAGCAGTACGGTAGGCCACGGCTGTACCTACCTCTGTGTCGTCAGTGCACTCGTCGTCCATAAGTAATATAATACTATACTATCCATCCATCTACATTGTATACCTGTGGTGTTTTTTTTTTTTTTTTTCATACTAGTTTAGCAGTCTGCTGACAGTGTCCACCAGGTCCGTTATATACAGTATATTATATATATATATAAGCAGTACGGTAGGACACAGCTGTACCTACCTCTGTGTCATCAGTGCACTCGTCGTCCATAAGTATTATAATACTATACTATCCATCCATCTACATTGTATACCTGTGGTGTTTTTTTTTTTCATACTAGTTTAGCAGTCTGCTGACAGTGTCCACCAGGTCCGTTATATACAGTATATTATATATATATATATAAGCAGTACGGTAGGCCACGGCTGTACCTACCTCTGTGTCGTCAGTGCACTCGTCGTCCATAAGTAATATAATACTATACTATCCATCCATCTACATTGTATACCTGTGGTGTTTTTTTTTTTTTCATACTAGTTTAGCAGTCTGCTGACAGTGTCCACCAGGTCTGTCATATACAGTATATTATATATATAAACAGTACGGTAGGCCACGGCTGTACCTACCTCTGTGTCGTCAGTGCACTCGTCGTCCATAAGTAATATAATACTATACTATCCATCCATCTACATTGTATACCTGTGGGTTTTTTTTTTCTTCATACTAGTTTAGCAGTCTGCTGACAGTGTCCACCAGGTCCGTTATATACAGTATATTATATATATATATATATATATAAGCAGTACGGTAGGCCACGGCTGTACTTACCTCTGTGTCGTCAGTGCACTCGTCGTCCATAAGTATTTTAATACTATACTATCCATCCATCTACATTGTATACCTATGGTGGGTTTTTTTTCTTCATACTAGTTTAGAAGTCTGCTGACAGTGTCCACCAGGTCAGTTATATACAGTATATTATATATATAAGCAGTACGGTAGGCCACGGCTGTACCTACCTCTGTGTCGTCAGTGCAATCGTCGTCCATAAGTAATATAATACTATACTATCCATCCATCTACACTGTATACCTGTGGTGGCTTTTTTTTTCTTCATACTAGTTTAGCAGTCTGCTGACAGTGTCCACCAGGTCCGTTATATACAGTATATTATTTATAAGCAGTACGGTAGGTCACGGCTGTACCTACCTCTGTGTCGTCAGTGCACTCGTCGTCCATAAGTAATATAATACTATACTATCCATCCATCTACATTGTATACCTGTGGTGTTTTTTTTTTCATACTAGTTTAGCAGTCTGCTGACAGTGTCCACCAGGTCCGTTATATACAGTATATTATATATATATATATAAGCAGTACGGTAGGCCACAGCTGTACCTACCTCTGTGTCATCAGTGCACTCGTCGTCCATAAGTATTATAATACTATACTATCCATCCATCTACATTGTATACCTGTGGTGGTTTTTTTTTCTTCATACTAGTTTAGCAGTCTGCTGCCAGTGTCCACCAGGTCCGTCATATACAGTATATTATATACATAAGCAGTACGGTAGGCCACGGCTGTACCTACCTCTGTGTCGTCAGTGCACTCGTCATCCATAAGTAATATAATACTATACTATCCATCCATCTACATTGTATACCTGTGGTGGGTTTTTTTTCTTCATACTAGTTTAGCAGTCTGCTGACAGTGTCCACCAGGTCCGTTATATACAGTATATTATATATATATATAAGCAGTACGGTAGGTCACGGCTGTACCTACCTCTGTGTCGTCAGTGCACTCATCGTCCATAAGTAATATAATACTATACTATCCATCCATCTACATTGTACACCTGTGGTGGCTTTTTTTTTTCTTCATACTAGTTTAGCAGTCTGCTGACAGTGTCCACCAGGTCCGTTATATACAGTATATTATATATATAAGCAGTACGGTAGGTCACGGCTGTACCTACCTCTGTGTCGTCAGTGCACTAGTCGTCCATAAGTAATATAATACTATGCTATCCATCCATCTACATTGTATACCTGTGGTGGCTTTTTTTTTTCTTCATACTAGTTTAGCAGTCTGCTGACAGTGTCCACCAGGTCCGTTATATACAGTATATTATATATATATAAGCAGTACGGTAGGCCACGGCTGTACCTACCTCTGTGTCGTCAGTGCACTCGTCGTCCATAAGTAATATAATACTATACTATCCATCCATCTACATTGTATACCTGTGGTGGCTTTTTTTTTTCTTCATACTAGTTTAGCAATCTGCTGACAGTGTCCACCAGGTCCGTTATATACAGTATATTATATATATAAGCAGTACGGTAGGCCACGGCTGTACCTACCTCTGTGTCGTCAGTGCACTCGTCGTCCATAAGTAATATAATACTATACTATCCACCCATCTACATTGTATACCTGTGGTGTTTTTTTTTTTTTTTCATACTAGTTTAGCAGTCTGCTGACAGTGTCCACCAGGTCCGTTATATACAGTATATTATATATATAAACAGTACGGTAGGCCACGGCTGTACCTACCTTTGTGTCGTCAGTGCACTCGTCGTCCATAAGTAATATAATACTATACTATCCATCCATCTACATTGTATACCTGTGGTGGCTTTTTTTTTTTCTTCATGCTAGTTTAGCAGTCTGCTGACAGTGTCCACCAGGTCCGTTATATACAGTATATTATATATATAAGCAGTACGGTAGGCCACGGCTGTACCTACCTCTGTGTCGTCAGTGCACTCGTCGTCCATAAGTAATATAATACTATACTATCCATCCATCTACATTGTATACCTGTGGTGTTTTGTTTTTTTTTCATACTAGTTTAGCAGTCTGCTGACAGTGTCCACCAGGTCCGTTATATACAGTATATTATATATATAAACAGTACGGTAGGCCACGGCTGTACCTACCTCTGTGTCGTCAGTGCACTCGTCGTCCATAAGTAATATAATACTATACTATCCATCCATCTACATTGTATACCTGTGGTGGCTTTTTTTTTTCTTCATACTAGTTTAGCAGTCTGCTGACAGTGTCCACCAGGTCCGTTATATACAGTATATTATATATATATATATATAAGCAGTACGGTAGGCCACGGCTGTACCTACCTCTGTGTCGTCAGTGCACTCGTCGTCCATAAGTAATATAATACTATACTATCCATCCATCTACATTGTATACCTGTGGTGTTTTTTTTTTTTCCATACTAGTTTAGCAGTCTGCTGACAGTGTCCACCAGGTCCGTTATATACAGTATATTATATATATATATAAGCAGTACGGTAGGACACAGCTGTACCTACCTCTGTGTCATCAGTGCACTCGTCGTCCATAAGTATTATAATACTATACTATCCATCCATCTACATTGTATACCTGTGGTGGCTTTTTTTTTTCTTCATACTAGTTTAGCAATCTGCTGACAGTGTCCACCAGGTCCGTTATATACAGTATATTATATATATAAGCAGTACGGTAGGCCACGGCTGTACCTACCTCTGTGTCGTCAGTGCACTCGTCGTCCATAAGTAATATAATACTATACTATCCATCCATCTACATTGTATACCTGTGGTGTTTTTTTTTTTTCATACTAGTTTAGCAGTCTGCTGACAGTGTCCACCAGGTCCGTTATATACAGTATATTATATATATATAAACAGTACGGTAGGCCACGGCTGTACCTACCTCTGTGTCGTCAGTGCACTCGTCGTCCATAAGTAATATAATACTATACTATCCATCCATCTACATTGTATACCTGTGGTGGCTTTTTTTTTTCTTCATACTAGTTTAGCAATCTGCTGACAGTGTCCACCAGGTCCGTTATATACAGTATATTATATATATAAGCAGTACGGTAGGCCACGGCTGTACCTACCTCTGTGTCGTCAGTGCTCTCGTCGTCCATAAGTAATATAATACTATACTATCCATCCATCTACATTGTATACCTGTGGTGGCTTTTTTTTTTTCATACTAGTTTAGCAGTCTGCTGACAGTGTCCACCAGGTCCGTTATATACAGTATATTATATATATAAACAGTACGGTAGGCCACGGCTGTACCTACCTCTGTGTCGTCAGTGCACTCGTCGTCCATAAGTAATATAATACTATACTATCCATACATCTACATTGTATACCTGTGGTGGCTTTTTTTTTTCTTCATACTAGTTTAGCAGTCTGCTGACAATGTCCACCAGGTCCGTTATATACAGTTTATTTTATATATATATATATATATATATAAGCAGTACGGTAGGCCACGGCTGTACCTACCTCTGTGTCATCAGTGCACTCTTCGTCCATAAGTAATATAATACTATACTATCCATCCATCTACATTGTATACCTGTGGTGGTTTTTTTTTCTTCATACTAGTTTAGCAGTCTGCTGACAGTGTCCACCAGGTCTGTTATATACAGTATATTATATATATAAGCAGTACGGTAGGCCACGGCTGTACCTACCTCTGTGTCGTCAGTGCACTCGTCGTCCATAAGTAATATAATACTATACTATCCATACATCTACATTGTATACCTGTGGTGGCTTTTTTTTTCCTTCATACTAGTTTAGCAGTCTGCTGACAATGTCCACCAGGTCCGTTATATACAGTTTATTATATATATATATATATATATATATATAAGCAGTACGGTAGGCCACGGCTGTACCTACCTCTGTGTCATCAGTGCACTCGTCGTCCATAAGTAATATAATACTATACTATCCATCCATCTACATTGTATACCTGTGGTGGTTTTTTTTTCTTCATACTAGTTTAGCAGTCTGCTGACAGTGTCCACCAGGTCTGTTATATACAGTATATTATATATATATAAGCAGTACGGTAGGCCACGGCTGTACCTACCTCTGTGTCGTCAGTACACTCGTCGTCCATAAGTAATATAATACTATACTATTCATCCATCTACATTGTATACCTGTGGTGGCTTTTAGTTGTGCGCAAAATATGGAGAACAAAAATGTGGAGGTTAAAAAAATAGGGAAAGATCAAGATCCACTTCCACCTCGTGCTGAAGCTGCTGCCACTAGTCATGGCCGAGACGATGAAATGCCATCAACGTCGTCTGCCAAGGCCGATGCCCAATGTCATAGTACAGAGCATGTAAAATCCAAAACACAAAAGATCAGTAAAAAAATGACCCAAAAATCAAAATTAAAAGCGTCTGAGGAGAAGCGTAAACTTGCCAATATGCCATTTACGACACGGAGTGGCAAGGAACGGCTGAGGCCCATGCCTATGTTCATGGCTAGTGGTTCAGCTTCACATGAGGATGGAAGCACTCATCCTCTCGCTAGAAAAAAGAAAAGACTTGCGGCCAGAGCCGGCCCTAGGTATAGGCAAACTAGGCAATTGCCTGGGGCATCTGGTATGCCTAGGGGCATCAGCAGCTTCTGCTGATTAAAATGATATGCGGCATGCCTATATTCTGTGTGTAGCATTTTGTACGCAGATACAGCCACAGTCGCACACAGTATATAGGCATGCCACATATCATTTTAATCAGCAGAAGCTGCTTGTGTATCCTAGCCACATAGCAATGCAAATAAGATGCATTTTCATAAAAAATAGGCACCCGACGTTAGCAGAGCTGCCAGTTGACTCACGCTGGGAACTACATGTGTCATTATGTGTATAAGGGCATTAATAATGTGTAACATATGTGTAAGGGGCACTATGTGTGTCATTATGTGTATAAGGGCACTAATAATGTGCGGCATATGTGTAAGGACAAATGTGCACACTGTTCTTATTTAAATTACAGGGGGTAGGAAAACAAAAAAAAGGACTGCTATGGGTGGGGGGTGATGGTGCTGGGAAAGGGGTGCAGGGTCAGAGGCGGAACTAGCGGTGGTGCTAGGGGGCACCAGCCAAAATCTTGCCTAGGGCATCATATTGGTTAGGGCCGGCTCTGCTTGCGGCAAAAGCACAGCAAAGAACTGTGCGTTCTTCGAAATCCCAAATCCCAAAGGAGAGTCCAATTGTGTCGGTTGCGATGCCTGACCTTCCCAACACTGGACGGGAAGAGCTTGCGCCTTCCACCATTTGCACGCCCCCTGCAAGTGCTGGAAGGAGCACCCGCAGTCCAGTTCCTGATAGTCAGATTGAAGATGTCAGTGTTGAAGTACACCAGGATGAGGATATGGGTGTTGCTGGCGCTGGGGAGGAAATTGACAAGGAGGATTCTGATGGTGAGGTGGTTTGTTTAAGTCAGGCACCCGGGGAGACACCTGTTGTCCGTGGGACGAATATGGCCATTGACATGCCCGGTCAAAATACAAAAAAAATCAGCTCTTCAGTGTGGAATTATTTCAACAGAAATGCGGACAACTGGTGTCAAGCCGTGTGTTGCCTTTGTCAAGCTGTAATAAGTAGGGGTAAGGACGTTAACCACCTCGGAACATCCTCCATTATACGTCACCTGCAGCGCATTCATAATAAGTCAGTGACAAGTTCAAAAACTTTGGGCGACAGCGGAAGCAGTCCACTGACCAGTAAATCCCTTCCTCTTGTAACCAAGCTCGCGCAAACCACACCACCAACTCCCTCAGTGTCAATTTCCTCCTTTCCCAGGAAAGCCAATAGTCCTGCAGGCCATGTCACTGGCAAGTCTGACGAGTCCTCTCCTGCCTGGGATTCCTCCGATGCATCCTTGAGTGTAACGCCTACTACTGCTGGCGCTGCTGTTGTTGCTGCTGGGAGTTGATCGGCATCCCAGAAGGGAAGTCGGAAGACCACTTGTACTACTTCCAGTAAGCAATTGACTGTCCAACAGTCCTTTGCGAGGAAGATGAAATATCACAGCAGTCATCCTGTTGCAAAGTGGATAACTGAGGCCTTGACAACTATGTTGGTATTAGAGGTGCGTCCAGTTTCCGCCGTTAGTTCACAGGGAACTAGACAATTGCTTGAGGTAGTGTGCCCCCGTTACCAAATACCATGTAGGTTCCACTTCTCTAGGCAGGCGATACCGAGAATGTACACGGACATCAGAAAAAGACTCACCAGTGTCCTAAAAAATGCAGTTGTACCCAATGTCCACTTAACCACAGACATGTGGACAAGTGGAGCAGGGCAGACTCAGGACTACATGACTGTGACAGCCCACTGGGTAGATGTATTGCCTCCCGCTGCAAGAACAGCAGCAGCGGCACCAGTAGCAGCATCTCGCAAACGCCAACTCGTTCCTAGGCAGGCTACGCTTTGTATCACCGCTTTCCAGAATACGCACACAGCTGAAAACCTCTTACGGCAACTGAGGAAGATCATCGCAGAATGGCTTACCCCAATTGGACTCTCCTGGGGATTTGTGGCATTGGACAACGCCAGCAATATTGTGTGTGCATTACATGTGGGCAAATTCCAGCACGTCCCATGTTTTGCACATACCTTGAATTTGGTGGTGCAGAATTATTTAAAAAACGACAGGGGCGTGCAAGAGATGCTGTCGGTGGCCAGAAGAATTGCGGGCCACTTTCAGCGTACAGGCACCGCGTACAGAAGACTGGAGCACCACCAAAAACACCTGTACCTGCCCTGCCATCATCTGAAGCAAGAGGTGGTAACGAGGTGGAATTTAACCCTCTATATGCTTCAGAGGATGGAGGAGCAGCAAAAGGCCATTCAAGCCTATACATCTGGCCACGATATAGGCAACGGAGGTGGAATGCACCTGTCTCAAGCGCAGTGGAGAATTATTTCAACGTTGTGCAAGGTTCTGCAACCTTTTGAACTTGCAACACGTGAAGTCAGTTCAGACACTGCCAGCCTGAGTCAGGTCATTCCCCTCATCAGGCTTTTGCAGAAGAAGCTGGAGGCATTGAAGGAGGAGCTAAAACAGAGCGATTCCGCTAGGCATGTGGGACTTGTGGATGGAGCCCTTCATTCGCTTAACCAGGATTCACGTGTGGTCAATCTGTTGAAATCAGAGCACTACATTTTGGCCACCGTGCTCGATCCTAGATTTAAAACCTACGTTGGATCTCTCTTTCTGGCAGGCACAAGTCTGCAGAGGTTCAAAGAACTGCTGGTGAGAAAATTGTCAAGTCAAGCGGAACGCGACCCGTCAACATCTCCTCCTTCACATTCTCCCGCAACTGGGGGTGCGAGGAAAAGGCTACGAATTCCGAGCCCACCCGCTGGCGGTGATGCAGGGCAGTCTGGAGCGACTGCTGATGCTGACATCTGGTCCGGACTGAAGGACCTGCCAACGATTACGGACATGTCGTCTACTGTCACTGCATATGATTCTCTCACCATTGAAAGAATGGTGGAGGATTATATGAGTGACCGCATCCAAGTAGGCACGTCAGACTGTCCGTACGTATACTGGCAGGAAAAAGAGGCAATTTGGAGGCCCTTGCACAAACTGGCTTTATTCTACCTAAGTTGCCCTCCCTCCAGTGTGTACTCCGAAAGAGTGTTTAGTGCCGCCGCTCACCTTGTCAGCAATCGGCGTACGAGGTTACTTCCAGAAAATGTGGAGAAGATGATGTTCATTAAAATGAATTATAAACAATTCCTCCATGGAGACATTCACCAGCAGCAATTGCCTCCAGAAAGTACACTTGCTCCTCTTTTTTCTTTCATTTTTCTTTGCGTCATGTGCTGTTTGGGGAGTATTTTTTGGAAGGGCCATCCTGCCTGACACTGCAGTGCCACTCCTAGATGGGCCAGGTGTTTGTGTCGGCCACTAGGGTCGCTTAGCTTAGTCGTCACACAGCTACCTCATTGCGCCTCTTTTTTTCTTTGCGTCATGTGCTGTTTGGGGAGTATTTTTTGGAAGGGCCATCCTGCGTGACACTGCAGTGCCACTCCTAGATGGGCCAGGTGTTTGTGTCGGCCACTAGGGTCGCTTAGCTTAGTCGTCACACAGCTACCTCATTGCGCCTCTTTTTTTCTTTGCGTCATGTGCTGTTTGGGGAGTATTTTTTTGAAGGGCCATCCTGCGTGACACCGCAGTGCCACTCCTAGATGGGCCAGGTGTTTGTGTCGGCCACTTGTGTCGCTTAGCTTAGCCATCCAGCGACCTCGGTGCAAATTTTAGGACTAAAAATAATATTGTGAGGTGTGAGGTGTTCAGAATAGACTGGAAATGAGTGTAAATTATGGTTATTGAGGTTAATAATACTATGGGATCAAAATGACCCCCATATTCTATGATTTAGGCTGTTTTTTTAGGGTTTTTTGAAAAAAACACCCGAATCCAAAACACAACCGAATCCGACAAAAAAAATTCGGTGAGGTTTTGCCAAAACGCGTTCGAACCCAAAACACGGCCGCGGAACCGAACCCAAAACCAAAACACAAAACCCGAAAAATTTCCGGTGCACATCACTACTTTTTATACATTGCGGCATCCAGACCCCTTTTTACACATTGCGGCAGCCAGGCCCCCTTTTTACACATTGCGGCAGACGGTGTCCCCCTGAGAGAGAGAGAGAGAGAGAGAGAGGGATATACTCACCTTCTCCCCGCTGACAGGCTCCTCATGCTGTCATCTCCCTCTCGGTGCAGGCAGTGAGGTGAGAAGGAGGAGGAGGGAGGGGGAGCAGGGAGCCGCAGCAGCGCTATTTGATTGGTAGTAAGCGCCGCTGCAGCATCCCCCTCTCCTTCCGTATTGGTTGCCTGGCGCTGCTGTGGATGCTGGGATGAAGGAACCGCATCCCAGCATCCATAGCAGCGCCGGGCAGCCAATACAGAAGGAGAGGGGGATGCTGCAGCGGCACTTACTACTAATCAAATAGCGCTGCTGCGGCTCCCTGCTCCCCCTCCCTCCTCCTCCTTGAACGCTGCCCGGCGCTGGTCTCTTCTCCCTCCAGCGCGGCGCACGGCGCACACAGCAGCCAGAGGCGGCATGTAATGAGTCACTTTGACTCATTACATGCCGCTGGATGTTGCGCCCTCAGGGCAACTGCGCTGTGTGCCAAGCCCACCTTGCACACACGTAGCTATGGCCTTGGTAGTGAATGCGCTATTTATTAAGTTACGTGAGCAATAGTCTTATGACAATGAATTTAAATATTTTAGTCCTTAAATTACCATAGTAGTAAATAATGCTTTTTTTTTCAGAACTAGATTTTAATTGTTTACATTTTTTTTATGAAACAAAGGAAAGATGTGCAATGGTTACACAGGGTTATCTTGTGGTTGTGTGGCAGGAAGCTGCGTGAAAGCCAGTTTTTATCTATCTATCTATCTATCTATCTATCTATCTATCTATCTATCTATCTATCTATCTATCTATCTATCTATCTATCGCCTTTATCATGAGGCCTTACAATAGACATGGCCCCAAGTGGGTACTGTACTGTTATAATGCAGTGTAGGTACTGCCTATAATCAGAGAAGCCATGAAGGAGCTTGGCAACTTATCATGTATTTGCAAATACATGCAACAAATAACTACCATATAGTTTTCAAGTATTGTTTGAAGTACCTGTACTATTTAGTATGCAGGGGAGTACCAGGGGTGAAAGGCACCCCCATTTTTGTTTTCTGTTTGCTGTGACCTCTCCCTTCCATGCACCAGATAAGTGCTGCCAGACTGATTGAGCAGCTACTGTATCAATGTTTTTGCAGCTGTGTGAGGTACTGTAGGGGATCAGCATTTGGAAGGCATCATGGTTCCTGTAGTGCTACTTGGAGAATCCCGGGGGTGGCTCCTAGGTAAGCTAACCCTCAATTTAGATGTATTTCTGTATGGGCCTTTATCATGAGGCTCTTACAATAGACACTTACATGGCCGCAAGTGGGTACTGTTATCATGTAGTGTAGGTACTGGTGATAATCATAAAAGCCGTGAAGGGGCTCAGCAGCTTAACATGTATTTGCAAATATATGCAACAAATATCTCTCAATTTCTATTACTATACAGATTTTAAGTATTGTTGCAAGTACTATCTAGTGTGCAGGGGGATTTCGGGGTGGGGGGAAGCACCCCCCCCCCACCCCCCCACCACACACACACACACACACACACACACACACACACACACACACACACACACACACACACACACACACATTCTGTTTTCTGTTTGCTGTGTCTCTTCATTTCATGCACCTGATAAATACTGTGTTTGCAGATATGGTATTTCAACAGTGTCTGGAAGTGAGTTTATACACATCCAAAATTCCCATGGTCTTGTCTTTGAACACAACACCTGCTTTATCATACCACTTATTATACTATCTGTGAAGAAATGTTTAACTTTGTGATAGTTTAACATTAATATCGTCTGAAAGAGAAAATGACAAGCATCCAAAAGGTTTTCTTCTGGTAGACTAGGCAAATTATAAACCAGTCTAGGAGATATATTGGATTGCATTTCATGAACAGCTAAATGCCAGTAGTGAACATCAATGAGACACTTTCATAAAAGATTAGTGTAATGGTGGCTTCTGACACCACTTAATGGTGGGAGTATTATAAATATCATTACCTGAACCGGAAAATATATTTTGAAGCTTATCATTTTGAATAGTAAGGTATTATTTATATACATGTACTATCATTTATTATTGTGTTAGTAAAAGACAGCTGTCATAATGGGGACTTAGTAATTTAAACATGCCATTATATAAATATCAGAAATAAAAGATATTGCAAAATGTATATTTAGTAGTGATGAGCGGGTTCGGTTCCTCGGAATCCGAACCCCACCGAACTTCACCCATTTTACACGTTTCCGAGGCAGACTCGGATCCTCCCGCCTTGCTCGGTTAACCCGAGTGCGCCCGAACGTCATCATCCCGCTGTCGTATTCTCGCGAGATTCGTATTCTATATAAGGAGCCGCGCGTCGCCGCCATTTTCACTCGTGCATTGGAGATGATAGGGAGAGGACGTGCAGCGTTCTCTCAGTTGTGTTCAGTGTGCTGAAAATATCTGTGCTCAGTGTGCTGCAAATATCTGTGCTCAGTGTGCTTGCAAATATCTGTGCTCAGTGTGCTGAAAATATCTACGTTCTCTGCCTGAAAAACGCTCCATATCTGTGCTCAGTGTGCTGCAAATATCTGTGCTCAGTGTGCTTTATTGTGGGGACTGGGGACCACCAGTATTATATAGTAGGAGGACAGTGCAGAGTTTTGCTGACCAGTGACCACCAGTATTATACGTTCTCTGCCTGAAAAACGCTCCATATCTGTGCTGCATTGTAGTATATAGTAGGAGGACAGTGCAGAATTTTGCTGACCAGTGACCACCAGTACCATATCAGTACGGTACAGTAGTCCACTGCTCTACCTACCTCTGTGTCGTCAAGTATACTTTCCATCCATACCTGTGGTGTATTTTAGTTGCTTTGCGCAGTATATATAGTAGGAGGACAGTGCATAATTTTGCTGACCACCAGTATATAATATATAGCAGTATGGTACAGTAGGCCACTACTCTACCTACCTCTGTGTCGTCAAGTATACTATCCATCCATACCTGTGGTGCATTTTAGTTGTTGTGCGCAGTATATACAGTAGGAGGACAGTGCATAATTTTGCTGACCACCAGTATATAATATATAGCAGTACGGTACAGTAGGCCACTGCTCTACCTACCTCTGTGTCGTCAAGTATACTATCCATCCATACCTGTGGTGCATTTTAGTTGTTGTGCGCAGTATATATAGTAGGAGGACAGTGCATAATTTTGCTGACCACCAGTATATAATATATAGCAGTACGGTACAGTAGGCCACTGCTCTACCTACCTCTGTGTCGTCAAGTATACTATCCATCCATACCTGTGGTGCATTTTAGTTGTTGTGCACAGTATATATAGTAGGAGGACAGTGCATAATTTTGCTGACCACCAGTATATAATATATAGCAGTACGGTACAGTAGGCCACTGCTCTACCTACCTCTGTGTCGTCAAGTATACTATCCATCCATACCTGTAGTGCATTTTAGTTGTTGTGTGCAGAATATATAGTAGAAGGACAGTGCAGAATTTTTCTGACCACCAGTATATAATGTATAGCAGTACGGAACAATAGGCCACTGCTCTACCTACCTCTGTGTCGTCAAGTGTACTATCCATCCATACCTGTGGTGCATTTTAGTTGTTGTGCGCAGTATATATAGTAGGAGGACAGTGCATAATTTTGCTGACAACCAGTATATAATATATAGCAGTACAGTACAGTAGGCCATTGCTATTGATATATTACTGGCATATAATTCCACACATTAAAAAATGGAGAATAAAAATGTGGAGGGTAAAATAGGGAAAGATCAAGATCCACTTCCACCTCGTGCTGAAGCTGCTGCCACTAGTCATGGCAGAGACGATGAAATGCCATCAACGTCGTCTGCCAAGGCCGATGCCCAATGTCATAGTAGAGAGCATGTAAAATCCAAAAAACAAAAGATCATTAAAATGACCCAAAAATCAAAATTAAAAGCGTCTGAGGAGAAGCGTAAACTTGCCAATATGCCATTTACGGCACGGAGTGGCAAGGAACGTCTGAGGCCCTCTCCTATGTTACTCATGACTAGTGGGTCAGCTTCACATGAGGATGGAAGCACTCATCCTCCCACTAGAAAAATGAAAAGACTTAAGCTGGCAAAAGCACAGCAAAGAACTGTGCGTTCTTCTAAATCACAAATCCCCAAGGAGAGTCCAATTGTGTCGGTTGCAATGCCTAACCTTCCCAACACTGGACGGGAAGAGGTGGCGCCTTCCGCCATTTGCACGCCCCCTTCAAGTGCTGGAAGGAGCACCCGCAGTCCAGTTTCTGATAGTCAAATTGAAGTTGTCACTGTTGAAGTACACAAGGATGAGGATATGGGTGTTGCTAGCGCTGAGGAGGAAATTGACAAGGAGGATTCTGATGGTGAGGTGGTTTGTTTAAGTCAGGCACCCGGGGAGACACTTGTTGTCCGTGGGACGAATATGGCCATTGACATGCCTGGTCAAATTAGAAAAAAAATCACCTTGTCGGTGTGTAATTATTTTAACAGAAATGCGGACAACATTTGTCAAACCATGTGTTGCCTTTGTCAAGCTGTAATAAGTAGGGGTAAGGACGTTAACCACATAGGAACATCCTCCTTTATACGTCACCAGGAGCGCATTTATCAGAAGTCATTGACAAGTTCAAAAACTTTGGGTGACAGCGGAAGCAGTCCACTGACAACTAAATCCCTTCCTCTTGTAACCAAGCTCCTGCAAACCACACCACCAACTCCCTCAGTGTCAATTTCCTCCTTAGACAGGAACGCCAATAGTCCTGCAGGCCATGTCACTGTCAAGTCTGACGAGTCCTCTCCTGCCTGGGATTCCTCCTATGCATCCTTAAGTGTAATGCCTACTGCTGTTGGCGCTGCTGTTGTTGCAGCTTGGAGTCGATCATCATCCCAGAGGGGAAGTAGGAAGACCACCTGTACTACTTCCAGTAAGCAATTGACTGTCCAACAGTCCTTTGCGAGGAAGATGAAATATCACAGCAGTCATCCTGCTGCAAAGCGGATAACTCAGGCCTTGGCAGCCTTGGCGGTGTTATACGAGTTTCCGGTATCCACCGTTAATTCACAGGGAACTAGAGTATTGCTTGAGGTACTGTGTTCCCGGTACCAAATACCATCTAGGTTCCACTTCTCTAGGCAGGCGATACCGAGAATGTACACAGACCTCAGAAAAAGAGTCACCAGTGTCCTAAAAAATGCAGTTGTACCAAATGTCCACTTAACCACGGACAAGTGGACAGTGGACCAGGGCAGACTCAGGACTATATGACTGTGACAGCCCACTGGGTAGATGTATTGCCTCCCGCTGCAAGAACAGCAGCGGCAGCACCAGTAATAGCATCTCGCAAACGCCAACTCGTTTTCTAGGCAGGCTACGCTTTGTATCACCGCTTTTCAGAAGAGGCACACAGCTGACAACCTCTTACGGAAACTGAGGAACATCATCGCAGAATGGCTTACCCCAATTGGACTCTCCTGGGGATTTGTGACATCGGACAACGCCACCAAAATTGTGCGTGCATTACATGTGGGCAAATTCCAGCACGTTCCATGTTTTGCACATACATTGAAATTGGTGGTGCAGAATTATTTAAAAAATGACAGGGGCGTGCAAGAGATGCTGTGGATGGCCCGAAGAATTGCGGGCCACTTTCGGCATTCAGACACCGCGTGACGAAGACTGGAGTACCAGCAAACACTCCTGAACCTGCCCCGCCATCATCTGAAGCAAGAGGTGGTAACAAGGTGGAATTCAACCCTCTATATGCTTCAGAGGATGGAGGAGCAGCAAAAGGCCATTCAAGCCTATACAGCTACCTACGATATAGGCAAAGGAGGGGGAATGCACCTGACTCAAGTGCAGTGGAGAATGATTTCAATGTTGTGCAAGGTTCTGCAACCCTTTGAACTTGCCAAACGTGAAGTCAGTTCAGACACTGCCAGCCTGAGTCAGGTCATTCCCCTCATCAGGCTTTTGCAGAAGAAGCTGGAGGGATTGAAGGAGGAGCTAAAACGGTGCGATTCCGCTAGGCATGTGGGACTTGTGGATGGAGCCCTTAATTCGTTTAACCAGGATTCACGGGTGGTCAATCTGTTGAAATCAGAGCACTACATTTTGGCCACCGTGCTCGATCCTAGGTTTAAAGCCTACATTGGATCTCTCTTTCCGACAGACACAAGTTTGCAAAGGTTCAAAGACCTGCTGGTGAGACACTTGTCAAGTCAAGCGGAACGTGACCCGTCAACAGCTCCTCCTTCACATTCTCCCGCAACTGGGGCTGCGAGGAAAAGGCTAAGAATTCTGAGCCCATCCGCTGGCGGTGATGCAGGGCAGTCTGGAGCGAGTGCTGACATCTGGTCCGGACTGAAGGACCTGCCAACGATTACTGACATGTCGTCTACTGTCACTGCATATGATTCTGTCACCATTGAAAGAATGGTGGAGGATTATATGAGTGACTGCATCCAAGTAGGCACGTCAGACAGTCCGTACGTATACTGGCAGGAAAAAGAGGCAATTTGGAGGCCCTTGCAGAAACTGGCTTTGTTCTACCTAAGTTGCCCCCCCTCGAGTGTGTTCTCCGAAAGAGTGTTTAGTGCAGCCGCTCACCTTGTCAGCAATCGGCGTACGAGGTTACTTCCAGAAAATGTGTAGAAGATGATGTTCATCAAAATGAATTATAATCAATTCCTCCGTGGAGGCATTCACCAGCAATTGCCTCCAGAAAGTACACAGGGACCTGAGATGGTGGATTCCAGTGGGGACGAATTAATAATCTGTGAGGAGGGGGATGTACACAGTGAAAGGGGTGAGGAATCAGACGATGAGGAGGAGGTGGACATCTTGCCTCTGTAGAGCCAGTTTGTGCAAGGAGAGATTGAGTGCTTCTTTTTTGGTGGGGGCCCAAACCAACCAGTCATTTCAGTCGCAGTCGTGTGGCAGACCCTGTCGCTGAAATGATGGGTTTGTTAAAGTGTGCATGTCCTGTTTATGCAACATTAGGGTGGGTAGGAGGGCCCAAGGATAATTCCATCTTGCACCTCTTTTTTCTTTCATTTCTCTTTGCATCATGTGCTGTTTGGGGACTATTTCTTCAAGTGCCATCCTGTCTGACACTGCAGTGCCACTCCTAGATGGGCCAGGTGTTTGTGTCGGCCACTTGGGTCGCTTAGCTTAGCCATCCAGCGACCTTGGTGCACCTCTTTTTTCTTTGCATCATGTGCTGCTTGGGGACTATTTTTTGAAGTGCCATCCTGTCTGACACTGCAGTGCCACTCCTAGATGGGCCAGGTGTTTGTGTCGGCCACTTGGGTCGCTTAGCTTAGCCATCCAGCGACCTTGGTGCACCTCTTTTTTTCTTTGCATCATGTGCTGTTTGGGGACTAGTTTTTGAAGTGCCATCCTGTCTGACACTGCAGTGCCACTCCTAGATGGGCCAGGTGTTTGTGTCGGCCACTTGGGTCGCTTAGCTTAGCCATCCAGCGACCTTGGTGCACCTCTTTTTTTCTTTGCATCATGTGCTGTTTGGGGACTATTTTTTGAAGTGCCATCCTGCCTGACACTGCAGTGCCACTCCTAGATGGGCCAGGAGTTTGTGTCGGCCACTTGGGTCGCTTAGCTTAGCCATCCAGCGACCTTGGTGCGCCTCTTTTTTTCTTTTCATCATGTGCTGTTTGGGAACTATTTTTTGAAGTGCCATCCTGCCTGACACTGCAGTGCCACTCCTAGATGGGCCAGGTGTTCAGATTTTTTTTTTCTTTCATAAAACCATGTTGCTAGTATTGTGAAATGAATATATTTGCACCTAAAAGTGTTGTGAAATATAAATGGGACAGAATAGGTTTCTGAGGGAATATTTTTTAAGACTGGAGACTGTGAAGCAGATGTACTAAGCCTTGAAAAGTGATAAAGTGGAGAGAAATACTTTGGGATCTATTTACTAAGCCTTAGATGGAGATAAAGTGGACGGAGATAAAGTATCATCCAATCATCTCCGAACTGTCATGTTATAGGCTGGGTTTGAAAAATGACAGTTAGGAGCCAATTGGCTGGCACTTTATCTCCATCCACTTTATCTCCACCCGAGGCTTCGTAAATAGACCCCAAAGTACCAACCAACCAGCTCCTGTCATTTTTCAAATACAGCCTGCAACATGACAAGAGCTAATTGGCTGGTTCTTTATCTCTTTCCTCTTTATCTTTCTCCAATGCTTAGTACAGTATATCTCCTCCTGTGGTTTTTTTTTTAAACAACATTGATCTTGTATCTGTCTGTGGGACACTGTGTATCTGGCACTGTGGGGCACTGTATCTGGCACTGTGGGGCAGAGGCGTAACTAGGGTTTTTGGAGCCCAGGGCAAGATGAAGAGTGAAGAGTGGAAACCCCCCCCCCGCCCCAAAAAAAAACAAAAACAAACACACACACAAAAAGAAGTATGTACAAAAAAAATGGGCGTTGCCATGCACCAGAAGGGGTGTGGCCACTGAAAATGGGGCGTGCCAACATGACTATTACCTACCCCCTGTGTAGCCTCTCAGCACACCTTCATTAAATTTTTGCACAGTACACATGCAGAGTCCCCTTTTTACACAGTGCCAGATACATATTGCCCCACAGTGCCAGATCCACAGTGACAGATACAGTGCTCCACAGTGCCAGATACATATTGCCTCAGTGTCAGATCCACAGTGCCAGATACACAATTGCCCCACAGTGCCAGATACACAATTGCCCCACAGTGCCAGATACACATTACCCCACAGTGCCAGATACATATTGCCCCACAGTGTCAGATCCACAGTGACAGATACATAGTCCCACAGTGCCCCACAGTGCCAGATACAGTGCCCCACAGCAGGGCCATAACTAGGTGTGTGCGGAAGGGGCACCGCACATAGCGCTGCAGGGTAGGGGGCGCTGTTGGCAGCACTTATCAATTATCTGTTTTAATTACTTTCACTTGCAGCTTCCCCCCTTTTTGAAGCCCAGTATCTCCTGACTGCTGCTGTCTCCTACCCTGAACCCTTCTGTCACTAATACCTATTTAACATTCATGAACTCAACTTGAGAGCTCTTTGTTATTCAGTCACACTGTCCTTTATTACATTTCAAGATGCTGACATACCCAGGATTCAACCCATTGCCTGTGGCATTGCAGTCAGATCATCTATTCATTGAGCTACTGTATCTGCCCTTGCCTAGAAAGGTAGATAATTCTAAGATAGAGAATTCTATCTATTTGAAGCTTACCTTGTACTTTGTGAAAAAATGATCAGCATTGCAGCTGAGCAGATCTATGTGGTGTGTGACTGTAAGGGATTTGATGTGTGGCTGCACATTACATACTGTAGATCTGCTCAACTGCAATGCTGATTATTTTTTTTACAAAGTACCAGTAGCTTCATATACTGTTCATAGTTTTTATGCAGGATCAAATAGATCAATGAG
Organism: Pseudophryne corroboree; assembly: GCF_028390025.1. Classification (NCBI taxonomy): domain Eukaryota; kingdom Metazoa; phylum Chordata; class Amphibia; order Anura; family Myobatrachidae; genus Pseudophryne; species Pseudophryne corroboree. The sequence goes on from NC_086452.1 coordinate 404,973,370, forward strand.
TAGGGTGTTTGATTAGAATTCAACAGGTTATAGGTTTGAATCCTGTGCATGGCAGTATATTGAAATATGTTATTTAATAAAGGGCATTGTAACTGAATAACAATAAGCTCGCAAGTTAAGTGCATGAATGTGGGATAAAAGGATGTGTGTCCAAATCCATTTTCTTGCTGTGGTCTATAAATGTATGAAGAAATTTATAGACCACATTTATAATATATAAAATGTGGGAAGGGGCATCATAGCATGGGCTTTGTCTGGGATCAATCTTGCCATGCCCCTTGCCCACAAGGCATGCGCCTTATGTCCCTGTTGGAAAAATTAAGGGGGGGGGGGGTGCCAATTCTCTCTCTGGCACAGGGCAGCAAAAAGTCTAGTTACAGCTCTGTTCCTTTATTATATCTATAGTATACTTCACTTTCAATGGAAAATCATGGTTATGGGAAATTCCTGAGTCTTCAGCATACCTCAGCCACAAGAGTGTTAAATGTAAAGAATGGCTGGAAAGTGCAGCTACTAGGTGTCTGTAAAAAGATCAATCTAGTGACAAACAGGTATTTACTGGGTCACTGAATTTACTGTACTTAAAAACAACTCTAGCCAAGCAGAACGATTTTCACATTACATACTACAGAGCAGCTGACTATTACTAAGAAGCTTTACCAGTCATTTTAATTGGCCGCGATGGGCAATGGAAGTTGAAAAAAAAAGGAATATTTGCAATTTGTACTTGCAATAGCAGATACAGGCTAGAGTGGACATGAAACGTGACGGAAAGTGGTTCTACCACAATTTCAGCTGTAGTAACTGTATTGGTCACATCCTCCCCTGCTGTTAATTATAACTACTCTAGCAGTTTGCTCCCTTTCTACCTTGTTTTGCTGTAGATTATAATTGCTTTGTTGAATAATAGTAGTCCCATGACATGTATGTTCCTGGGATGTGAAATCTGAATTACAGTTATACTCAGAGGCGGATTGGCCATAGGGTCTACAGGGAAGATTCCCGGTGGGCCGACGCACCCGTGGGGCCTGTTTTGTTTGAGGACATGTGGTCCTAATTTATAGACATAATGAATAAGATGCCAAACAATTTGCATATATGAAAATGACTTTGCCACTTAGCCTGTGATTGCAGATGATCTAGTGTATGCTCTGTCTGCCTGCTTGGCTGACATATAAGATTGAGTGAATAGTGATTGGGATACGGTTGGTGTAATAAGCAAGAAAATATATCTTTCTAAAGAATTATATAGTTTCCTAAATTCTAAAGGTGTATCATATAATGTGCTCATAACATTTAATTTTATTTCCTTTTAACTTCCCCTTGATGCTGGACATGTCCACTATCTGGAAAGTCTTGCGGGGAAGGGTGCTGCTGCCATGGCCCATGGCTAGACCTTACACCTCTGGTGCTGCCCAAGTGGGGCCACTAGTACCAATTTTTTCCAGGGCCGCTTTTTGTTCCCAATCCGCCCCTGGTTATACTCATGGTTTATGGTTACAGTGCTTACATCATGATCAAGCCACAATTTCCACAGAGATCTGATGTATCCTTACCCACACGGGGTTGGCCCATGAGAGCCCCTGCCACTCTTGCCCACCACAAATCAGTAGCATAAATGACAAAGGAGGTTAAGCTCAAATAGCAAGTTGGCTGTGGTGCTGACAGAGGGGGAGCGGTCACTAATTTCCCAGGCCCGGGGGTGGCTGGAAGGGCACAGTGGGAACCCGGGTCCACTGACCCACCCGCAAGTATATCTATACTTAAGGCCTGAACCATCTTCCCAGTAGTATCTTCAGGAAAATGGTGCCTGCACGTTGAAGGCAAAGACTCTGGCACTGTGCCAGAGTCTTTGCTCTCTAGTGCACATGCACCATCTTCCCAAAAATCACTGGGAAGATGGCGCTGGCTGAGGAGGTGGGCCCAACTTCCTACAAGCAATGTAGGATGCAGGTGCCCTCCCCCAAAACCCCCCTTTCCCTGTTTCGCCTGGATTAGAATGGCACCCAAGTGGAGCGCAAAGCGGCCCCGAAATGAAATCTAAAATGTTATTATTTATAGGGTACGTGGGCACGTCACTTTATAGGCCACCCACCCATTCATCACATGGCTCTCTATGCTGCTGCATGTTTGTCAGTGAAGTAGAAGGTGCAGGTGTATGGGTTTGGGAGTGGTAGAAAAGGGCATTAACAGCGGAACTTGGCGAGAGGAAAAGCTACGGACACTTTTATGAGATTCAGACTCAGTAGCACACTGTTGTACAAATGCCACAAGCACAGTTGTCGTTGTACACTAGCAATGCAGCTTTGTTGCTTCTATTTGTTATAATTATGCAAATTAGTCACATTTACAGTGAAAAAGACGCTAAGTGCGGCTGACTTGCACTGGACTAGGCCCGTCTGTATACTTTTAGCTCTATAATTCTGACTATAAGCAAGACATTTAGGATTAGTGTTGCAGCCGTTGCTGTCGGTAGTGCACTTATTAAGACCAGTGATCAAGATGAGCCCGTCTCCAGCCGCTAAGCGTTCAACAGGTGCCACATGCAGGGCTGTTTCTAGCCAATTTGGCTCCCAGTGCGAGATTTCAAAATGCGCCCCCCCCCATTGACATAAAAAAAATGCGCGCCCCCACATATTTAAAAAAAAAACAGGCGCGCGCTCCCGACAAGGAAGCGTGGCCTCATTTAAATGGGCGTGGTCTCATTAAAATGGGTGTGGCCTCATCTGATAACATGATCACGGCCACCACAGGGAAAAAAGAAAGTCCCCATTTTACACAGTACGGCAGGCAAGTATCCCCATTTTACACAGTATGGCAGGCAAGTGTCCCCATTTTACACAGTACGGCAGGCACGTGTCCCCATTTTACACATTGCAGCAAACACGTGTCCCCATTCATAGGCGTGCACAGGGGGGGTGCCTGGTGCGCCCAGGCACCCCCTAATGTCCGGCACCCCGATCTCACATGCCTGATGCAGCGATCACTGAGCAGGCACCCTGTCAGGAATGCATTACTGACCGGATGGCTGGGTTAATCAAGGGTGCTACTGCCACCGGCTTTCAAACTCCCGGCTCCACCTCCATGTACAAAAACAGCGTGATGTGACGTGATGATGTCATGCTGCTCGCATGCCCACCCGTCACACCCGCCACACGCCCACCTCTCTCCTTCTATTCTATGCCAATGCCAGCCACTGATGAGGAACAGCATGCAGCCAGCGTTCAATACTGGCAGGCGGTCGGCAACAGCATTGACATGTCATGCGTTTCTCCAGCATCAGCAGTACTTGTCTGCGACTGTCAGTGTCAGCTTGCAGGGGAAAGAGAGGGGGAGCCAGACCAGGCTGAGGAGGAGTAGTGTAATTGCAGTGAGTGCCATCAGCAGTGTTTGTTTGGTGCACACCACAACATCTGACAATGCATCTGCATTATTAGGATTGGTACAAGGGTGGATATTTTATATTGCATTGACCGTCAATAGATGGTGCTAGAAACGTCCAAAGGCGATGCTAGACACACCCCTGCAACAGTGCACCCCCTAATAAAATGTGCTGCGCATGCCTATGTCCCCATTTTACACAGTACGGCAGGCACATGTCCCCATTTTACACAGTACGGCAGGCAAGTGTCCCCAATTTACACAGTACAGCAGGCAAGTGTCAAGTGGTGGGGGGGAAGGAAGGGAGAGGGAGTGGGGGAGAGAGAGACAACTTACATTTGAAGATGTTATTCCCGCTCTTCGGGTCGGGCCGCCTCTCCTTCCTCGCGCCGGCCGCCTCCTCCTTCCAGCTTGGCTCCCCCTCCTCTTCCCGAGTACTCCTGCTCGGGGGGCAGAGTTTCGCGGAGTGACGCAATTGCGTAGTGATGTCATGACTCAACCGTGTCATTCCCTGAAACTCCGCCCCCCGAGCAGGAGTACTCAGGAAGAGGGAGGAGGGGGAAACAGGGACCAGCAAAGTGCCGCAGCAGGCGCCCCGTGCGGTTGCACGGCTTGCCCGCCGCAAGAAACGGCACTGGCCACATGGATGATCCAACCTCCCCTATCATCCTCTCACATGGGCGTTGATCGTTGGGTCGACAGTAACTAAGTCGACAGTCATTAGGTCGACCACTATTGGTCGACAGTGACTAAGTCGACACATGCAATAGGTCAACACGGTCATTAGGTCGACTTGGATAAGGTCGACATGCGCTCAGCACAGGTTACACAAATGACTGCTTGTGACTATATACTTATCTAGGTCTATTGACAATGAGAGCTGCAGATTATCACTACTGATTGCACTGAATTACTAATTAGCAAATTGGGTGTTAAGAATGATAGCATTGCTATAGGCATAAGGAATCTGCTTTTTTATTAGATTGCTTATGTACATGATGGGTTGCTATTGATAATTTGGAATGTTATCTCCTGAGTATAGGCATGAGGGCATGACTCTGATAAATCTCAGTGGTTGGTATGTTAGTTTATTTTCTTTAAACTGTTTTATTACTAGCCATTGCTGGGGGAGGGATCATTGGAGTTGGGTGTAATCAGTGTATTCACATGCTTGGTCCATTACTTAAAGAGCATTAAGGAGGCTTGGGCCGTAGGCTTGTTGGCCATTACTTCAAAGGAGATTATTCAAAGGATAACTACAAGTTTAAACATAATTTTGACGTTACACCGACGTTAAACTGAAGGAAAACAGAAGGACAACAATCAATCCACAATCAGGACCACTAATGGACAGCTTTCAAACAAATGTGAGTCCAATTCCTCTACATATCAAACTACTCCAGGCTGAGTAACCCATACACTTATAATTTAAATCTGTGATAGGAACGCTGCAAGACCTTTCCACTTCATCCCCAACTACTCAAAATTTTGTCTATAGCTTACCAAAAACATCTGAATTCTCACCTACACCAATATTATCTGTCTATTTAAACTATGAAAAGACATCCCCAATCTGCTCACTACAGCTCTCTCTTATGCAAACTCATGTATGCTTTTTGATGTCATGATTGGCTTGTAATTGGCATTGCATGTGTGGGGAAGTTGCACAGTGAAACATAGTTTATTATTGCATGCTCTCTGGTGTTTACCTCCTTTGATCATTTGGCCATTGTGGTCAGGTGTACTATATCTTTACAGTTAGTGAGGTGTATTCGTGTTGTAGAGGGCAGAGTGTGATTCCTGATTAGTAAAAAAAACACTGAGCAACATCCCCAAACAGGTAATTTCAACTTTAAACTTGTCATTTATGTTGTACGGTCTAGACATGGCTACTAATAACAAATGCACAGACAAAATTCTTAAAGCTATGTGTGCAAATGCTAGGAGCTTAGGAGACAAAATTCCAGAGCTAATTGTGATAATGACAAGGGATAACCTGGATTTTGTGGCAATTATGGAGTCATGGTGCAATGAGAATCATGACTGGGACATAACTATACCAGGATACAATTTATTTAGAAAGGATAGAATAGGAAGAATCGGAGGAGGGGTAGCAATGTATGTGAAAAAAAAGCATAAATGCTACTTTAATACAAAATATTGAAGACAAAACTGAGGCCCTTTGGGTCACCATAGAAACCAGGGAGAAGGACATTATTTGAATTGGGGTGATCTATAGACCACCAGGCCAGGGGCAGGATTTGGACAGGAACCTTTGTTGGACATCACTAAAATGGCTTTAAAGGGAGAAGTCATAATCATGGGAGACTTTAATTTACCTGATGTAAGTTGGGAGGGGTGCCAAATTTTCTACATTCCTTACAGGGAGCATCTCTCAAGCAATTGGTGAGGGAGCCCACTCGCAAAGACTCAATATTAGATTTAATTCTTACAAATGGTGATAGGATATCCGACATATATGTGGGTGAGCACCTGGGATCCAGTGAGTATGGTTTAGTATAAAGACAGGATCCAACTCCTGTCACACAAAAACAAAGGTGTTGGATTTTAGAAATGCTGACTTTGAAAAAATGGGGAGATGTTTAAGTGATTCTTTGGTGGACTGGAGGAACTTGGAAGAAGTGCAGGAGAGGTGAGAAAAACTGAAAAGTGCAATACTAAGTGCAACTGACCTTTGTATCAAAAGGGTTAGGAAAAGCACCAGGAAAAGGAAGCCAGTGTGGTTCACAAAAGAAGTATCAGCTAGTGTGAAAGCAAAAAAAGATGGCTTTAAGGAAATACAAACAGACTCAAAATAATAACGACAAAGAGGTGCATCTTGACAGACGGAAGGATGCTAAGAAAGTGATTAGACATGCAAAGGCAGAAGCTGAAGAGAAAATGGCCCAGTCAGTAGATAAAGGGGGTAAAACTTTTTCAAAGTATATAAGTGAAAGGAGAAAATCAAATGGAGGAATAATAAGACTTAAGACAGAGAGTGAGCATTTGGTGGAGGGAGACAAGGCAATAACAGATCACCTAAGTAATTATTTTTGCTCAGTATTTACTACAAAAGAAAGGATGGGACCACAGTTAAGTTGCAAGGACATTCATAACAATAAGGTAGATGAAAGTACATTTACAGAGGAGAAGGTCCTAACAGAACTTTCAAAATTAAAAGTGGATAAATCAATGGGACCAGATGGGATACACCCAAGGATACTCAAAGAGCTAAAAGATGTGCTGGTTATACCTTTAACAGAATTATTTAACCAGTCACTAAATACAGGTGCTATTCCAGAGGACTGGAAAAGAGCAAATGTAGTTCCACTGCAAGTGGAAGCAATGAAGAAGCAAGTAACTACAGACCAGTAAGCCTTACATCAGTAGTAGGGAAAGTAATGGAAAAACTATTAAAATAAAGAGTTGCGGAATATCTTAAATCAAACAACTTACAGGATCCAAAACAGAATGGATTTACTGGTGGGAGATCATTCCAAACAAATCGTATTGACTTTTTTGACTCTGTGACGAAAATAATAGATCAAGGGGGAGCTGTAGATGTAGCATATCTAGACTTTAGTAAGGCATTTGACACTGTCCCACATCGCAGACTGCTAAATAACCTTGAAAGCATGGGGGTGGATTATAAAACAGTTAAATGGATAACAACCTGGTTGCAGGATAGGAAACAGACAGTTGTAGTTAATGGAGTGCAATCTTTGGAGGGAAATGTAACCAGTGGAATACCCCAGGGATCTGTACTTGGTCCAGTTCTCTTTAATATCTTTGTTGGTGACATTGCACATGGTATTGATGGGAAGGTATGCCTTTTTGCAGATGATACAAAGATATGCAACAAGGTAGACACACCAGGAGGGGTAAAACAAATGATTGATGACCTAGGTAGGCTTGAGAAATGGTCAAGAACGTGGCAACTACAGTTTAATGCTAAAAAATGCAAAATCATGCACTTGGGTCTCAAAAACCCAAAGGCTAAATTTAGATCAAGAATACTATAATGGAAACTACTGAGGAGGAAAGGGATTTAGGAGTCACTTTTTCAAGTGACTTGAAGGCAGGAAAGCAATGCAACAAAGCAATGAGAAAGGCAAGTCAGATGCTTGGTTGCATAGGGAGAGGAATCAGTAGCAGGAAAAAAAGAAGTGATAATGCCACTGTATAGGTCATTGGTTCGGCCCCATCTGGAATACTGTGTCCAGTTCTGGAGACCATATCTCCAGAAGGATATAAATACATTAGAGAGTGTACAAAGAAGGGCAACTAAAATGGTGCATGGCCTACATCACAAAACTTACCCGGAAAGGCTAAAAGATCTTAACATGTATAGTTTGGAGGAGGGAAGGGAAAGGGGGACATGATAGAAACTTTCAAATATATCAAGGGTCTTAACAAACTTCAGGAGGGAAACATTCTTCAAAGGAAGAGAAGTATTAGAACTCAAGGACATACACTGAAACTGGAGGGGGGGAGGTTCAGGGGAAATTTAAGGAAAAATTACTTCACAGAAAGGGTAGTGGATAAGTGGAATAGCCTCTCATCAGAGGTGGTAGAGGCTAAGACTGTAGAGCAATTTAAACATGCTTGGGATAGGCATATGAATATCCTTACAAAGAATTAAGGTTCAAAAAGGGTTGAGATTGCCCAAAGGATAAAAAAAGGGGCAGACTAGATGGGCCAAGTGGTTCTTATCTGCCGTCAAATTCTATGTTTCTATGTTACTATTTCCAATCGTAGTCCGCGTGGATCGTAAAGTATGAAAACTTTAAAAAAAATGTGAAAAACTCACGTCAACTTTTTCATGTGTCGACCTTTGCCACATAAACCTAGAGACGATGTCGACCTATTGACCATGTCGACCTAATGCATGTCAACCAACAGTGGTCGACCTAATGAGTGTCAACCTAAGTGTTGTCGACCTAAGGACCGGATGCCCTCTCACATTTCCCATCTGCACAGGCAGAGCAACTTGTCAGCAGCAGTTGTGAGTGACGGTTGTCTTCTTTTACTGACTGTCCGGTCCTGTGAAGACTGTAGTGATGAAGCACAGCAGCTTTCAGCCAGCTATTCATTACTACCTGTAGGCAGCTCTACAGTGAGCTATGTAGCGGTCTCCCATGTACTCTTGCTGATAGCTTTTTCCTTTCTGTTCTTGTATATTAACATATGCTTCAAAACAGTGGTTAGTTAACAATATTTATTTTATGTATTTATTACCAGTTATTTATATGGCGCACACATATTCCGCAGCGCTTTACAGAGAGAATATTTGGCCATTCACATCAGTCCCTGCCCCAGTGGAGCTTACAATCTATATTCCCTACAACATGTACAAACACACACATGCACGCTAGGGTTAATTTTTGTTGGGATCCAATTAACCTACCAGTATATTTTTGGGTTGTGGGAGGAAATCGGAGTACCTGGAGGAAACCCACGCAAATACGGGGAGCATATACAAACTGCACACAGTTAGGGCTATGGTCGGAATTGAACCCATGACCTCAGAGCTGTGAGGTAGTGATGCAGTGGTATTTGAGGAAAAGATTAAAGGTAAATAAATTTCAAACGTATTACCAAATATCCCCTCAAACATTTCATGGAGCTATTATAATCTGTTTTACATACAGGGAAGATATTGTGTAAAAAAAAAAAAAAGTTTCTGAGAACGCTTTCAGGGATAAACCGAGAAATCTGCTTTGGATTGCTATTGCTATATTTTAAAGCTACATTTTGTTTGTACGGTATATCCTGGGATAACTAATGCTCCAATATGTAGATTTGCTGTAGTCCCGGGATAAGTTGGATATTGATTCATCTTATAAGTTTTTCTACTACCAGGTAATGACTTGCCAACAACAGCTACACTGTGTAACATCATGATATTAGTTCCCATCTATGCCACAAATATTTACAGTATCATTCAAACACTGTATGGGACTAATTTCCCGGCAATTGGCTCTAATCCTCCTCCTTACTGTAAAATGTACTATTTTACTTTTGGAATAAAGGTGATAATATCTGCTAAACACTTAGGGCCTAATTCAGACCTGTTCGCTCGCTAGGGGTTTTTATTGCACTGCTGCGAACAGATAGTCGCCGCCCATAGGGGAGTGTATTTTCGCTTTGCAAGTGTGCAAACGCATGTGTAGCAGAGCTGGACAAACAGATCTTGTGCAATCTCTGAGTAACACAGAACTTACTCAGCCGCTGCGATCACTTCAGCCTGTCCTGGACCAGAATTGACGTCAGGAACCCTCCCTGCAAACGCTTGGACACGCCTGCGTTTTTCCAACCACTCCCAGAAAACGGTCAGTTACCACCCACAAACGGCTTCTTCCTGTCAATCTGCTTGCGATCGTCCGTGCGAATGGATTCTTCGCACAAACCCATCGCTGAGCGGCAATCCGCTTTGCACCTGTGCAAAGCACCTGCGCATTGTGGTGCATACGCATGCACAGTTCTGACCTGATCGCAGTGCTGCAAAAAATGCTAGCGAGCGATCAGGTCTGAATTACCCCCTTAGACAACTGTATGGGAGTAACTAGGGTGCTGTCTGTATTGTATGTTGGTCACTTGGATACTCTTTGTACTTTATCCATCACTAGCACGCTCTCTTTAAAATATGGTATACACAGAGATAGCTTCATGTTGATAAACAGAGTTAAATATGAATTATCAGGCAGATGGTTCTCTAGACAGGAGTAGATATTTGTTTTTAGAAATCTAGAACTGTTTGCAACAGAATCACAATGATCCTGAACTCACACCCAATTTTCACTTTCACAGTTTTGTCAAGCTGCAAAAATCATTAAAGGAGAGAGCTGAATATTCTGTGACAATAACAGAACACATACGGCACAAATACAAAATGTGATCGCAGTAATTAATGAACAAGCAATAAATAGATTCCAGCATCAAGAATCCATAAATTGTAAACAGAAAATTATACTACTACTACTACTACTACTAATTATAATAATAATTTTGAAAACAAAACAATTTCTCACAGCTGGGCAGACTGGGACTAATTAGCAGCACTGGCATAGATGGCAGCGCAGCCCACTTTTATACATTATCCAGAGCCAATGTTTTTTTTTTCTGTGCAGCCTGAAGTTCCTTTGCCAATCCTGTGCTGCACTTACAAAGATGATGCCCAGTACAGTATTATTATAGAAAGGACTGGGATGCTGAGCAAGCCATTTAAATAATGCATGTTTTTCAGCCAAAGTATGCCTGCTAATGCTGTCAGGTATAACAGTCCATATGGCACATGGCGGGCTCGCCAATCTGTCCACCTTGGCTTGATCATTGACTTGAAATCTAGTACAGCACACTAGGGGCCTGTTTTGCAGTTCGCCTATGGTTGGATCTCACATTATTGAACAACTTTGTATGTGTCAGAGCCTGCATATGCAACTTCGAGTAATGACGAGCGATTCAGTGTCGTACGGATATCAGTCACATCTCTACTTGTGGCTGAGTGGGTGTAACTGGGCTGCAGTTGGGCATTCACATGTAGTATAAGGCCAGTATCCAACTGCATGTGGTAATTTACTGCATGGCAAATATGGGCTAAAATAGCCTTATACGTATATAATGGGCTATCGAATTATAGCCCGTTTTTATCGTGCAGTAAGTGACCCATTTTTAGGGCAATTACACATGGGATCTGGGATAAGTTCCCGGACCCATGCGTTATCATTATGCAAATGTTTTTGGCTGCCTACAGCTCCCGAAGCATAATCCCTGATTACTGCAGTTTAATGGGGTTAATTGGATAGCCCCGGGTTGATCCATTAGCTGTGGTAAATTACCGCAGCTAATTGGATACCTGCCTTAGTATGCCTTGGAAGTGTCGTGAGCCCGTGTGTGTATATGCACAGATCCAACCGAAATTCCAAGGCTAGTGCAGCAATAAACAAGTGCTCATTGATGGTGGTGGTGGTGCAGTCACATGATATACGATACAGTATTCGCTATTTCCAATCATATACGATACAGTATTCGCTATTTCCAATGTACTGTACTAACCAAATGTGTTTGTTTTTACATATCTTTGAGACGCTGTGTTTCTGTTTTGTGCAGACAGTGTACTCTTGTCTTAAGTACTCAAATACAGTTTATTGGTGCTAAGCTTATTCCTAATTGTGGGGTTCATACTACTGCTCATTTATAAGTTGCAAATAATTTTGAAAATAAAATGATAGCTCTATAAAGAGTTTTCATTATTTCATCAATATAAATAATGTTCTAATTAACTGTTAATAGTTTTTGCTACAATTGTAAAGAGCAACAGAATAAGCTAGGGCTATATAAATAACTGTTATCACTAGTAGATTAGTGGATGCATGGTAGTGAGATTTTATAGCGCTGTTTTTATTTTATTTTATAGCAGATTTAGGGACGAATTCAGTAAGGATTGCAAATTCAGCTAATTAGCAGAATTTACATTCTTTTTCCTAGCATGCTGGGGGCTACCCATCGCAGGGCAAGGATCCCAGCATACTGACCGCCGCCTCCCCGCCTTGATGAAACAGAATTTGCGATCGCCTCGCAATTTCTGCTTCATCGTAGAAATTAGTGAAGCTTCCTGCCAGCGTGTGACACCCCCGTTCGCACCGCACTGCCCCCATTCGTCCGGCTCCGCCCCTGCAATGCTCCCTCTCCTCCCTGGAAATGCAGCATTGTCCCCCCCCCCCCCCAGACCACCTCTGCCTGATTGACAGGCAGAGGCGATCGCATTTTCTGCTGCCCCCCCCCACAGAAAATGTGGGCACGTGTGCAGGATGGGTGCTGTGGCATGCGCATCTATTTCTCAATAATTACGGTTGGATCACACACTGCGATCCAACTTGAATTAGGCCCTTAATTTTGTATTATTGGTGCACAAACACTGATGTGTTACATTATACATACAGCCAGTTGGTATACGTAGACATATTATTAGCGCTAGTTTTTTGCAGTGACATTTATCAGTTGCATTCTGGACCTCATGTCCAAGATTCACAGGATTACGCCTATTGCACAGAGGTGCTCTAGTAATTCAGCTTGATTTAGGGCCTGATTTAGAGATGTACGTTAGCCTGTGAAATGATCCACGCCACCATTGATAATTGCTGCAGTTAATTGCAGATGAATGGGGGCCTTTAGAATTGTAAACAAGAAATTTTGTTTATTTGAGCTTGAAATCAAATACAGGTCGGGTAGTTGTGATAGCCGGGCAGGGCCAGGGTCCGTCAGTCATTTTTAAAAGCATTGCACGCCAGGCCATCTCATCACATAAGCAAGCAGTTTATTCACAGTTCAGTCAGAGTTATCACGACAATAACATTTAACTCCTCATTCTCCTCTCCAGCACAATATTCATATGGGTTACATCAGGTTACATCTCCTTTTATTTGCTTCACTGGCAATAACAGCATTTACAGTGAGGTGACAGCATTACAGTACAGTACATACCAGCGCAGTCTCTGGGAATCAGTAGTGCGGCTTCCGCAAACTGAGATTAATTTCAGTGTGCTCTCCCCCATTCGCTAGGGGCTCTATCTAAACTGGATCTCTCATGGACACGTTACTGGGGGCCTTCTGCCAAACGTGGTTCCTACCACTCACCCAGCTCGTCCTCTCCCGCAGACTCACACCTCCCGTCCTGCTTCTTGGGTATCCCTGAAGATGCCTTTGTTCCTGGTTCCTTCCACTGTACTCTGCATACTGTGGCTCTCACACTGCAAATCTGGATATATCTTGCTCTTCCTAGCAGCACCTACATGCTGTTCTATAATGCCAGGGACTATGGAGTACTATGCTTGATCCACAGTCCCCAGACTGCGTTTCTCCTGGATACTTAGCCTGTGCCTTCCATCCTCAGTCCTCAGCTCACACTGAATTCTAGCGTGTGTCTTGTTCCTTGTCCTAAAACCTCCTACACTTCCTGTCCTAACCTCTTACATGTCACAGGGTCTGCAAGTAACTGGTTTTGGGGCCATAAACTCCACCACTCACTGATAAGAATCAAAAGGCTTTTGGAACTTTCCAAAATCTGTTGTCTCCTAACATTCCAGTATGCCACATATTTATTATCCGGATACCCATTAACCGAAATATTCTGAAAACTGGAATATTTCACTCCTGTAGTGACGTCATGACACGGCCGGTGTCATGACATCACTGAGATCTGCGGCCAATCACAGACAGGTGGGGGAGTGGCTTTGCATCCATGCGCTCACCACCGCTGACTCCCAGTACCCGCCACGGACCTGCTGCTGACTCCCAGGACTCGCCACTGACTCTCGCTGACCCGCCAGACCCCCCCGCCGACGCATCCTGCACCTTCAGATGCATGCAGCAGATCTGGGAAGCTGGTGGGGAGTGTCTCATTACAAAAGACAGAGGACACTCTACTGACCCCACTTGTTTTTACCACAGAATCAGGTCCATAATGAGGAAGATCCTTGCTTCGCCCAATTACTCCCATCAGCAGGTGCATATATAACTCCTCTAAAATTCTCTGCCACCATCTTTTTCCACAAAGCCATGCACTCAGGGCCCGGGTACATTTCAGGGGGGCAGCCTGTTCACAGGAGTCATGGCCATGCACCCAGAATTTTTTGTATTTTAAGCTCCTCCCTGGTCACACTGCAGCCCAGAGTGCTAGGGGGGAGGAGGGGGAGCCTGGAGGACATCCCGCGCGCTAGTCCCGGCCGGTTAACTGATGTCCTTGCTGGCAGCAGCAGTCCCAGCGGGTGCAGCTTTTCCCCGCCGCACTGCGCACCGGCAGGAGGACACAGCTGAGCATGACACCCAGCACATGAAACCCCTGGCAACAAGCATGATGCCCAGCACATGAAACCCCTGGCAACAAGCAGGACACCCAGCACATGATACCCCTTGCAATGAGCAGGTAATTTTAAAGTAATTACGAAACTTTACTGTGGGGCATAATTAATCATGGGCATTGCGGTGTATGGCACAATATGGTGCAGGGGGCATAAATTGGTGCAAGGGTCATTACTGTGTGGGGCTGAATATGGTGGAATTTATTTATTTTTCCCTTTGGTGGCTGAGGTCTATTGGTGCAGGGTCAAAAACTGGAGTGTAAGGTAATCTTTTCAGACGAGACCACGGCCATTTTAGTGAGACCACACCCATTTTAAAGAGGCCATGCCCCCTCATCAACTTTGCGTTTCTACTATCTAGTGGGGGGGCACTTTTTTATGTTGATGGGTGGGGGAGGCGCATTTTTAAATCTCGCACAGGGAGCCATATTGGCTAGAAACAGCCCTGAGACCTGGGTAATTTGTACCAACACCTCCCCGTCAGTGCCACTGAATGCACACGCGTAAAAACCAATTCAAATAGCAATACGAGAGGATTTTACCATATACAGTATAAGCTTGTCACTTGCTCAAATGAGTATTTCCTCTCTACATCCCGGAGGTTTCTCTTCTTCCTGTAAGTCTCTGCATGTTAGTAATTAAATTAATTGAAGTGTCTACAAGAATCCTTTAAATCTCCAAAGTCTTGTACTTTGATTAGCAGAGATCAGTAAAGTTACAGTACAGAATGTCTATTTGCAGACAGATTAGATACAACAGATTTGTATCATCATATTGAAAACTGAAAGGTCAAATTTATTGACATCAAGAAACTCATGTAATACTAGAAAGCGCTTTTTATTGTATTTGACCTGTTAGTTGTGTTTTTTTTCTTCATGTCATATATACACTGAATTGTATTTTCTCTGAATTTAATATGCAAATACATTAATGTCAAATAAAACAATGGGGCAGATGTATTAACCTGGAGACGGCATAAGGAAGTGATAAACCAGTGACATGTGCAAGGTGATAAAGGCACCAGCCAATCAGATCCTAACTGTTAATTTACATATTGGAGCTGATTGGCTGGTGCCTTTATCACCTTGCACATATCACTGGTTTATCACTTCCTTATGCCTTCTCCAGGTTAATACATCTGCCCCATAGTTCCTTGTGCTTCACCTGTGACTTTGTACATGTCTAAAAAACAAACTACTATACTGTAAATGCCACAGCCCAGCACCTGTAGTACACTTTAAGTGGTGCTTTGCTGTGTCTGCAATGCCAAATTTAAAGAAAAAGAAGCTACGCTACACCTCCGAGAGCGTCTCAGTTGCGCAGGGAGTCTTGCACCACATGGTGCACTGAGGCTAAGCATGTGAGGATACATCTGTATTGAATGTGAAGGTATGTTTTGTACTATACTTACCTACATTTTCCTGTCTCTTCCTGCAGGATCCCAGAAGTTTGATGCTTGTGACCACAGTAGGGGGATGAGTCAGGATGAGTTGCGTCATTATGGATGGCGCAATGATAATGCATTTCATCAAAAATCACGTCATCATGCCCTCTGTCTGCATATTTCACTAAAAAGTGGTCATAATGAGATACTGTGAATTGATCTCCTGATGGACTCACCAAAATTCAGGAGTTTCCTGTCTGCTCCAGTCTGGCTGTTGCTGCTAAGACCTACTGGACTGCTGTCGATCTGAAAAAAATTGTAAAAAAAACTGATGATGTAACTACTGCTGTCTACAAGGGTCACCAGGATCTGAAAAGAGGGACTGGAGAGAAAAAAAGGCTTGTAGAGAGAGCAACAGAAATTGAGGACATACATCACTGTGCCAGTGAAAAGATCCATTGGTGGATCAACAAGTAGATTGGAAAGAAAGATGTACTGTATGTTCTTTGAATTAAATTAGAGATGTGAGCAGGACCATTTTTGCTTGTATTGGTTTTGGTTCTAATTCATGATCCGGTTTAGGTTTGGTTTTGGACTTCAGTTGTGACTGGTTTTGGTTTTGGTTTTTTTCCAAAAATCTACAAAAAAAAAAGCTAAAATCACATAATTTGGGCCTTTTTTTTTAATCATAGGGAATTATTAGCCTCGTTTATTTCCACTCATTTCCAGTCAATTTTGGACACCACACAGCTCACAATATTGTTTTCATCAGCTTTAGGCCAAAGGCTGCAGCAAGCTGGCTGGTTACTAAGAGACAGAGCAGCGGCACAAACACGCGGCAGTTTATAGCACATCTAAGAATCTTTGCCCCACAGCAGTGGTAGAAATGAAAAGTGATGCATGACTGGTGACAGCAGCTGCAGTGCTAGTATTTGGTTGTTCTTCTGTAAATTGATCGTTATCCATTTTTCCGTTCACAGATCACTGCATGGAGTCACAGGACTTATAGATGAACGTGAACAAAGTGCACTAGGGTAAAGCGCACCAAACAGTACAAACAATAGAAGAATATCTGACAGTGAGTTACACAATACACAATGTAGTGCTGCTAGTGAACAGCCACTTTAGATAGACGTAGCACAGTCAATTTACAGCAGAGTACAGTGCAGCATTTCTACTGATAAGAAAAATGAAGTGATTGGCGGTTTCATCCAGTTTAAATACGTTAAACATCCTTCCCATAACATGTTTTGCACCATAAGCCCTCTTGACAGATAATAAAACTATAGGAAGAGCCTGCATAAGGCTACTGCTTGTAGGGTTGATGTATAAAGCAGTGAAAAGAGTGGAGAAGTGAGCCAGTGGAGAAGTTGCCCATGACAACCAATCAGCATCCACCTATCATTTTGTAGAATGTACTTGACAAATACTACATGGAAGCTAATTGGTTGCTATGGGCAACATCTAACTGGTCTGCCTCTCTACTTTTTACACTGCTTGATACATCAACCTCTTATTTTCTTAGGGGCCAAGGAACACAGAAGATTTGTAGCCCTAATGTAGTGCATAAAAAGAGAATAATGATAGAACCACATACAGAATTTCACAGCCTAATTATAGTTTATGGAAAAATATCCTGTCACATGTGAAATAAAAACAGATGCAACCGCTGGTAGAAGCTGCATGCAGATTTTTGGTAATGTGTGGCCAACTCTATAACACACCCCAGTGCCGACCAGATGGACTTTTTGGATCTTGCACCAAATCAAGGTCAAAATAGGATGGGCAACACAGTGTCATAGTAAAACAGGATGGACAACACAGTGTCATAGCGGTTAGTGTTGAACTGAGGTCATGGCCATATCGGTGTGTGAAGCTTGTATGTCCTCCCTGTTTTTGCGTGGGTTTCCTCCGATTTGCTCCCACTCTCCAAAAACATACTGTACTGGTAGGTTAATTGGATTCTGACAAAATTAACAGTAGCGTTTGTGTACTATATGTGTGTTTGAATATCCGATGTCAGAACAAGACCTTGTCATTCTATAAACTTAGAGGGTCTATAAACCTAGAGGGTAAAGAATTGTGTCAAATGACTGAAATATGTATTGCATTATTCAGAAGTATCTTCTCTTGGAGATTCGGTCGGGATCCCAGTGGTTTGGATCCCGACAGTCAGAATGCCGTCAGCAACATCCCTACAGTGAGAATCTAGACAAATCCCAATGGGATAGTTAAGGTTAGACTGTGGGAGGGGTGGGAGGAGGTTAGGCTGTGGGAGGGGTGTGTTATTCTTAGGGGTATGGGTAAGGGTATGGTTAAAATACTCACTGGGATCCATCAACATTCTGAATGTTGGGATCCCGACTGCCGGGATTGTGATAACATCCCCTTCTCCTGAATAGGTGTGATTTTTGGGGGGATTATTGTAGCATATCCTTCTCATAGTGTCAGTGAAGCGACCTCTTAAGCAGGACTTTTGTAGATTGCTTGTGCAATGTTAAAAGTTTCTAATATTTAAATTTTTTTTAAAAATGATAGCATATTTACTGTAACTGTGTTATGGAAGCCAAAGGAACGAATGCAGAAGATGAAAGAGACATATATCTTGAAACACTGTCCTTGGCTCAACTACATTTTACACAGCTTTTACACTTGTTCACTCTTGATTGGCAGTGCAGGATTAATTGGATTTCAGATTGAAATCTGATTGGCTGCGTCTCATTAAATCATCTTTTCTTAGTGTGCGGTCTGAGCGCTTTATTTATGATAAGTAAGTGGTAGTATACATTCAGATACAATCATGTTTCCCTTTGATTTATAGCGTAATGCAAATCAGATGAAAGTGGTTTAGTTAAATATATAGTTCTATATTAAATTCCCAAGCTCACACAGTTGTTAAAAGTATATGCAAATTAGAAGTCCTGTTTCCCACATAGCATTTCCTATATGCCTGTAATTATAAAGGAATATAAACTGACTCATCAATATTCCTCTGCTTTCCAATGATGAGAAAGGTGCCAATTAAATTGAATCAGCTAAATGAGGATTTTTGGTAATCCTTTTCAAACTGATTAACTGTATGTGTTGCACAGTAAAAAAAAAAGAAAGAAAGAAAAGAAGGTAATGCTACTTTCCCTGCTAAAAAGTACCCATGGCTGTTTAATATGTTGCTCTCGAAGGAAAGATGAAATTTATCCCAATAGATTCATTATCCATATGTACACCAACTGTCCCAGGTTAATTGCAGCTGTCAAATCGTGTTGTTTACTTTTAAATATCCGGAGAATACACTGCTAAGGCTAGATGCTGTTAAAGGTGCACAGCAGATGGTGAATTTACAATCATTTTTTAAAAGATATTTAACGTGTCTATTTTTATATAGTTTTATTTAATTCCTGCAAATTTTTTTTAACAGTACAAGGCAGACAGGTTTATTTAATAGGTAGTGTCTGACCTACACAACACTCTGGACTGACTGCTGGTGCCCTTCAGCCCCGGGAGATCTTTAATACCCATTTCACACCACACGAATAACCCAGTATTGACCCAGTATATTGGCAGGTCTACATGTGTCGCTGTGCAGTGTGAAAGGGTCGCCTGACCCGGTAATTCATACCGGGAATAGAGAAGGGTTATTCCCGGGTCAGGTGCAGTGTGAATGTGTTATCCGGGTCGATGAGACCCGGGACCCATTCACTGCATAGGGAGAGGCGGCGCAGAGATGATCTTATCTCTCAGCGCCGCCTCTGCACCCACTCCTGATGATGCCGTGGTCCCTGCCTCCGATGGCAACCCGACCCAGCATATTGCCAGGTCAGGGAAGCCAGTGTTAGGGTCCAATGCTGGGTCGCAACCGGGAAGAACCAGTTTCCAATTCCCGGGTGTGACCTGGCATTTGCCATGTTAAAGCAGCATTAGAATTAAAGTTGCAGTGTGTGGACTTGCGCACAATATGATGTCATAATTGGAGCCTACAAGAGAGTAACCCCTCTACAAGTGCTACAGCATGGGAAGAAATAACAAGGCTGTTGAAGATTTTTCATTTATTAAAAAAGATTTTATATACTGTAGTGCATATAAATGACACAGTGCTATTATAGAGATTATTAAATCATTCACATCAGTCCCTACCCTAGAGGGGGTATCCGGTCTATAGAGCTACACTAAAAAGGTCTACAGTCAATAATTCGACCGCTAATGGTCAACATGCATTAGCTTGACAGAGTCAAAAGGTCAACATGGAATAGGTAGACAGTTGAAAAGGTCGACAGGGTCAAAAGTTGACCTATTGAATGAAAACTTTTTTAGTGTAGATCTAATGATCCACACCTCTTAGACTCGAGGGTACAGCTTTCACTCTGCAGGGAGGACTCCACCCAATGTATGCAAAAAATGTGGAGGAGAATTTCCTGTAAGTAAGGCTGGAGAAAGGCAAGTGGTCTGTAGCCACATTTGACATTTTTCATGTCACTGCTGACATTACTAGTAAGTGTTTTCTACCACCAGTAATAATTTTGTCTTCTAGAAAGAGAATACCAAAAATAACTTATTCCTATATCACGGGAAGATAATTAAGCAAATGGTCTCTAGATGTTGATGCAGAACCTTTACATACAGTAGGTTGGTAGCCCCATTAATAATGAGTAAGATCTGCTCTGAGGAACCGTACAAAGGCCCTCATTCCGAGTTGATCGCACGTAGCAACTTTTTGCTGCTCGTGCGATCAACTAGACGCCGCCTATGGGGGAGTGTATTTTAGCACAGCAGGGCTGCGATCGCTTGTGCAGCCCTGCTATGCTAAAAAGTTTCCTGCAAAACAAGACCAGGGTCAGACTTACTTACCCTGTGCGACGGATCCAGCAACGAAGGTCCCAGAATTGACATCAGACATCCGCCCTCCAAATGCCTGGACACACCTGCGTTCGCCTCACCATGCCTGGAAAACGGTCAGTTGACGCCCCGGAACGCCTCCCGCCTGTCAGTCTTCTTGCGATTGCTGCTACAATCACTTTTTCCGCTGGCGGCATCGCTGCCCGGCGAGGACTGTCACCGGGCAACGACGCACGTCTGCAATGCATCCACCATGCATGCGCAGTTCCATCCCGTTCGTACCCCTGTGACAAACTGCAGCGCGCGAACGGGTCAGAATGACCCCCTATGATCAGAAGACCAACAATAAATTGAGGGGATGGGGACAGATAGGTTCTGTAAAATATTTTTACAAATAATCCAACATAGTTTGCTGCAGGTAGAATCTGGGAAGTGTTCTTACAGTAAGTAGATGAATTTGGACATTGTTTCCTTCAGCACCCCTGGCCCATTTAGAAAGTTATCATAATCAAGAGTCTCATGCAAAAAGCTGTAGTGGGTGGATTTGCTCCACAATGAGAAGTAAAGAATCCAGAATGTTAGCCAAATTGTGCTATGCTGTTGGTATATATACTGTAGTGTTGAGCGTTCAAAAATGCTTAATTAAGTGGAGCCATTTTTGAAAGAGATAAAAAAGTGCTGGAATATAAAAGTGTTTTTTAGCCCGTTTGTCCTAAATTTTCCAACTGTTCAAATAGATGCCTTCTTCCATGAGGTAAAGAGTTGAGACGTTTGCGTTGAGTTATTTCCTGTGGTGTGAATAAGAAAGGGGTTCTCAAGAAGTACCTTTGGTTAGAACGATTAAACAGAATGCCATTAACATGAGCCCATTGTCACTAATTTTAATACCAAGAAATACAGATCAGGAGTGTAATACCCAGATCACAATGACAAGGACAAAACTAATGGCTACAGGTAGCACCATGATGTATACCCAGTGGTCATAACCACCTTGCTGTCATGTCATTAAATTAGTAGTGAGGTTGTGGGAGTGTGTAGAGGAATCTTACAAAGTCAGTTAAGTCTCTAACAAATCTCGAAGTTCTATAGATAGGACCGAGAGACTGAATCAAAGCTAGGTTGATTAACATGTTAACAACTGTGGAGTACTGAGTTGAGGAAACTAACTAAATGGTAACCAGATAGTACACAGGTTCTCAAACTCGATCCTCAGGACCCCACACGGTTCATGTTTTGCAGGTCACCTGTAGATTTTTAAAATGTGACAGTTGGTGATACACAGTGCAGCTGCTGGGTGACATGGAAATCGTGAACCGTGTACGGTCCTGAGGACCGAGTTTGAGAACCACTGAGATAAAAAATCAAGTTAATGATCTGTCAGTAACAATGATCAATGATGGAATGGACTGTTTGCCACGATTTGGATAGCTGCCTAAAATCTGTTTTAAAAAGGGTAATATAATACAGGGACATTTCAAGACAGGAGGGGACCTGCGTGCAGCCTCTGTCGCGGGCCCCCTCCTCTCCGACAGCAGTATGCCAGAGTCTACTGCGCAGGTGTCCGGGAACATGGCGCCTGTGTCTTGTTCCCGGGGATACCTCCAGTGCCCATGCGCAAATCACACGTAAATGGCTGGGCGGCCATTTTTTTAGTGATCTGTGCCGCACAGCAGGGCCTCCATTGCGGGACTTCGGAGGGGTAAGTATGGGTGCAGTGTGTGTGGTGTGGGCCCCCCTGGACCCACACTGCACTCATTATAGAAACGCCTATGATAGGATGATAGGAAACCACCATCTAGAGAATCTTACCAGGTCTTATTACATGTATATGAGCCTAATTCAAGGTTGATTGCAAAACAATATTTCCTCTAATGGGCAAAACCATGTGCACTGCAGGTGGGGCAGATATAACATGCGCAGAGAGAATTAGATTTGGGTGGTTTATATTGTTTCTGTGCAGGGTAAATATTGGCTGATTTATTTTTACACTGCAATTTAGATTTCAGTTTAAACAGACCCAACCCAAATCTCTCTCTGCACATGTTATATCTGCCCCGCCTGCAGTGTACATGGTTTTGCCCATTAGAGGAAAATGTTGTTTTGCAATCAACCTTGAATTAGGCCCTATGTGTGGTAAAGGCTCAGTTAAAACAAGGGTAATCAGGTCGATTTCTATAAATGTGATAAACAAATTCAAGTAGAGGCATGACAATGACAATCTGAAAAGTCAGACAGTATTTGACCATAATAATAACAACTTGTTAGTACTAAGAAGATCTCAATAGCCTGCACTCATTGTGGAGAGTTTAGCCTTTGCCAATAGTTGATTCATTAAGAGAGCATCTAGGGGGCTACAGTATAGAGTTGAGAATAATACTGTAGGTGTGAAACAGATCTCATCAGAACATGAAAGGAGGTTGTGTCTGACAGGGTCGCAGGCAAGTGCTCATTTTAATTAAGAACTTACCTGAATAGTAGTTACCCCACCTACAAAAACTTATTTTTAGAATATTCCAACTGATGTTTAGCTTGCGAGAGTAAGAATCTCTGCAGTTATAACTGTTTCACCTTTTTGAAATAGTTACGGAGGTCATCCCCCTGGTCAGAAGCATAGACATTGCAACAGTTGGCAGGCATATAGAGACGAGGAGGGGGCAAGTTAACAATTATCTTGGCTCACATTTATTGGAGGGGCCCGGTCAGGGTCAGCTGCTAAAAGGGATATTGTTCTCTTTTGCAGTGCTGCTGTAGTGAACAAATGTGCCCCTTTGTGTCCGCCAACTGTGTGTGTGTGGGAAGAGGGGGGGGGGGGAGCATGGCCATGCCTCCCTGGATTTGGCCACATCCCCTCAGTACCCAGGCCCATGGTCCCTCTTGGCGCCCCTGACAGTTGAACATGCTAAGATGAGTTATATTTTTATTTCATTCCTCCAAGATGGGTGGATACATACTGTGATTATATGGCCACTGACAACTGCCTTGGTGGTGTTCCAGATCAAAATGTGAGTCCCAGGGTTCTATTTGCTGAAGTTGTCTAGAAACTTATACCATTTGTTCTAAAGGTACAGTACTGGCAAAAATATTGAGATTCATACAGATAAGGAAAGAAACCTCCAAGAATATGTCTCTGACAAAGATATAGACATGCAGAGAGTGACTGACTCCGTGTGATTCTGAAACGTGCTTATTAGGAAGGGAAGCCAACTTCTGAGAGATCTCTTGCACCTAGCATGGGACCAATGATCTCAGTTGCAGTGGCTAGTATAAAATCAATGGACAGCACTGGTTTCCACCTGCACATGCATGGACCCCGGTATTAGTTGTACAGTATGGATACTTCCTACAGCATAAAGTATTAAAACAGGCTTCTGTGGCTGTCCACAAATACAGCCACTTTGTGTGCAACTCAGAATCAGCCCTTAAAGGGGAATACACTGTATATTTAGAAATGTGCATCTCACAGGCTGGTGAACCACTCTCCAAAATATATTTCTGTATTTTTTTTACTCAGGAAAATATGGGATTTAGTAAAAAGAGAATAGAAAAAGAACAACTAAAGGAAAGATATATCAAAATAACAAACAACTTTTTATTGCCACTTGACCAGTGCTTTCCTAAACATATGCTTTACATTTGTTAGAGAGTAATGTGCATTTTAAAGACAATTATTATTATTATTATTATTATTATTATTATTATTTATATGGCACTACAAGATGTCTGCAGTGCTGTATAGAGATTAAATAACACAATAATACATTGGTACATACAGAAGGCAGGGTTGGACTGGCCCACCGTTTCATTGGGAAATCCCCGGTGGGCCTGTTTGTCTGAGGGCCCAACCTCTGCTCGAAGGGTCAGGATCCAGACAAATTATACATTGGTCCTCTGTTAGAGGGACGGTTATCTGGTGGAGCAGGACCACCAATAAAAATTAGCCAAATTTACTAACATCTAAAGCATGTGTCACTTATTATCTACCTCTCCTTAAGTTTTTAGGTCCACCTGATCCTTTTTGCTGAATTATTCCATAAGTACAACAGATAGATGCACGATCTGTATCTATATGAAAAACTGAATATACTAACACAGGTTGACATTCTAGATCAGAGGTTCTCAAACTCGGTCCACGGGGGCACACACAGTGCATGTTTTGCAGGTAACCCAGCAGGTGCACAGGTGTATTAATTACTCACTGACACATTTTAAAAGGTCCACAGGTGGAGCTAATTATTTCACTTGCGATTCTGTGAGGAGACCTGCAAAACATGCACTGTGTGGGCCCCCGAGGACCGAGTTTGAGAACCTCTGTTCTAGATCGATAGACAGCAGGGCTGGCTCTACCATTAGGCAGCTATAGGCAGCCGCCTAGGGCACTCTGATCTGGGGGAGCACCCCTGAGTCTGCATATCATGAAATTAAGGATGTCTCTTAGAGAGATATCTCTGTTGAGCTTAATACAGGTGGTGGTTGCTAAACTTCTAAGATGCCACCTCCACACTTTCACCTGAGGGCAGGGGCTGATTATGAAAGGAGGGGTCCTGTGTGTAGGCTCCTTGTGGACCCCTCCTCTCTGTCAGTGGCTAAAGCACTGTAGACTCTGGATTTTAGTCTACAGAGCATGTGCAGGGCTCAAGGAAAATGGCGCAAGTGCATTATTTCTGGGGAGTTATCTACGGTTCATACATGAATCACTGAGAAAATGGACGCCATTTTCCCAGTGATTTATGTCACCAGTGCCGGCAGGCGCAGGACTCCGGAGGGGTAAGTATAATTGTATATGCACATCACACCATGCACCCATCATAGATATGCCAATGCCTGAGGGGTATATTGGTGTGTGGGCTGTGGAGGGAGGGGGGGGGGTAACAGTTGGCTGAAGTCTTGCCTAGGGTGCCATGGAACCTTGCACTGGCCCTAATAGACAGGCATTATTCTTGAACTTTTCTATAAACAAATTACTATTTTCCTGCAATATGCAAGCTGTTAGTAAGAGGATACATGTTTATATAAATTGGTACACTTTTATTTTATTTTTTTCTGCACTTTTGATTGACAAGAAAAAAATTAATTGGACTTTAAGTTGAAAACTACATATAGAATAATTGGTATTTTTACTGCTAACTGCCTGTCTTAGCAATTTTCTGTGGAACAAGGAGATAAAAATTTAGAAATTATCACCATTTTAGATTTATTTAAACAAGCTTCACATATTTAACTCACATTATTTAGAAAACTCAGTAAGGATCAAGCCCTGGCCTCAGGGGCGTGTCTAGAGAGGAAGAGGCCTGTGTGCATGCAGGGACGCCATCAAGGGGGTGCTGGGGGTATAACTGTCCTGGGCCCGGCCACTCTGACAAAGAGGAGAGGGCCCGGGCCGCTTATACCGTCCGCCGATATTTTCGCTGCTGTGCAATGGGCCCCCGTTCGTCCCCGGTCCCGCCTGCTGCTCATGATGCCCGGTGCATCAGTACAGCAGACACTCAGTACTCCGTATTGAATACTATTGAATGTGATTGGCTCGCCGCGCCCCTCTCTGATTGGCCGCCGCTCCGGGAGCCGCGATTGGCGCCAACATTTGAACTCCTCCGCAGCCTCCGGTCCGGTGCAGGGAAAAGGGTAATCCCTGCACCGGACACCCGCCGCTCGTGCCCACGGACAAGCGCTGGGGACAGACAAACTGCCCCAGTGCTGCCATACACACACTCCCGCAGGGGACACAGATCCCCTGCGTGCTGCTGCTGGGATGTGTCCCGGGGTACAGGACACATCTCCACATTTCCCCCCCCTTTTTCCTTTGTAGTCCCTACAAAGGTCTCCAAGACATCCATCGTCCGCGGGTCAGGGAATTCTGAGGTCCCTCCGGCGAGGTTGTGTTCGAGGGTCCAGCCGGACAGACCGTGACCCCACATCCTTCCACCTCCAGCTCCGGGTTCCTCTTCTTACCTCCTGACCTCCATCGGCGGATCCTCTGGGGGAGTGGCATCTCCTCACGGTCACTCGACGTTGGCCACCAAGGGGAATCTTCCTCCACGGGGACAACAGTCACCCACTCTTGACCTCCCATGTCGTCTGTGGCATCGTCCCTGTCTTCAGGGTGTGGTACCGACCACCACCCAACAGCGGAATCCTCCGGGGCATCCGTTTCCTCCCGGGCAACAACCACCATCTGTCGCATCTCCTCGTGGGGCATCTCAAAAGGTCCCATGTCTTCCTCTGGAATGGGTCCTCCCACGGCATCACGATCCTCTCCCCGTACGTCCGTCCATTTCGGCACTTCCGGCTGGTATTCTTGCTCCAGGACTACCTCCTCCTCTTCACGGAGGGCATTCAACTGGGAGCACGACTCCACCCGATCCTGCCAGTCACTCTCGTCGGCGCTTCCGATGCCAGAGTCGTCCTCCATCAGTTCTTGGAGGGATTCGTCGGCGGACAGCTCACCATAGTCCGAGTCCTCCTCCGATATCTGGACTAGGGGATTATTTTCCTCCTCAGCGTACTTAGTCCTTTCCACTGGCACCTCTGCTTCCTCAGCGTACTCCTTCGCTTCCGCTGGCATCTTTACTTCCTCAGCGTACTCCTTCGCTTCCGCTGGCATTTCTTGGTACCTAGGACACACTTGGTCCACACGTCCTGGTTGTGGACAGTTCAATCGCGGGGAGATTCCAGACGTCACCATCACTGGGTCTTCACGCTTTTCGTCGCAGCGTGGTCTCTTCACCTCCCCATCGTCCACCTCCGCCTTATGCGGGAAAGGATTCTGCCTTACTGGGGTCGCTTTCTTGGGACAGAGTAGGTCCGCGGCATCTTCCCAGGGGCACTCACTGGCCGCATGTCCTGGTCGCCGACACTTCCAACAAGGGAGGGCCACCGCCACCTTCTCCAAGACGGGTTCCTTGCCCACCTCCTTCACTGGGGAATCTTCACCCGTTGGTTCCGGCTCAGAGGAAATGGGCACCTGCGAACTAACTTCAAGCAGGGTCTTCCGCTCCATTTCCCTGGTTTCCTCCTCCCATCTCTGGGCACGACCATCCGCAATCATCCGGTCTTCATTTCACGGACAATCATGAAGCGCATGTCCTCTCGCCTCGCAGAGCGCACACACGGGCTCTGCAGCCACCCGGTTCCGAAGTTGCTGACGAGACTCCGTCATCTGCTTCACTGTGGCCTTGTAGTCTGCCCTGTCTTCAGTCCATGGACACTCCGGGAGTCTATGTCGGGGATCTCCACAGCTTTCACACTGGAAATCAACCTCGTCTTGACTCTACTCTTCATCCCAGGGACAACGGTTATGCTCATGCCCGTAGTTTCCGCAGAGCAAACACCAGGACTCCTTCTTCGCTTGGCCCTTCTGACGTCTTCGGTCCGCTTCCTGGACCACCTTCTTTGGGGACGTCTCTCGCCAAGTACACTCGTCGGCAAAGTGCCCTGTTTGCCGACATTTCTTGCAGGGCGTCACAGCGGCCTTCTTGCGCCCCTTCTCCCGGCGCTCTTCCTTTTCACGCTGGACCGACCGCTGCACCATCTTCAGGAGGTCTGCCCCAGACACCGTCACCCAGTCGCTCTGGTCCGCACACGTCCGGGGGTGAGTCTGTTCCGGAGCCGTCCACAGGGAGGTCTTTTTGGTGGCGTTCCACATCGTGTCCGTGATTCTGTATCCTCGAATCCTGCCGACTACGCCAAACTGTAAGAGGTGCGGCGGTGCGTGTGGTGGTGCCTGCTGCCGTGCAGGTGTAGTTTCGGTACTCACCAGGCGCCGCTCTCTCTCACCTTCAGGTACCGGAACCTTCAATGGACCTGGCAATCTTCAGTCGGATCCGGACACGGCGATTCCCTCTCGGAGCTGACCGACGACCGAGCTGAGGAGAAAATAGGTTACCTTAAGGGGGTATAAACCCTTCTTCCACCGGAAAAGGGGATACCCCAGGGGTGACGGCGACCTTCACCGGTTGGGTGAAAGGTCATCACTGGCACAAAGCCTCAGCCACCCAGATTTCACACACTCGCACTCTCGCGCATAGTGTGATGAAGGGGATTCTCACGTCCGTGAGCAATCCCTATTCCGGCGCTCGGGGACAGACAAGGGACAAACGCACACAGATGCTACTCACCGTCAGTTCCGCACTGCGAACGTCTTCTTCTCTACAGGTCCCTGTAAGGAGGCAAACAAACAAGCAAACAGCCGTGCAGGGCCTAACTCTAGCCTAGTGTCACACCCCTATACTACTACAACGGCAGAGCCCTCAAACTAGCTCTGTGGGTGTGGTGCAACAAAACTAAACACACTTAACAAGCTCACACTTTACCCCGCACGGTAACAGCATACATCACGATACACAGTCCAAGCAACGACCACGGTGCTGTCCCTTTAGTTACCCGACTCAGAACACCCGGTAGTGGGGGCCGCACAGCTCACCCACCTCCCGTACTCTCTTCTCAGGGGCTCAGGTCAAGCGGACCTGCCTACCTAACACCTCAGGGTGGCCTGGGCCTAGTGCCCAGTGCCACCTTTATTCACCTCGGGGCACTTATTTACTGGGCCTAGCGCCCCCTGACTGCACTCAGGCCGGAGGCCTGACTTCACCCACGGGCCTAGCGCCCGCCTAACTTGTTGCCCGTTGGGTGACCTGGGCCTAGTGCCCAGGGTCACCTTATATGTACCTAGCGGCCACCAAACTGAACTAGGGCCTAATGCCCTCTAATATCCCAGCAGGCCTAATGCCTGGATTGCCCACGGGCCTAGTGCCCGCCTAACTTGCGCAGTTTTAGGTGGCTTGGGCCTAACGCCCAAACCACCAAATCTAACGGTGACCCCCAAATTCCTAGCTGCGCCACAGGCCTAGTGCCTGACCTGTGCCCCCGGGCCTATGCCCGTCCCTGATGGTCTAGGGAGGAGAGGGAGAGGGGGCTGGGAGTAGCCTCACTGAGGCCTCACCTGATCCGGGGGTCTCCGGCGCCCTCTTCTGCCGCTGACCCGTCCTGGCCAGCGGCGTCGCCTCCGCTCCTCCGCGTCCAGCCGCCGCTGGACATCTTCTTGCAGGAGCCCGACGTCTTCCAGCCTCTTCAGCAGCCACCGGAGCTCTTCTTCAAACGGCCGTCGTCTTCTCCTCCGCGCCGGACTCTCTTCTCCTGCGCTCTGGCGCGCCGACCCCTTTTTCCAGGTCCCGGCCGCCTTCTTCGCGCTCTTCCGTGCGCTTCTTCTCCTCGGCTCCCGCCCGGCGTCTGACGTCAGACGCCGTGGGCGGGGCTTATGATGCGGCGAGCGCCGATTGGCTCGCCGCGCCCCTCTCTGATTGGCCGCCGCTCCGGGAGCCGCGATTGGCTCCCGGAGGGCGCCAACATTTGAACTCCTCCGCAGCCTCCGGTCCGGTGCAGGGAAAAGGGTAATCCCTGCACCGGACACCTGCCGCTCCTGCCCACGGACAAACGCTGGGGACAGACAAACTGCCCCAGCGCTGCCATACACACACTCCCGCAGGGGACACAGATCCCCTGCGTGCTGCTGCTGGGATGTGTCCCGGGGTACAGGACAAATCTCCACACATGCTCCATCTGTGTCCCCTTTTCTTTAGCCAGCAATGCTGTATTTCTGGGCACTAGGGTCCCTAGGGGACCCTAGCGCTGTCCCAGAGTCTACAGCGCATGAGTGAAACTGCGGGAAAATGTCACTTCACCATTTTCCCAGTGATTTCTGCAGTGCTGCTGCTGCGCCGCAGGACTCCGGAGGGTGAGTATTAAATAAAATGGGTGCAGGGTGAGCTGTGTGGGCCCCCGGGGCCCCAGTGGCCCATGTGTACCGTACACACTGCACCCATTACAAGTACACCAGTGCCTGGCCTGAAGATACTGTATATAGGGGAGCATCACACTGTATACCTCTTTATACACTGCACAAATGCTTTGTGTAACCATTGCAGGTTTGCAGAATTATATAGAAATACACATGGTTTGAAGAGACCCTTCAAGGACCACCTCATTAACTGCAACGTTTACATTTTACTCCTTAAATATGGCTCATTTATCCTCAATTATTTTTTAAATAAATTGTTACAGTAAGGGTATATCAGTACTAAATGTCATTTTTCCCATTTGCACTGCTTAATGAGTTTATTAAATTAATATAAATGCAGCTATAAATGGTATTAAAAACAGCATATGCACTGTGGAACTGCAGTTTTGTAGCTTTGTAAATTATCCTTTCTATAATGAAACTTGGGGGTAAACTGACTAAGCCGCAGTTTTGGCTTCAATTGCAAACTGATGGGTCTTTTCTATTAGATTTACCACATGCTATTCTGACATCAAAAACCTCTCATAAAATGCCCTAAACTGCCAAAAATCATTAATAGGGTGTAGTAGTGAGGTGACTGGTGGTACTTGGGGTGGGATGTACTAAAGGGAAAATGCGGTAAAACCCCCATTTACGGAGGATTTACCGCATTTTCATTAGAGATGAGCGGGTTCGGTTTCTCTGAATCCGAACCCGCACGAACTTCATGTTTTTTTTCACGGGTCCGAGCGACTCGGATCTTCCCGCCTTGCTCGGTTAACCCGAGCGCGCCCGAACGTCATCATGACGCTGTCGGATTCTCGCGAGACTCGGATTCTATATAAGGAGCCGCGCGTCGCCGCCATTTTCACACGTGCATTGAGATTGATAGGGAGAGGACGTGGCTGGCGTCCTCTCCATTTAGATTAGGAGAGAGAGAGAGAGAGATTGACCTGAGGCTGATACTGTAGAAGAGAGTGCAGAGTTTAGTGACTGACCACAGTGACCACCAGCAGTGCAGTTGTTTTATTTAATATATCCGTTCTCTGCCTGAAAAAAACGGTACACACAGTGACTCAGTCACATACCATATCTGTGTGCACTGCTCAGCCCAGTGTGCTGCATGCCTGCATCATCTATGTATATATTATATATCTGACTGTGCTCAGCTCACACAGCTTATAATTGTGGGGGAGACTGGGGAGCACTGCAGTGCCAGTTATAGGTTATAGCAGGAGCCAGGAGTACAAGACAGTCACATACCATATCTGTGTGCACTGCTCAGCCCAGTGTGCTGCATCATCTATGTATATATTATATATCTGACTGTGCTCAGCTCACACAGCTTATAATTGTGGGGGAGACTGGGGAGCACTGCAGTGCCAGTTATAGGTTATAGCAGGAGCCAGGAGTACATATTATATTAAAATTAAACAGTGCACACTTTTGCTGCAGGAGTGCCACTGCCAGTGTGACTGACCAGTGACCTGACCACACTGACCACCAGTATAGTTAGTAGTATACTATATTGTGATTGCCTGAAAAAGTTAAACACTCGTCGTGTGACTTCATTTGTGTGGTGTTTTTTTTTTTATTCTATAAAAAACTCATTCTGCTGACAGACAGTGTCCAGCAGGTCCGTCATTATATAATATATATACCTGTCCGGCTGCAGTAGTGATATATATATTTTTTTTATATCATTATTTATCATCCAGTCGCAGCAGACACAGTACGGTAGTTCACGGCTGTAGCTACCTCTGTGTCGGCACTCGGCAGTCCATCCATAATTGTATACCACCTACCCGTGGTTTTTTTTTCTTTCTTCTTTATACATACATACTACTACATCTCTTTATCAACCAGTCTATATTAGCAGCAGACACAGTACAGTACGGTAGTTCACGGCTGTGGCTACCTCTGTGTCGGCACTCGGCAGTCCGTCCATAATTGTATACCACCTAACCGTGGTTTTTTTTTCTTTCTTCTTCATACATACATACTATGACATCTCTTTATCAACCAGTCTATATTAGCAGCAGACACAGTACAGTACGGTAGTTCACGGCTGTGGCTACCTCTGTGTCGGCACTCGGCAGTCCGTCCATAATTGTATACCACCTAACCGTGGTTTTTTTTTCTTTCTTCTTTATACATACATACTACGACATCTCTTTATCAACCAGTCTATATTAGCAGCAGACACAGTACAGTACGGTAGTTCACGGCTGTGGCTACCTCTGTGTCGGCACTCGGCAGTCCGTCCATAATTGTATACCACCTAACCGTGGTTTTTTTTTCTTTCTTCTTCATACATACATACTACGACATCTCTTTATCAACCAGTCTATATTAGCAGCAGACACAGTACAGTACGGTAGTTCACGGCTGTGGCTACCTCTGTGTCGGCACTCGGCAGTCCGTCCATAATTGTATACCACCTACCCGTGGTTTTTTTTTCTTTCTTCTTTATACATACATACTACTACATCTCTTTATCAACCAGTCTATATTAGCAGCAGACACAGTACAGTACGGTAGTTCACGGCTGTGGCTACCTCTGTGTCGGCACTCGGCAGTCTGTCCATAATTGTATACCACCTACCCGTGGTTTTTTTTTCTTTCTTCTTCATACATACATACTACGACATCTCTTTATCAACCAGTCTATATTAGCAGCAGACACAGTACAGTACGGTAGTTCACGGCTGTGGCTACCTCTGTGTCGGCACTCGGCAGTCCGTCCATAATTGTATACCACCTAACCGTGGTTTTTTTTTCTTTCTTCTTCATACATACATACTACGACATCTCTTTATCAACCAGTCTATATTAGCAGCAGACACAGTACGGTAGTTCACGGCTGTAGCTACCTCTGTGTCGGCACTCGGCAGTCCGTCCATAATTGTATACTAGTATCCATCCATCTCCATTGTTTACCTGAGGTGCCTTTTAGTTGTGCCTATTAAAATATGGAGAACAAAAATGTTGAGGTTCCAAAATTAGGGAAAGATCAAGATCCACTTCCACCTCGTGCTGAAGCTGCTGCCACTAGTCATGGCCGAGACGATGAAATGCCAGCAACGTCGTCTGCCAAGGCCGATGCCCAATGTCATAGTACAGAGCATGTCAAATCCAAAACACCAAATATCAGTAAAAAAAGGACTCCAAAACCTAAAATAAAATTGTCGGAGGAGAAGCGTAAACTTGCCAATATGCCATTTACCACACGGAGTGGCAAGGAACGGCTGAGGCCCTGGCCTATGTTCATGGCTAGTGGTTCAGCTTCACATGAGGATGGAGGCACTCAGCCTCTCGCTAGAAAAATGAAAAGACTCAAGCTGGCAAAAGCAGTAGCACCGCAAAGAACTGTGCGTTCTTCGAAATCCCAAATCCACAAGGAGAGTCCAATTGTGTCGGTTGCGATGCCTGACCTTCCCAACACTGGACGTGAAGAGCATGCGCCTTCCACCATTTGCACGCCCCCTGCAAGTGCTGGAAGGAGCACCCGCAGTCCAGTTCCTGATAGTCAGATTGAAGATGTCAGTGTTGAAGTACACCAGGATGAGGAGGATATGGGTGTTGCTGGCGCTGGGGAGGAAATTGACCAGGAGGATTCTGATGGTGAGGTGGTTTGTTTAAGTCAGGCACCCGGGGAGACACCTGTTGTCCGTGGGAGGAATATGGCCGTTGACATGCCTGGTGAAAATACCAAAAAAATCAGCTCTTCGGTGTGGAACTATTTCAACAGAAATGCGGACAACAGGTGTCAAGCCGTGTGTTCCCTTTGTCAAGCTGTAATAAGTAGGGGTAAGGACGTTAACCACCTCGGAACATCCTCCCTTATACGTCACCTGCAGCGCATTCATAATAAGTCAGTGACAAGTTCAAAAACTTTGGGTGACAGCTGAAGCAGTCCACTGATCAGTAAATCCCTTCCTCTTGTAACCAAGCTCACGCAAACCACCCCACCAACTCCCTCAGTGTCAATTTCCTCCTTCCCCAGGAATGCCAATAGTCCTGCAGGCAATGTCACTGGCAATTCTGACGAGTCCTCTCCTGCCTGGGATTCCTCCGATGCATCCTTGCGTGTAACGCCTACTGCTGCTGGCGCTGCTGTTGTTGCTGCTGGGAGTCGATGGTCATCCCAGAGGGGAAGTCGTAAGCCCACTTGTACTACTTCCAGTAAGCAATTGACTGTTCAACAGTCCTTTGCGAGGAAGATGAAATATCACAGCAGTCATCCTGCTGCAAAGCGGATAACTGAGGCCTTGACAACTATGTTGGTGTTAGACGTGCGTCCGGTATCTGCCGTTAGTTCACAGGGAACTAGACAATTTATTGAGGCAGTGTGCCCCCGTTACCAAATACCATCTAGGTTCCACTTCTCTAGGCAGGCGATACCGAGAATGTACACGGACGTCAGAAAAAGACTCACCAGTGTCCTAAAAAATGCAGTTGTACCCAATGTCCACTTAACCACGGACATGTGGACAAGTGGAGCAGGGCAGGGTCAGGACTATATGACTGTGACAGCCCACTGGGTAGATGTATGGACTCCCGCCGCAAGAACAGCAGCGGCGGCACCAGTAGCAGCATCTCGCAAACGCCAACTCTTTCCTAGGCAGGCTACGCTTTGTATCACCGCTTTCCAGAATACGCACACAGCTGAAAACCTCTTACGGCAACTGAGGAAGATCATCGCGGAATGGCTTACCCCAATTGGACTCTCCTGTGGATTTGTGGCATCGGACAACGCCAGCAATATTGTGTGTGCATTAAATCTGGGCCAATTCCAGCACGTCCCATGTTTTGCACATACCTTGAATTTGGTGGTGCAGAATTTTTTAAAAAACGACAGGGGCGTGCAAGAGATGCTGTCGGTGGCCAGAAGAATTGCGGGACACTTTCGGCGTACAGGCACCACGTACAGAAGACTGGAGCACCACCAAAAACTACTGAACCTGCCCTGCCATCATCTGAAGCAAGAAGTGGTAACGAGGTGGAATTCAACCCTCTATATGCTTCAGAGGTTGGAGGAGCAGCAAAAGGCCATTCAAGCCTATACAATTGAGCACGATATAGGAGGTGGAATGCACCTGTCTCAAGCGCAGTGGAGAATGATTTCAACGTTGTGCAAGGTTCTGATGCCCTTTGAACTTGCCACACGTGAAGTCAGTTCAGACACTGCCAGCCTGAGTCAGGTCATTCCCCTCATCAGGCTTTTGCAGAAGAAGCTGGAGACATTGAAGGAGGAGCTAACACGGAGCGATTCCGCTAGGCATGTGGGACTTGTGGATGGAGCCCTTAATTCGCTTAACAAGGATTCACGGGTGGTCAATCTGTTGAAATCAGAGCACTACATTTTGGCCACCGTGCTCGATCCTAGATTTAAAGCCTACCTTGGATCTCTCTTTCCGGCAGACACAAGTCTGCTGGGGTTGAAAGACCTGCTGGTGAGAAAATTGTCAAGTCAAGCGGAACGCGACCTGTCAACATCTCCTCCTTCACATTCTCCCGCAACTGGGGGTGCGAGGAAAAGGCTCAGAATTCCGAGCCCACCCGCTGGCGGTGATGCAGGGCAGTCTGGAGTGACTGCTGATGCTGACATCTGGTCCGGACTGAAGGACCTGACAACGATTACGGACATGTCGTCTACTGTCACTGCATATGATTCTCTCACCATTGAAAGAATGGTGGAGGATTATATGAGTGACCGCATCCAAGTAGGCACGTCACACAGTCCATACTTATACTGGCAGGAAAAAGAGGCAATTTGGAGGCCATTGCACAAACTGGCTTTATTCTACCTAAGTTGCCCTCCCACAAGTGTGTACTCCGAAAGAGTGTTTAGTGCCGCCGCTCACCTTGTCAGCAATCGGCGTACGAGGTTACATCCAGAAAATGTGGAGAAGATGATGTTCATTAAAATGAATTATAATCAATTCCTCCGCGGAGACATTGACCAGCAGCAATTGCCTCCACAAAGTACACAGGGAGCTGAGATGGTGGATTCCAGTGGGGACGAATTGATAATCTGTGAGGAGGGGGATGTACACGGTGATATATCGGAGGGTGATGATGAGGTGGACATCTTGCCTCTGTAGAGCCAGTTTGTGCAAGGAGAGATTAATTGCTTCTTTTTTGGGGGGGGTCCAAACCAACCCGTCATATCAGTCACAGTCGTGTGGCAGACCCTGTCACTGAAATGATGGGTTGGTTAAAGTGTGCATGTCCTGTTTTGTTTATACAACATAAGGGTGGGTGGGAGGGCCCAAGGACAATTCCATCTTGCACCTCTTTTTTCTTTTATTTTTCTTTGCGTCATGTGCTGTTTGGGGAGGGTTTTTTGGAAGGGACATCCTGCGTGACACTGCAGTGCCACTCCTAAATGGGCCCGGTGTTTGTGTCGGCCACTAGGGTCGCTAATCTTACTCACACAGTCAGCTACCTCATTGCGCCTCTTTTTTTCTTTGCGTCATGTGCTGATTGGGGAGGGTTTTTTGGAAGGGACATCCTGCGTGACACTGCAGTGCCACTCCTAAACGGGCCCGGTGTTTGTGTCGGCCACTAGGGTCGCTAATCTTACTCACACAGTCAGCTACCTCATTGCGCCTCTTTTTTTCTTTGCGTCATGTGCTGATTGGGGAGGGTTTTTTGGAAGGGACATCCTGCGTGACACTGCAGTGCCACTCCTAAATGGGCCCGGTGTTTGTGTCGGCCACTAGGGTCGCTAATCTTACTCACACAGTCAGCTACCTCATTGCGCCTCTTTTTTTCTTTGCGTCATGTGCTGATTGGGGAGGGTTTTTTGGAAGGGACATCCTGCGTGGCACTGCAGTGCCACTCCTAAATGGGCCCGGTGTTTGTGTCGGCCACTAGGGTCGCTTATCTTACTCACACAGTCAGCTACCTCATTGCGCCTCTTTTTTCTTTGCGTCATGTGCTGATTGGGGAGGGTTTTTTGGAAGGGACATCCTGCGTGACACTGCAGTGCCACTTCTAGATGGGCCAGGTGTTTGTGTCGGCCACTAGTGTCGCTTAGCTTAGTCATCCAGCGACCTTGGTGCAAATTTTAGGACTAAAAATAATATTGTGAGGTGTGAGGTATTCAGAATAGACTGAAAATGAGTGGAAATTATGGTTTTTGAGGTTAATAATAATATGGGATCAAAATGACCCCCAAATTCTATGATTTAAGCTGTTTTTAGTGTTTTTTTAAAAAAACACCCGAATCCAAAACACACCCGAATCCGACAAAAAAAATTCGGTGAGGTTTTGCCAAAACGCGGTCGAACCCAAAACACGGCCGCGGAACCAAACCCAAAACCAAAACACAAAACCCGAAAAATTTCAGGCACTCATCTCTAATTTTCATATGTACTAACCACCGGCCACCGCGTTTTCGGCACTGAGGGTATCGCCATATTTTGATGTTGATACCCTGTAGAAGCCTATAGGCTTCTTACTGCCGGCCGCCGCATCGCACTGCTCACACCGACCCCCTCCCCTCGGTATACCTGTGTGCAGGCAGCCCTGGTCCTAGAACTCAAACTCCTCCTCCTCCCCCTAGCAATACAGCCGGAGGTCTTTCCGGCTGCAGGGAGGAGGAGGAGGAGCCCGGTACTGACTGCTTGCCGTATGCTGGCCTTGGAGGTGGCGGAGACCCCTGCACACTTCACAGGACTTGAAAATGGTTGACATGAAAATGGTCGACACATAAAAGGTAGACACCATGGGGTATATTTACTAAGATTCGTGTTGTCGATTTGTAGGGAGTTTGATCACGAATTTTATCGTCCGTATTTTCCAGCAACTTTTTGAAACCATCTTCGTTAATGTACTAAGCTGCAGTATTTTCGGATTTCGTATTTTCCGATGTCGATAAGATTCGTATTTTTTTTTGTTTTCACGCCCGATTTTGTTGTATTTCGGCAGAAGATGTGTGTTGTGACGCATGTTTCGTATTTTTTACGATGCGGCAGAGTTTTTTGTTTTGCAGCTGGAAGTTTAGGAATGGTGTCGATTCTGCAGGTGATGCGTGATTGGTTGTGAGAAATACATGGGAGTGGCTGATCGCAGTCATATAAATACGCCCCCAAATGTCCGAACCTCGTGGGTTTAGTCAGTGGTGAGGAGAGAGGTAGTGTTGAGAGGAGCTTGGTGAGTTGTTGTGGTTTTTGTATTGTGATTTCTGAGTGTTGTGCATTGAAAGTTGTCTTGTTTTTGTGGTTGTATTGTTACTTATTAGTCTGTCTTATTTACTTTCCCTGTTTTTTTTTTAAAGATTCTTGTTGGTTGTGTGTGTGTGTGTGTGTGTGTGTGTGTGTGTGTGTGTGTGTGTGTGTGTGTGTGTGTGTGTGTGTGTGTGTGTGTGTGTGTGTGCTGTGTGGAGGTAGAGGAGGTATTTGTTTAGTGTTTTTATTTATTATCTGTTCTGTGTTTCTTCTCAGCATGTCTGAGTCTGAGGTGAGTGAGGTTGGGGAGGTGCAGGAGGATAGTGAGGTTGAGGAGGTTAGTGAGGGAAGTGAGGCGGAGGAGGTGGCAGAGGAGGTGCCTGAGTCCTCTAGTGAGAGCGATGTGGCTCCGCAGCTACGTGTGAGGACCAAGTCTGGGCGTAATGTTAAATTTACCTATGCAGAGAATTTTGCCCTAGTCAGGGAGATAATGAAGTATCATCGTCAGTTGTTTGGTCAGGATGCTGGTAAGGTGTCAGCTAGGAAAAAAGCTGTAATGTGGCAGAAGGTGGTAGTCGCTGTGAATAGTGAGGGGGTTGTGAGGTGAACAGAGGAGACCTGCAGAAAGCGCTATTATGATATTAAGCGGCGTGTGAAAGCCAAAATGTCAAAGGAGGCCAAGTCTGTTACGCAAAACAGGAGGTGGACCCCCATTTGTAGATACCTATTTGGAATATGAGGAGCCGCTGCAGAGGCTGATTCCCACGGAGGTATTGTGGGCCACATATGTGCGGGACTCTGATCACCCCAGGGTGTCTGGTAAGTTTTTTTTTGTGTGTTCTTATTTTTGTAAACAAACAGTATGTGTTGTCTAGTCTATTATTAACTCTCAAATTGTGTATGCTCTGTTGTCCTAAATGTTAAATTAGTTATCTATTGAAATTGCGGTTTTGTTTAAACTTGAGTCTTTGCCCTTATCCTTAGACAGTTTCGGTGTGGGGCATGATGGGCCCACCGGTGTTTTAATAAGATGTGGGTTTTTTGTTTTTGTTTTGTTTTTTAAATTGTTTTTTTTTTGGCCTGTTAAGGCCACATATGCTGATGTATGTGTGCAAAATGGACTTTGACCATCTTTGTAGTTATAATAATAATAATAATAATAATAATAATAATTTTATTTATATAGCGCTCTTTCTCCAACAGGACTCAAGGCGCTTTACAGACATCAAACACAATGCACATGATACAGAGGATTTGAGTAATACAACAATAGACAAGCAACACAGACATAAAAGAAAAATCTTAAGCCCACAGAAAGCATAACGCAGGATTGGTGCAGGCATTTGGGGTAATAACTTCCAAGGGTTGTGTATTCCACCCTTATAGGTACCAAGTGCAGCAGCCATCTTGGGCGCTAAGCGTAGGATTACCCAGGGTGGAATAGTCTACCCCTAGAAGAGATGACACAAAATGGGGGTGATTTCAGAGTCCTACAGTTTAGAGTAGGGTTCCAACAAAACCACAAGGTCCATGTATTTTTCATCCCATCCACAAGTGTACCATATGGGGCAGCCATGTTAGGCGCACTTTGAAGGTTACACTGTGGGAGGTGAGCCATACAGGGGCCAAGTTCATATATGGGAAAACTGATGCTTATGTAGTAGTATGATGTACCCTGCATGTAGGGCACAATGGAAAGGTGTGCAATCAATGGAGGTAAACATTACAGGAGAAACACGTGGTGGGTTGGAAGTGAGCAATGGAGAGAAAAAAAAAAAAAACACAATAGCAGGTAACTAGTGGCAGAAGTAGGAGTGGGATAACATTTTGATCAGATTTACTTCTATTGTATGTTTTTTGGATGTGTAGTGTAAAACATATTTCAGTCCTAAAGGTGATCATTATATATATTAAAGTATGTTTTGTATTATGAGAGTGTTAAATATTGGATCAAGTAGTATTTGTAGGATGAGTTTGTCAAGACATTTTCTTTTGCATGCTGGAATAGAGTTTAGACATGTTTTTTTTTAATATTCTTTAAAACTTTACTAAAGGTATTTTTCGGGATAAATACTTTGGCCATGCACAATATTTAAACAAATATAAATGGTGATTTTTATTGACAAAACATTTCAAAACAAAATACAGAATAATGGGCCCTACACATTAGGCGATGTGCCGCCGAGGTGCCCGACGGCCGATACGTCCGACGGGCAACCCGGCTCCATAGACGTGCAGGCAAATATGGACGATCTCGTCCATATTGGCCTGCATGCACAGCCGACATGTCACCAGCGATGAACGGGCGCGGGGCCACGCATCGTTCATCGCTGGTGACTCCACACTGCACGATATGAACGTTATCTCGTTCATTAATGAACGAGATCGTTCATATCGTGCAGTGATATCGGCATGTGTGTAGGGCCTATAAGAGTAACATGTGAAATCCTTTATGTTT
Source organism: Pseudophryne corroboree (assembly GCF_028390025.1). Lineage (NCBI taxonomy): Eukaryota > Metazoa > Chordata > Amphibia > Anura > Myobatrachidae > Pseudophryne > Pseudophryne corroboree. The sequence continues at coordinate 405,014,228 of NC_086452.1, forward strand.
GCAGTGACAAAAAAAAGACATACACCTTCTGGCCATGCTAGCACATTGTCTGAAGCAGAGGATGATGCTGATGGAGGTAAATTCATTACCCTTTGTTGTGTTTCACACTCTATGGGGTAAATTTACTAAGATGGAAGTTCTATTATAGATAGTCTGTTGCTCATAGTAACCAATAAGATTCCAAGTTCTTTCTTCTAGAACATAGGTTCTCAAACTCGGTCCTCAGGACCTCAGTGCATGTTTTGCAGGTCTCCTCACAGAATTACAAGTGAAATAATTAACTCCACCTGTGGACCTTTTAAAATGTGTCAGTGAGTAATTAATACACCTGTGCACCTGCTTGGTTACCTGCAAAACATGCACTGTGTGGGGTCCTGAGGACCGAGTTTGAGTACCAGTGTTCTAGAAGGTGCTAGATACATGAGAATTCGAATACGTATGTTTGCTATGGGCAACAAACCATTTAAAATGGAACTCCTATCTTTGTAAATTTACCCCTATGTTTCATATTAATTTATGCAAACACTTCTCTCAACAGGAACATCCTCTGCCGTTGTGCCCCAGCGGAGGCGAAGCCTAGGTGTGACTAGCAGGCCACCCCTTCAGGCATCACCCCCACGCCGCATATCGGTGGTTTCACCTGTGCCCCCACAACAACTGCTGGACAGTCCTCCACAATCACCACATTTGCCAGGTGAGTTGATGTGTGTAATCCATCATTAATAAGTTTAGGAATAATTTAGCAAATTATCTAAGTAGTGTGAATGCTGCGAAATGTAGATGTTAAACTGCAGTTGTCAAGTTAGCCAAATAATAATAGCACAGATAAACACATAAAGACATTGCATCATCACAATATGTGCACAATGCATATATTAGCATAACCAACACATACAAAATTACGGAAAGCAAAACTCCAAAATTGCAATGCGGAAATCCAAATGCAAACAAGCTCATATTACGCTACTGAGTCCAATTATAGTTTAGTTCCTAAAAAATAAAAAATAAACAATAATCAAAAATGTACTTCACAATATCTAACAAAAAATCACTGCTTTATATTTTCAGCAGACACCAGTCAACATGAAAGTGACACACAACAGTAACAAACTGAGGACACATTTACCGTTCAACTTACAACAATACCACCACCATACGCAATACCCACAGATTTACCAACACAAACACAACCACAAACACCTGAGCAAGACATAAGGTCAAGCATAGCCGTGACGCAGTCTTTAGACCAGGCATTTTGGACCACCTGGGCCACACAGCTCGGCCACACCGCTGAAAGTCTGCAAAAAAACACACAAGCTGTTAGAGATGAGCGGGTTCGGTTCCTCGGAATCCGAACCCGCCCGAACTTCATGTTTTTTTACACGGGTCCGAGCGACTCGGATCTTCCCGCCTTGCTCGGTTAACCCGAGCGCGCCCGAACGTCATCATGACGCTGTCGGATTCTCGCGAGGCTCGAATTCTATCGCGAGACTCGGATTCTATATAAGGAGCCGCGCGTCGCCGCCATTTTCACACGTGCATTGAGATTGATAGGGAGAGGACGTGGCTGGCGTCCTCTACATTTAGATTAGAAGAGAGAGAGTGAGATTGAGACAGAGACACTTGATTTACTGGAGCTTAGGAGTACTAGAGAGTGCAGAGTTTACTAGTGACTGACCACTGACCAGTGACCACCAGTGCAGTTTTATTTAATATAATCCGTTCTCTGCCTGAAAAAAACGATACACAGTGACTCAGTCACATACCATATCTGTGCTCAGCCCAGTGTGCTGCATCATCTATGTATAATATCTGACTGTGCTCACACAGCTTAATTGTGGGGGAGACTGGGGAGCAGTTATAGGTTATAGCAGGAGCCAGGAGTACATACATATTATTAAAATTAAACAGTGCACACTTTTGCTGCAGGCAGGAGTGCCACTGCCAGTGTGACTGACCAGTGACCTGACCACACTGACCACCAGTATAGTATACTATATTGTGATTGCCTGAAAAAGTTAAACACTCGTCGTGTGACTTGTGTGGTGTTTTTTTTTTTATTCTATAAAAAACTCATTCTGCTGACAGACAGTGTCCAGCAGGTCCGTCATTATATAATATATACCTGTCCGGCTGCAGTAGTGATATATATATATTTTTTATATCATTATTTATCATCCAGTCGCAGCAGACACAGTACGGTAGTTCACGGCTGTAGCTACCTCTGTGTCGGCACTCGGCAGTCCATCCATAATTGTATACCACCTACCCGTGGTTTTTTTTTTCTTTCTTCTTTATACATACTACATCTCATTATCATCCAGTCTATATTAGCAGCAGACACAGTACAGTACGGTAGTCCACGGCTGTAGCTACCTCTGTGTCGGCACTCGGCAGTCCATCCATAATTGTATACCACCTACCCGTGGTTTTTTTTTCTTTCTTCTTTATACATACATACTACATCTCATTATCAACCAGTCTATATTAGCAGCAGACACAGTACAGTACGGTAGTCCATGGCTGTAGCTACCTCTGTGTCGGCACTCGGCAGTCCATCCATAATTGTATACCACCTACCCGTGGTTTTTTTTTCTTTCTTCTTTATACATACTACATCTCATTATCATCCAGTCTATATTAGCAGCAGACACAGTACAGTACGGTAGTCCACGGCTGTAGCTACCTCTGTGTCGGCACTTGGCAGTCCGTCCATAATTGTATACCACCTACCCGTGGTTTTTTTTTCTTTCTTCTTTATACATACATACTACATCTCATTATCATCCAGTCTATATTAGCAGCAGACACAGTACAGTACGGTAGTCCACGGCTGTAGCTACCTCTGTGTCGGCACTTGGCAGTCCATCCATAATTGTATACCACCTACCCGTGGTTTTTTCTTCTTTCTTCTTTATACATACTACATCTCATTATCAACCAGTCTATATTAGCAGCAGACACAGTACAGTACGGTAGTCCACGGCTGTAGCTACCTCTGTGTCGGCACTCGGCAGTCCATCCATAATTGTATACCACCTACCCGTGTTTTTTTTTTCTTTCTTCTTTATACATACATACTACATCTCATTATCATCCAGTCTATATTAGCAGCAGACACAGTACAGTACGGTAGTCCACGGCTGTAGCTACCTCTGTGTCGGCACTCGGCAGTCCATTCATAATTGTATACTAGTATCCATCCATCTCCATTGTTTACCTGAGGTACCTTTTAGTTGTGCCTATTAAAATATGGAGAACAAAAATGTTGAGGTTCCAAAATTAGGGAAAGATCAAGATCCACTTCCACCTCGTGCTGAAGCTGCTGCCACTAGTCATGGCCGAGACGATGAAATGCCAGCAACGTCGTCTGCCAAGGCCGATGCCCAATGTCATAGTACAGAGCATGTCAAATCCAAAACACCAAATATCAGTAAAAAAAGGACTCCAAAACCTAAAATAAAATTGTCGGAGGAGAAGCGTAAACTTGCCAATATGCCATTTACCACACGGAGTGGCAAGGAACGGCTGAGGCCCTGGCCTATGTTCATGGCTAGTGGTTCAGCTTCACATGAGGATGGAGGCACTCAGCCTCTCGCTAGAAAAATGAAAAGACTCAAGCTGGCAAAAGCAGTAGCACCGCAAAGAACTGTGCGTTCTTCGAAATCCCAAATCCACAAGGAGAGTCCAATTGTGTCGGTTGCGATGCCTGACCTTCCCAACACTGGACGTGAAGAGCATGCGCCTTCCACCATTTGCACGCCCCCTGCAAGTGCTGGAAGGAGCACCCGAAGTCCAGTTCCTGATAGTCAGATTGAAGATGTCAGTGTTGAAGTACACCAGGATGAGGAGGATATGGGTGTTGCTGGCGCTGGGGAGGAAATTGACCAGGAGGATTCTGATGGTGAGGTGGTTTGTTTAAGTCAGGCACCCGGGGAGACACCTGTTGTCCGTGGGAGGAATATGGCCGTTGACATGCCTGGTGAAAATACCAAAAAAATCAGCTCTTCGGTGTGGAACTATTTCAACAGAAATGCGGACAACAGGTGTCAAGCCGTGTGTTCCCTTTGTCAAGCTGTAATAAGTAGGGGTAAGGACGTTAACCACCTCGGAACATCCTCCCTTATACGTCACCTGCAGCGCATTCATAATAAGTCAGTGACAAGTTCAAAAACTTTGGGTGACAGCGGAAGCAGTCCACTGATCAGTAAATCCATTCCTCTTGTAACCAAGCTCACGCAAACCACCCCACCAACTCCCTCAGTGTCAATTTCCTCCTTCCCCATGAATGCCAATAGTCCTGCAGGCCATGTCACTGGCAATTCTGACGAGTCCTCTCCTGCCTGGGATTCCTCCAATGCATCCTTGCGTGTAACGCCTACTGCTGCTGGCGCTGCTGTTGTTGCTGCTGGGAGTCGATGGTCATCCTAGAGGGGAAGTCGTAAGCCCACTTGTACTACTTCCAGTAAGCAATTGACTGTTCAACAGTCCTTTGCGAGGAAGATGAAATATCACAGCAGTCATCCTGCTGCAAAGCGGATAACTGAGGCCTTGACAACTATGTTGGTGTTAGACGTGCGTCCGGTATCCGCCGTTAGTTCACAGGGAACTAGACAATTTATTGAGGCAGTGTGCCCCCGTTACCAAATACCATCTAGGTTCCACTTCTCTAGGCAGGCGATACCGAAAATGTACACGGACCTCAGAAAAAGACTCACCAGTGTCCTAAAAAATGCAGCTGGACCCAATGTCCACTTAACCACGGACATGTGGACAAGTGGAGCAGGGCAGGGTCAGGACTATATGACTGTGACAGCCCACTGGGTAGATGTATGGACTCCCGCCGCAAGAACAGCAGCGGCGGCACCAGTAGCAGCATCTCGCAAACGCCAACTCTTTCCTAGGCAGGCTACGCTTTGTATCACCGCTTTCCAGAATACGCACACAGCTGAAAACCTCTTACGGCAACTGAGGAAGATCATCGCGGAATGGCTTACCCCAATTGGACTCTCCTGTGGATTTGTGGCATCGGACAACGCCAGCAATATTGTGTGTGCATTAAATATGGGCAAATTCCAGCACGTCCCATGTTTTGCACATACCTTGAATTTGGTGGTGCAGAATTTTTTAAAAAACGACAGGGGCGTGCAAGAGATGCTGTCGGTGGCCAGAAGAATTGCGGGACACTTTCGGCGTACAGGCACCACGTACAGAAGACTGGAGCACCACCAAAAACTACTGAACCTGCCCTGCCATCATCTGAAGCAAGAAGTGGTAACGAGGTGGAATTCAACCCTCTATATGCTTCAGAGGTTGGAGGAGCAGCAAAAGGCCATTCAAGCCTATACAATTGAGCACGATATAGGAGGTGGAATGCACCTGTCTCAAGCGCAGTGGAGAATGATTTCAACGTTGTGCAAGGTTCTGATGCCCTTTGAACTTGCCACACGTGAAGTCAGTTCAGACACTGCCAGCCTGAGTCAGGTCATTCACCTCATCAGGCTTTTGCAGAAGAAGCTGGAGACATTGAAGGAGGAGCTAACACGGAGCGATTCCGCTAGGCATGTGGGACTTGTGGATGGAGCCCTTAATTCGCTTAACAAGGATTCACGGGTGGTCAATCTGTTGAAATCAGAGCACTACATTTTGGCCACCGTGCTCAATCCTAGATTTAAAGCCTACCTTGGATCTCTCTTTCCGGCAGACACAAGTCTGCTGGGGTTGAAAGACCTGCTGGTGAGAAAATTGTCAAGTCAAGCGGAACGCGACCTGTCAACATCTCCTCCTTCACATTCTCCCGCAACTGGGGGTGCGAGGAAAAGGCTCAGAATTCCGAGCCCACCCGCTGGCGGTGATGCAGGGCAGTCTGGAGCGACTGCTGATGCTGACATCTGGTCCGGACTGAAGGACCTGACAACGATTACGGACATGTCGTCTACTGTCACTGCATATGATTCTCTCAACATTGAAAGAATGGTGGAGGATTATATGAGTGACCGCATCCAAGTAGGCACGTCACACAGTCCGTACTTATACTGGCAGGAAAAAGAGGCAATTTGGAGGCCCTTGCACAAACTGGCTTTATTCTACCTAAGTTGCCCTCCCACAAGTGTGTACTCCGAAAGAGTGTTTAGTGCCGCCGCTCACCTTGTCAGCAATCGGCGTACGAGGTTACATCCAGAAAATGTGGAGAAGATGATGTTCATTAAAATGAATTATAATCAATTCCTCCGCGGAGACATTGACCAGCAGCAATTGCCTCCACAAAGTACACAGGGAGCTGAGATGGTGGATTCCAGTGGGGACGAATTGATAATCTGTGAGGAGGGGGATGTACACGGTGATATATCGGAGGATGATGATGAGGTGGACATCTTGCCTCTGTAGAGCCAGTTTGTGCAAGGAGAGATTAATTGCTTCTTTTTTGGGGGGGTCCAAACCAACCCGTCATATCAGTTACAGTCGTGTGGCAGACCCTGTCACTGAAATGATGGGTTGGTTAAAGTGTGCATGTCCTGTTTATACAACATAAGGGTGGGTGGGAGGGCCCAAGGACAATTCCATCTTGCACCTCTTTTTTCTTTTATTTTTCTTTGCGTCATGTGCTGTTTGGGGAGGGTTTTTTTGGAAGGGCCATCCTGCGTGACACTGCAGTGCCACTCCTAGATGGGCACGGTGTTTGTGTCGGCCACTAGGGTCGCTTATCTTACTCACACAGTCAGCTACCTCATTGCGCCTCTTTTTTTCTTTGCGTCATGTGCTGTTTGGGGAGGGTTTTTTGGAAGGGACATCCTGCGTGACACTGCAGTGCCACTCCTAGATGGGCCCGGTGTTTGTGTCGGCCACTAGGGTCGCTTATCTTACTCACACAGTCAGCTACCTCATTGCGCCTCTTTTTTTCTTTGCGTCATGTGCTGTTTGGGGAGGGTTTTTTGGAAGGGCCATCCTGTGTGACACTGCAGTGCCACTCCTAGATGGGCCCGGTGTTTGTGTAGGCCACTAGGGTCGCTTATCTTACTCACACAGTCAGCTACCTCATTGCGCCTCTTTTTTTCTTTGCGTCATGTGCTGTTTGGGGAGGGTTTTTTGGAAGGGACATCCTGCGTGACACTGCAGTGACACTCCTAGATGGGCCCGGTGTTTGTGTCGGCCACTAGGGTCGCTTATCTTACTCACACAGTCAGCTACCTCATTGCGCCTCTTTTTTTCTTTGCGTCATGTGCTGTTTGGGGAGGGTTTTTTGGAAGGGACATCCTGCGTGACACTGCAGTGCCACTCCTAGATGGGCCCGGTGTTTGTGTCGGCCACTAGGGTCGCTTATCTTACTCACACAGTCAGCTACCTCATTGCGCCTCTTTTTTTCTTTGCGTCATGTGCTGTTTGGGGAGGGTTTTTTGGAAGGGACATCCTGCGTGACACTGCAGTGCCACTCCTAGATGGGCCCGGTGTTTGTGTCGGCCACTAGGGTCGCTTATCTTACTCACACAGTCAGCTACCTCATTGCGCCTCTTTTTTTCTTTGCGTCATGTGCTGTTTGGGGAGGGTTTTTTGGAAGGGCCATCCTGCGTGACACTGCAGTGCCACTCCTAGATGGGCCCGGTGTTTGTGTAGGCCACTAGGGTCGCTTATCTTACTCACACAGTCAGCTACCTCATTGCGCCTCTTTTTTTCTTTGCGTCATGTGCTGTTTGGGGAGGGTTTTTTGGAAGGGACATCCTGCGTGACACTGCAGTGCCACTCCTAGATGGGCCCGGTGTTTGTGTCGGCCACTAGGGTCGCTTATCTTACTCACACAGTCAGCTACCTCATTGCGCCTCTTTTTTTCTTTGCGTCATGCGCTGTTTGGGGAGGGTTTTTTGGAAGGGACATCCTGCGTGACACTGCAGTGACACTCCTAGATGGGCCCGGTGTTTGTGTCGGCCACTAGGGTCGCTTATCTTACTCACACAGTCAGCTACCTCATTGCGCCTCTTTTTTTCTTTGCATCATGTGCTGTTTGGGGAGGGTTTTTTGGAAGGGACATCCTGCGTGACACTGCAGTGCCACTCCTAGATGGGCCCGGTGTTTGTGTCGGCCACTAGGGTCGCTTATCTTACTCACACAGTCAGCTACCTCATTGCGCCTCTTTTTTTCTTTGCGTCATGTGCTGTTTGGGGAGGGTTTTTTGGAAGGGACATCCTGCGTGACACTGCAGTGCCACTCCTAGATGGGCCCGGTGTTTGTGTCGGCCACTAGGGTCGCTTATCTTACTCACACAGCGACCTCGGTGCAAATTTTAGGACTAAAAAAAATATTGTGAGGTGTGAGGTATTCAGAATAGACTGAAAATGAGTGGAAATTATGGTTTTTGAGGTTAATAATACTTTGGGATCAAAATGACCCCCAAATTCTATGATTTAAGCTGTTTTTTAGGGTTTTTTTAAAAAAACACCCGAATCCAAAACACACCCGAATCCGACAAAAAAAATTCGGTGAGGTTTTGCCAAAACGCGGTCGAACCCAAAACACGGCCGCGGAACCGAACCCAAAACCAAAACACAAAACCCGAAAAATTTCAGGCGCTCATCTCTACAAGCTGTAAGGAGTATAGCCCATCACATGCCCCGCCTATGCAGAAGTAACAGCCACCAACATACGGAGCTCACCAGATTGGTCAATACAGTTGAACTAATGCGGGCAGACAATATCCCCATGCTAGATACATTTCAAAGAGAGTCATGGACGACAATATACGACTACATCAAACATACTTGCAAATAATACAAGCCAACCAAATCACACAAGACACAATGCTGAGAGTCATGGAGAATCACACGGCGGCAACTAGAGACTTACATGCTACTATGACGACGCTTACACAGCATCTAATGCATCAAGAACAACAGACAAGCTCGAGTTCCGGACCAACAACCCCCTTGGTTACACTAGTAACATCCCCTCTAAGACGCTCGAGCAGAAGTCGGCAACACACCAGAGGAAAAGGGCCAGCCCCCTCGAGTGGCAGACCGCATAATTAGATGTGCGTAAGCATGTTGAGGGAATGTTAATTGTTGAGTTACATTATGCAGCATTGGTGTGTATTCACAATTCAGTTAAGATCACAAGTTTACTGTTAAAAAGTATTTGTTCAACTCGACTAATGTGCAAGTAAAAACAAGGTACTGTACTACATCATATTCTTGCTTTATTTTTGGTGCAATTACATTACACGTATAATTGGATAATGTTATCATATGCAAGCCATAGAGGCAAGCACAATTCACATAACAAACACCAGTGTATTTGTGATTTACAGCAGTAGTTAATCAACCACTAAGCCAAAGTCAAATGGTAACAGTAGCAGGGGAATAAAGTAATGCATGTTCAAAAATTAAAATCACAAACCAGTACAGTATTAATGTATGGTACATACAATGTTAAACAACATAAAAGTAAGCAAGGACACAACAAAGTGTATTGTTGGGGTTACAATACAGTGAGGTTATAAAACATACACTAACAAACACGTAAAAATTACATACTTAAAGAAAAAATAGTGTTCGCATGCAAACACGCCTGCCAAAAGCAGTTCTATTTGAAAAACGTACTTTAGTACGATTCGTGCATATTTGCGGCAGAGTTGATGGTATTTACGGCCGAAAACACAAATGCGAATCAGTAGTACATTAACGTATTCTATACAATTACTGTCAAAATTGACCGATGGTGTAGTCATTCATATTTGTGTTCGAGTCGGGGGAAAAAAATACGAATGCTGAAAGTCCGGCCGCATATCTGGGTTAGTAAATTACCGATTCCACACTTAGAAGAAATTATTGAAATCGAATCAATTCGATTAAAAACGAAATCTTAGTAAATATACCCCCATGTTTTTTGCATTTTTGTGGTTTGTGTGGATAGTTTTGTCATCTGGGACCCCCAATTGTAGAAATGCTTACCCTCTCGGGGCTCACTTCGCTCGCCACTCTTCGGGCTCGGTGGCTCGCTGCGCTCACCACAAGGATTATAACCAACTCTATGCCGACAGGGATAGAGAAAGTATGAAATAATCCAAAAACATGTAAATTTTAAAAATAAACCTGTGTCTACCTTTTTTATGTCAACCATTTTCATGTCGACCTATTGACCCTGTTGACCTTTTGACCCTGTCGACTTAATGTCTGTCTAACATATGGTGTTTATCTACTGACTGTCTAACTAGACACTGTCTATCTATCAACCGGATACCGTTTGTGTGTGGTGGTGTGTTACAGTAGAGCCGGCCCTAGGCATAGGCAAACTAGGCAAATGCCTAGGGCATTTGGAATGCCTAGGGGCATAAGCAGCTTCTGCTGATTAAAATGATATGCAGCATGCCTATATTCTGTGTGTGACTTCAGCTCTATATGCATCCGAAATGCCTTACTAATGTGCGGCATTATGTGTATTAGGTGTACTACAGTACTTGGTGCCGAAATGTATAGAAAGTGCACTACTGTGTGGTCTAATGTGAATAAAGAGCAATATGGTGTGGTGTAATGTAAATAAGGGGCACTACTGTGAGGAGTAACGTGGTACTACTGTGTGATGTAACGTGAATAAGATACACTATTGCATGATATAATGTGAATAAAGTTGCAGTACTGTGTGGCGTAATTTTAACTCAGGGTATTATTGTGTGGCCATGCCCCTTCCAGGCAAGAACACGCACCGTTTTGGGCTGTGCACTGAATGTGCACACTATTCCTATTTAAAATATTGGGGGTCGGAGCACCAAAATGAGGACTGGTATGGGTGAGGGGTGCTGGGAAAGGGGTGCAGGGTCAGAGGCGGAACTATCATCTGTGCAAGGGGGCACCAGCCAAAATCTTGCCTAGGGCATCATATTGGTTAGGGCCGGCTCTGTGTTACAGTAGTGTAAAGTTTATATTTTATTTTTGTGCGTTTGCTTGTCTTATCTATCTTGTGTGTAAGCTGTTTGTATGAAGGGGGGGGGGGGAGTTATTTGAGAGAAGGATAGGAAGCCTGAGGTAGGGGGATGCACAGACAGTGGTGGAGGAGCTGGAAGCAGGGTTGGACAGCCATCCAGGGAGGAATGTGAAGTTCCTATATAATGAGAACATGGCATCAATGTCAGCAATTGTGCTCAATTAATAATTTATACTTGGGAATCAGGATGCCCAAAAAATGAAGCTTAAGCAGCAGACATGGGGGTAAATTTACTAAGATGGGAGTTCTATTTAAGATGGGATCTTGCTCATAGAAGGTGCTAGATAAATAAGAAGTAGAATCAAATTGGTTGCTATGGGCAACATCCCATCTTAAATAGAACTCCCATCTTAGTAAATTTAGCCCATGGTCCACTGCAGAGGTGGATTTATACCTCATGGGGCCCTAAACAAAGCACAGATTTGGGGCCCCCTTCCTCAAACAAACCATAGCGCTATATTTTTGTTCCCGATTTATGCCCCTTACATTATTTGTCGTTTTTCCTTATATTTAACTTCTTAAAGCTTGTCAGGTGCTCTCACTATGGATCCGCCATCGGCCGTTTTGAGCTTTAACTGCAAGCAGCGACTTACATCAGCAGCGTGACCCCAGTATCATTGCCGGATGCCTGAGCACAGGAGACAGCCGACACACTGCAGCACTCAACATACCACCTCTGCCACTGGCTACCCGAGTACCGGAGCCAGCAGCTATGATACAGCTCTCCACCTTTACCACTGCTGCTGGCTGCCAGAGCTGGGACCACAGCCATTACATAAAGAGAGGTGAATTAGCGGAACTATTTGTTTTTCATTTTGATTGTCAGTGTAAAATGTAATAAATTCTGTCAAAGAAGACAGCACCCTTATCACACCAGTGCCCGAGGCCAACCCACTGCTCACTGCAACACAGCAGTTCTGGGACCACACATTCTGCAATATTGGCCCATCTGCCTATTATCAGCTGCAACATCACAGCATGACAATATGTGGATTAAATATATATATATATATATATATATATATATATATATATGTATATTTATTTTTTTTAAGAAAATCATCCGAAAGCTCCTCATAAATTACATTTTTTAAAGTATATATTAGGAAGAACCTATTTGCTATGATACTGGGTGGTGTGATGTTAGTGTATTAGAATGCTTAATATTTGTAGACACTCCCTTAGTAATATGTGTAAGCCTGAATCTTCCGTGATGGTCCCTGGGACCAGGGGGATGCTGGGAAGTGGGTGGTCCAGTGTGCAGTGTGCCTGGAGTTGGTGATGGAATAAAAAACAGCACAGCAGTGAACTCACATGTCTCTGTGTCCTGATGACTGGATTTACAAACATATGAACAAAACATGGTGTCAGAAGAAGTTTAACTTGGACTGCTAGTGCTCTCAGAGTGTGAAAGAATCTTGCAGAAGTCTGTAAGGCTGTGATACTCAGTGTCTGCAAAGCCTGCCGTGTGCTCCTCTCTTCAAACAGTGAGTAACCATGGATAAACTGGCTCCTCCAACCGGCATGCTGATGTCTGGTAACTTGTCTGAAAGCTGGAAAAGATTTAAGCAAAGGTTTAATATATATCTTGCTGCATATGGAGCTGATACAGAGGCTGACAAAACTAAGGCATCCATTTTCCTCCATGTGATAGGAGAGGATGTGCTGGACATTTATAACAGTTTTCAGTTTGCTGAGGGGCAGAATATGGTGCTATCTTCTATAATGCAAAAGTTTGAAGATTACTTTGTGCCAAGGAAAAATGTGACATATGAAAGATATAAGTTTTTCACATGTGATCAGAAGTCTGTAGATGGATTTGATCAGTATGCTACAGAGCTGCAATCACTCAGTAAAACCTGTGAGTTTGGTGATTTAAAGGATTCACTGATTAGAGATCGTATTGTCTGTGGAATACATGATAATGGACTCAGAGACAGACTGCTGAGAGAGCAAGACCTAACACTAGACAAGGCAGTGACTATGTGTAGATCTGCAGAAATAACTAGATTTCAAGCCAAAACGTTACACAAGGAAGTTGATGCTGCTGTCCATGTAGTGCAGAAAACAGAGTCAAGCAAACCTCCATTCTCAAGAATGAAGCAGTCTAAGCAACAGTCTAAAAAGGAAATGTGTAGTAGATGTGGAAATGCTCACAATCCTAAAATGTGCCCGGCTTATGGTAAAACCTGCATGAAATGTGGTAGACTTAATCACTTTGCCAAATGCTGTAAAATGAAAAGTGAAACAACCAATGTGCATGCATTGAACCTTTAACTGTGAACGAGATAGTCATTCCCTTTAACCTTGATACTGGCGCGCAGGTGAATTTAATATCGTTTCAAGACTATAAGACTTTTAGAGTAAAACCTTAAATTCATCCAGCCAAAGTGAAAGTTACAGGGTACACTGGGGAGGAAATTCCTGTGAAAGGTACATGCTTAGTGACACTGAAATATAAGGGACAACAGTTTAAAACATCTCTACTGATTGTGGATAAAAATGTGCAACCGATTCTAGGATTAAGTTCCTGTGAGAAACTGAGCTTGCTAAAGAAAGTTTTTATGGTGACATCAGAAGTAGAGGATGACTGCAAATCGATGTTTACAGAATACAGAGACTTGTTTGAAGGTCTAGGTTGTTTGCCTGGAGAGCATAAAATAAATATAGACACGCAAGTTTCTTCAGTGATACACCCCTGTAGAAAAGTGCCGTTTGCACTGAGAGAAAAACTGAAACAAGAGTTAAATCACATGAAAGCCTTGGGTGTGATACAGAAAGTTGATGAGCCTACTGAATGGGTAAGCTCCTTAGTAATTGTTGAAAAGAAAAATGGACAACTCCGAATATGTCTAGACCCCAGAGATTTAAACAAAGCTATTAAGCGAGAACATTTCAAACTACCAACCAGAGATGAAATCATGTCGCAATTTGCGGGAGCAAAATGGATCAGTAAATTGGACGCATCTTCAGGACTCTGGCAAATGAAGCTAGATGAGGCCAGCTCAAAGCTTTGTACATTTAACACACCAGAAGGTCGATACAGATTTCTTCGACTACCATATGGAATATTGTCTGCTCCAGAAGTATATCACAAAAAGATACACATGATTTTTGAACATATTCCAGGTGTTGAAACAATGATGGATGACATTATTGTCTGGGGATCTACAAAGGAAGAACATGATTCTAGATTGAGACAAGTAATGGAACTTGTCAAGAAAGTGAATCTAAAGCTAAACAAGGACAAATGTTAATTTGGCGTGAATACACTTACCTTTATGGGCGACGTGGTCTCGGATCAAGGTGTAAATCCAGACCCAAGGAAAATATCAGCCATAGTGAACATGGAACGTCCTAACATCAAAGACGACGTCAGAAGATTCCTAGGAATGATTACTTACTTAGGAAAGTTTATTTCTCAACTCTTTGAACGAACAGCCTCTCTTAGATGGTTGTTGGACAAAGATAACGAGTGGATGTGGTTACATGAACAAGAAGAAAGTTGGCAAAACTTGAAACAGATCATTACAGAGCAACCAGTGCTAAAATTATTTGACCCTGCAAAAAGAATAAGAATTTCAGCAGATGCTTCGCAATTTGGCCTAGGCTCAGTGCTGTTACAAGAACATGAGGATACATGGCAACCAGTAATCTATGCATCAAGAGCACTGACAAGTGCTGAAACAAGGTATGCTCAGATAGAAAAAGAACTTCTAGCGATCACGTATGCATTATTATTATTATTATCCTTTATTTATATGGCGCCACAAGGGTTCCGCAGCGCCCAATTACAGAGTACATATGCACATAATCAAAACAGGAAAACAGTGACTTACAGTTGAAGACAATATAGGACAAGTACAGGGTAACTAAGCATAACTACACCAGTCTGATGCATGTGAGCGATTTCATCAGTTTGTGTATGGTCAAACATTTACAGTGGAAACTGACCACAAGCCATTGGTAGCTATCATGATTAAATCATTACATGACTGTCCCATGAGAATTCAATGAATGCTTATCAGACTACAGAAATATGATGTACACTTGCTGTACTGTCCCGGCAAATACATGTACATTGCTGATACACTTTCTCGTGCTGTGGACAAAAGTGAAGGTTCCAAAAGTCTGATGGATGAAGAGATAGAAGCCTATGTTAATTTGATCGTAGCTTCTCTACCAGTGTCTCTTGCAAGACAAGAACAGATTAGGAAAGAAACTGAGACAGATGACACAATGAAAGTGTTGAAAGATATCATTCTGAAAGGTTGCCCGCTGTCTATCCATGATTATTGGATGTACCGCAATGACCTTACAGTTGTCGATGGTATTATTTACAAAGGCAATAGGTTTGTCACACCTGCACGACTAAGAAAAACTATGCTGTGCAAGATACATGAAGGCCTCTTAGGAGAAAAAAAATGTAAGCGGAGAGTGCGTGAAGTTATATATTGGCCAAGAATGAACCAAGACATAGCACAGACTACAGCTACATGTGAATTTGTGTCTTACATATAGACCGAAATAACAAGTCGAGCCACTGAGTCCTCACGCAGTGCCAGAGAGACCGTACCAGAAAGTTGGCACAGATTTGTTTGATTGTAATGGGAAAACATACATTGTTGTGACTGATTATCACTCTAACTACCCTGAGGTGAAGACACTACATACAACTACTAGTAAAGCCATTATCAATTGCATGAAGTCAATCTTTGCAAGGCATGGTGTCCCTATGGAAGTGTTCACTGACAATGGTCCTCATTTTTCCAGTGCTGAATTTAGACAATTTGCTGATGAGTGGGAATTTGTCCATACTACGTCAAGTCCCCACTATCCATGCTCAAATGGGTTGGTGGAAAGTTCAATAAAAACTGTAAAGAGTCTCATGAAAAAAGCTCAAGAAGGTAAAGAAGATTTCTACAAAAGTCTTTTAATATTCCGCAGTACATCTTTACAGAATGAACTTTCTCCTGCACAAATGCTGATGGGAAGGAGGATTAGAGCAAATATCCCGATACATGATGAACTGCTTAATAAACATAACTCAGCGTTGGTCAGGCTGAGTAAGAAACGTCAACAGGCGAAACAGAAACTGTTCCATGACAGGCGAGCAAAAAGCTTATCTGATCTAAAATCGGGTGACCAAGTCCATCTCAGAGATCACGAGAAAGGTATTTGGGTGCAGAAAGGGATTGTGCAAGCACAAGTAGCACCAAGATCTTATACTATACGTACAGAGCGTGGAACGGAAGTAAGAAGAAATCGGGTGGATTTAAGATCTCAACCTAACCATAATGAAGACAACATGACTGAAGAATACCCTTCATCTGACATGTATGATGATCCTCATAATGGTGAACAAACCACGATTCTAGAAAGGTCCAACATGGTCGATGAAACACAGACTGTGTATGAAAGACCCAAAAGGGAAATACGCAGACCTGAGAGACTCATTGAAACGTGTTAGATGATGTTCTTAATCTGACGTTGTTAATTGTTGCACTGAAGCGTACAGGGCTTATCTTTAAAGAAAAGAGGATGTGATGTTAGTGTATTAGAATGCTTAATATTTGTAGACACTCCCTTAGTAATATGTGTAAGCCTGAATCTTCAGTGATGGTCCCTGGGACCAGGGGGATGCTGGGAAGTGGGTGGTCCAGTGTGCAGTGTGCCTGGAGTTGGTGATGGAATAAAAAACAGCACAGCAGTGAACTCACATGTCTGTGTCCTGATGACTGGATTTGCAAACATATGAACAAAACACTGGGTAAACATCATGCCAATCACGACCGTTGCGCCCCCCCTGAAAAACAATAAATTTACACCCTCCCATACTTTACAAAGGGACACACACATAATGCTCCCTGTAATAGTGACGCTTACACACACAATGAACCCTGTAGTAGTGGCGCTTATACACAACGCATCCTGTACCAGTGACACTTACACACGTAAAACTCCCTGTATCAGTGACACTTACACACGTAACACTCCTTGTATCAGTGACACTTACACATATAACACCCACTGTACCAGTGACACTTACACATGTAACACCCCCTGTACCAGAGACACTTACACATATAACAGCCCCTGTACCAGTGACGCTTACACATGTAACACCCCCTGTATCAGTGACACTTACACATGTAACACCCCCTGTATCAGTGACACTTGCGCATGTAACACCCCCTGTACCAGTGACACTTTCACTCACTCTCTTTCAAGCCAATTACATACCTAAGGAAGTCTGGCTGGCCGAAGCTGTATGTAGTAGTTCATACTCCTGTGTAGCAGGCTGCTGGTCCCATGTAGCTCCTCCCTTTATTCACATGCAGCCCCGCCCCTTTTAGGTCCATAGTCACACTGTGCTGGCTGTTACAGGGGAGGGGGAGAGGAGGCTTCATGCTGCCGGCGCCCTCCCCCAGTCAGTGTATGCCATTGCCGCCACATACCCATCACAGTCAGTGTAAGAAAACGCTGCACTAGAAGCACTTACCAGCCTTCACGCTTCACTGGCACGCATCACAGGCCGGATCCTCTCTACCGTGCGTGTGACGTCATGGCACAACATGGACTGACTGACACACAGCATGCAGAGGAGAGCACTGGAGCTGGCACCTGGTGGCTGTCTGATAACCGACAGCCTGCTAGGAGTATTAAGCCAGCCCAGCGCTCAAGCATTTTCATTGGAACTTGCAATTCGGATCTGTCATCGGGACCCCTGACACCTGCCAGGCCCTAGGCAGCCACTTTGGCTGCCTAGCAGTAAATCTGCTTCTGGTCCACAGTTGTGCAGGTGGTGTGTGTCTCTGTGGCTTGGGTAGCTCAATCAGCCCTGCTCTTCTCTGTTTGCAGTGTCACAGATTGGCTCCCAGTCTCCAGACTCCCCCTGGGGCAGAATGACTGGAGAACTCTGTCGCCTGTCGACATCCGGCTCTTACTTCCAAACCACCTCCGGAATGTGTCATTGTTATCCAATTTCTCCCCCAGCCACTTGACTACCACGACCAGGCCATCTCTCCCTGGTTTCAACACTGCGCTCCCCAGTGGCCATTTTAACAGAAGAGGCCCTGTGCAGGGGCTGGGCTCCCTCCTCTGCACAGCGCAGTATTCTCAGGCTTTGTGCCGGAGGTCTCCGGAAACATGGCACACACTATGTTCCGTAGACCAATCTCACTACTGTGCATGCACGGTGGCCATTTTTGGTGTGATTTTGGCTGCGGCTACAGCACCCGACGTGGGACTCCGAAGAGGTAAATATTAAACTATGGGTGCAGTGTGTGCGGTATGGGTCCCCCCTCACCACTTAGAGAAATGCCAATGGCACTCCTCATCAGGTAAGCAGCCAAGCCATGCAGCTCCACTCTCCTCTGTCTGCCAACTGCAACTGAACTTCTCAACTGCTGCCCACTGCAGGGTTCTCTCTCCTGCTCAGAGTTATTTCTCACTGCACATGGGGGTTCTAGAAAAGTCTCTGGCACTTTCTCTGGTCATGCCACTATAATTATGTTCATTTCCTATGTACAATAGCACCATACTGTAATACATTTAATAAACATTTTAATATAATAAAAGACAGTACATCTATACTATACATATATGCACTTTTCCACTACCTCTTTTCCATAACCCCCCCTTATGTGGACCATAAATAGGGAATTTTAACTTTTTTCCCATTGACACGTTGGTTGTTATTAACCCTATTTTACCTCCCATCATAATCTGCTAAAAATACAGTGAGACTCCTGCGTATGTACTGTGGTACCTCTACTGCTGAATGCCCCCTGGCTCCTGCATCCTGGGATTAGGGTTAAGTACAGTGGGGAAATACTTACTGAAACCAACGGTTCCTCTGGTCTGACCCAGAAGTGATGGTCACATAACCACTGGGACCCAAAAGCCATGCCGGAGTGAGAAGGTAAGAGACCACTAGACCAGTAGGGATGGTTTTGCTACCATTGATCATGTCAGCATGTCATCCGGGTATACGTGATGAATTTCATCATGGTCACTGCTGACATGCCTATCGATATTTCAACCATGTCGACATTCTCATGTCAAACTGATGATTGTTGATACGATCGCTGTCGACAAATCCTAACACACCACTTTCATACTGGTCGAACTATGCGTGAAGTTCACCTAAAGTATGTAGAAGGATGGAAGGAGGGATTCAGCTGGTTCCCTTAACATTAGTCATGTTATGGATACTGTCTGGCCCTGGTATGGCATGTCTTCATTGTACAGGCAGGGCCAGATTAACTATGGGGCAGATGGAGCTCCAGCTCCAGGCCTCCAAATAAAAATAGGCCCATCATCCTGGCAGCAAGATGACGACCTGCTGCATGACAATCAATCAAAATTGTATAAATATTGTTTTTGTAGTTTTCTCTCAAAATTATATATATTTTCTATGTTTATGTATTTAGGGAGGCATTGGGGCTCATAATGTTTAGGGTGTACACACCCACATAGTTCTGGCCAAATCCACACAGCACTGGTCACAACTCCTCCACTTCTCAGTATAGGCCCTTGAAAAATGTTATCTCTAGGCCCATGTGGCCATTAATCTGGCCCTGTGTACATGCATGCAGAACTTGCCAGTACCCTCTAGAGGGGTAATTCAGAGTTGATCGCAGCAGCAAATTTGTTAGCAGTTGGGCAAAACCATGTGCACTGCAGGGGGGGGGGGGGGGGGGGCAGATAGATTTGGGCGGGTTGTTATGTTTCTGTGCAGGGTAAATACTGGCTGCTTTATTTTTACACTGCAATTTAGATTTCAGTTTGATCACACGACACCCAAATCTAACTCTCTTATATCTGCCTCTCCTGCAGTGCACATGGTTTTGCCCAACTGCTAACAAATTTGCTGCTGCGATCAACTCTGAATTAGGCCCTATGAATTTATATACAGCATAGAGACTCCTTCTTCTGGCCATATACTGGACTATGCGCTAACACTTGTTCCCCAGTGAGGACATCTTTTGCTTATTAAATTGCACAAAACCCATATGCAAATGGAATGCGGTCATGTGACCGGCGCTCGAGATCCTGGCAGTCACCATGCTGAATCCCGAGCGTTCAAAATGCTGGCCGACGGAATGCCGACCCACAGGGACTAGTCCCACTCGTGAGTGTCCACAATACCCATAGAGTGGGAACAGAACCTGCGTGGCGAGCGCAGCTTTGTTGCACTCAGGGTCGGTGTGCTGACCGCCAGGATCCCGGCCCATGCAAACATATATAGTAGCCTTATAAGAGTTGAGAATTTCAAGTACCATTCCAGGCAGCAGAGCACACCCCTGTTATAATGCTCTGCAAGTGAAGTGGAAATGTTTTCTTTATTTAGAATTATGATTTAAAATACCTCTGTGTTGTACAGCATGGATAACCCCTGCCAAATTGAATGACTTAATAGTTGGCCGCCACAGGCATTCCTTAAATAACATAGTTCAGTAGGGGGTATATGTCTTTTGTAAAAGTTCTGAAAAATCTTACTGAATTTGTTTTTCTACAATTAATAAATCTTATAAAATGCATTTTATTCTTTTATAGAGCTGGTTCCATCTTATATTTTCCCTCTTTAAACTGTTGAAAGGGTTTAATCTGGAACTGTGTGACACCAATTAATGCTAAGTACATAATTTATGGTGCTCAGACAAATACAGTGTATGTATTTTTATTATTTTACATAGCTATGTTTTTTATTTAATTTATAGGTAAGGTTTATTTTCCCTTCTAATCAGGGGCATTTTAAGAGAGGAAGGGGCCCGTGTGCACATGCTGTGTGTGCTGCCTCCTCTCTGCATCACTGTAGACTCTATGCATGTGCAGGTCTCCGGGAACATTGCGCATGCCATGTTATCAGTGACTAATCTTTATTGCACATGCACAGGTCTCTGGAAACATGGCAGCCACCGTGTTCCTGAGACACATCTCTACTGCGCCATTTTCTGAGTGATTTCTACAGCATCAGCGGGGAAATAAGTAATTAAACATGGGTGAAGGGTGCGCAGTGTGGCCCCCTGGACCCACTGCGCACATTATAGCTATGCTTCTAATGCTGAGTAACTCAAACTGATGTAAGTTATTATTATACATTATAGATGAGTAAATCACGGCTAATTTGTTCCTAATTGAGGCAAAGCAAGACATTTTTTTTCGTTCCCTGGACTGCTCATCTGCACAGTGTTTTTAAATTCACATTTTGCGCATTTCTAGTCTTTGTTACAGCTGGGACGAATTTGGTCAATTCTTTCTGCTCTGTGATGCAGTTGGCGTAGGGCCAGCAACACTTCAAATCAAAATGAACACAATTTCAAACAAGCCAATACTTAGCTGAGCAATTTAAAAAAAACTATCTGTTATTTACACTGCCAACCTCTAGTCTGCATATCTATCTGTACTCATCAATCACACAATGTGCTCCAATGTAATAAAGTGATTATCAAAACCTCGTACAGAAACAACAAAATGCATCGCTTGTCTGTGAATCTTATATTGCAGTAGATCCTCCCAAAACTTTGCCACCTGGATATTTGTCTGTCTATAGATATATACTATAGATAGGTGGACAGACAGACAGACAGACAGACAGACAGACAGACAGACAGACAGACAGACAGACAGATAGATAGATAGATAGATAGATAGATAGATAGATAGATAGATAGATAGATGTACTAACATATGTGATCAATGGAATACAGGAAAGCAGGAAGTCACAAACTAAAAAGTCTAATTTTAAAGTAGTAATAACGCTTTTCTTTGTAAGAGGATGGGGGTTTATCTTGGCTTCCTTCTTTTTAAGAAGAGGCATTCCTCTTTTTTTCATTTGTTACGGCATAGCGTGCTATGGGTACTGTGTTGCCTGATCTGTTTATTAAGCTTCGCTTTCTGGTGCTAAGTAACGCCATCTTGGGTGTTATCCTACAGTATACCCTTTATTGGGGAACATACAAGGCTGGAGAAGCCACACAGGGGGCTAGATGCATCATCACTTCGAAAGTGATAAAATGGAGAGTGAAAAAGTACCAGCCAATCAGGTCCTACCTGCCATGTCACAGGCTGTGTTTGAAAAATGTCAGTTAGGAGCCGATTGGCTGGTACTTTGTCACTCTCCATTTTATCACTTTCCAAGCGATGATGCATCTAGTACAGAATCAGATATCTCTCTGCACATGCGCGTCCACTGACTGCACATGTGGCAACCGTAGGTTTTAAATAAGTATGGTAGTTGAACTGAATTGTCCGTTTGAGCCTCATCGTTCATGCAATGCAAGTTACACATCGGTAATGACGTCATTATGTCAACCCCCCTTTTCATCCCCTTAGGAGAGGTTTATTAAAACTTTTATTACGTAATTTTCCTATTTCCCACCTGAAGAATACCTATGTTAAATTTCAGCTTTCAAACATACATATCGGGAAGTAAGAGAATTAGTGATGAGTCAGTGAGTGCGTGAGTGACGGCTTTTGCATATATATATATATATATATATGTGCTGCATCACTAGATTGCTCTCTGTTGTCTTTTATAACAGTAGCAAGAGTTCCTCTGCATTATAAAGAGTCAATTAGACTTCTCTATTCTGTCAATATTGCATAGAGGTCTCTAGAATTGCATCTGCAGTAAACACTAATTAGATGGAGCTCAGTTATGTATGATTAGAGCTCTTTAAAAAATTCAATGTTTCATTGGCTATATGAAACCACACCCTTAATGTTTGATCACTTATGTTTCTCTGTTGCAGCCGGGTGGCAAATAGCCAGTACCGCTTACTTGTGTTCGCCAGTCCTCAATGGGCTCTACTGTGTAGGAGCATGCCACATAGCTCACATGTCTTCTTCGCCTCCTCCTCTCCTGTTCCTTGAAACTAGGCAGCAAAGCATTTGCATGCACATGTAAAATGGAAGTGGAGTGAGAAAGTTATAGGGTAGACTGGTTAACCGCTAGTAATTCTCTCCTTGAGCTGACATTTCCTCTACAGGTCAACTATGCTTCTTTCCCTCAAGAGGCTTGCTACTTGCTAGTTCAAAAAGTATATCCTTTCCATGGATTTTCCTAGTGAGATCCCAGTCTGACATTAGAACAGAAAAAAGTTCCTGGAGTACAGGGACAATAAATACAGAATTGAGCTAACAAGAGGACATCAAAACTTAAAGCAAAATAAATGTTTTTTTTTTTAATATAATTTCAAGGGGCATATTCATCATGAAAAAATTGTGCAATGAGAATTTTTAGTTTTCAATTCTCATCGTATCCCCTCACATTTTTTTGAGTATTTACTATGCCCCCAATCAGAAGATTATCACTTCTGAATAACTGGTCTTTTTGAGAAGTTAGTTTTTGGGAAAGTGATTATATTCCCCTCTGGCTGGCCAACCCCCCCCCCCCCCACCCCCCCTACACCTATGGCACCTTATACCCGGCCACTGAAAGAATCACTGCAGCCACAGCACTCCCTCCCCCGGGGGCCACTGCATCCCGACTACAGAAAGACACTGCATCCACGGCCCCCTAACCCCCTTTCCCCCCACATGGCTTCGTATTGCAGATAGGATCACTGCAGCAGTGGCACCAACCCCACGGTGACCTCCCCCCTTCCCGCGGCATCTTAGGGAGTGCTGCAGCTGTGCCTCAGTGTTTCGCTGCCTTCATGACTCTTGTTGCTTCCTCAGTTGGTAGAAGCCTATATCCAACTAGGACATAGGCTTCTTTTGGTCTCTGTAGCAGATATATTGCATTGAGTGCTTTAGCTACAGTACATGTAAGTGTCTAAATGATACTGCACTTTAAAATTACCAGAACAAAAGAAATAACTCCCCTTTAAATAAATGTGCTGATGTTGAATGATTCAGGAATAAATTACATCTTACTGTGCAGTTTACTATATAACCCTTCTGTGAATGGCACTAATAAATTATTAGCCACCAGGTTATCCTCTATGTCTTTTCTCCGACATGCTATAATGTGAAATTGCATGGGATTCTTTGATCTTTCTTCTTAGCCGTTTGAGTTAATAGTTTTAACAAATATCGGTATTCAAGGCAGAATATTTCATTTTCATTGTGCTAAAACATTTTGTTCCCACTTTAATCACATCATTCTGAGAAAATTCAGCTACTGCAGACACTATCAAAAAAATTCTACTCTGAGAAAACGGCTTCATTGTTTTAAACAAAATCAAGTTCATAATTTAAACACACAGAGTGAGCAGTTTAGTTGGCTAAAGATACAGCGCAAAATGAATTCCTAACTGTTCTTAGTCTAGACTTTTCCAATGCATAGTTGTCTTGAAAAATGAACTCCTTCTGTGACTTTATGTCTCTGAATGCTGAAACTATTAAGAAATAGAACAAACCAGTCAACACTGTATATGCCTGCAATATATCTTAGTAATATCTATCCAAAAATGTGGAAAATAGCGATTTGCATTCCATTTGTAGCAAAGAAGAAAACACATAAAACAGATGGAGTTGACTGTAGGTTCCATCTAGTAACCACTACTGTATGCACATATCACAAAATATCATAGTTATAGTCTATACATTTCAAAAACATTTTGTAAGAGTGACACATTTTTTATATTTCTACCAATATAATATTAGAAAATTCTATAATTACATGGTTATCTTATACGTATATACTGGTATTTACTACTCATTTGCCTGGTTGCAAGCTAGTGTTGCCTCCAATCTCTGACAGGTGTCTTCCCCCACTTTTCCATCTCTGCCCCCCTATCCCACATCCACCGTCTCTCTCATCTCCGTCCCTCCACCCTGTCAGTCTCACTCTTTCATCTCTGCCCCCTCCCCTCTTTTTATCTTCATCCCTGCCCCTTTCCCTTCTTTTATATATGTGTGTCCCTCCTTCCCCCCCCCAAAACTCAGAATATGACAAAGATGTAACTAGGGTTTACATCACCTAGAGCAAATAAAACATCTCTCCAGTTGAGAACTGTTCTTTTACTTCTGGCGGCAATTTGAAAACACAAAATTAGAGAAATGTAGAAGCAGTCAAAATATTAGTATAACAGCACTGAATACCACACACACTGTTGTGGAATATAAATTATAGTGAATGACTGGGGTCCTAGGCTCCCAGAAAATGTAAGGAATTTGATTTTGTGAAATACATTTTTGCTGATTTTGTAACATTCTGCCATTACACGAGACTCAAATGTTAGGCCACTTCAAAAAGAAATACAGTTATCTGCTTTTATCAGGCAGTCGCTCTCTTCAAAGGACAATCTCAACTCTACTATAACTGATGGTCAGTCCTCCTCACTTCTGTTAGATAAATCTATCATACTGTAGGTTTGCAACTTTTTTCTTAAATGCTCTGCATTTTAACATACAAGCTATGTTGTCAGATAGCCTACTTCACTCTCAATTACCTCAGGGTCAGGCTCATCAAACTTCCAAAGTAATCTTACTCAAGTTATTTCAGGATTTAGAATCAGCCTCCTTTGTCTCTTCTGACCCTAGTCTTGGCATTTCAGCTTATATGGATAAAAAGAGCACCTATGTAATATTTCTTGTTTATTAACCATAATAAAGGAAAGAAATGTGCCCCCTGCAGTTACATAGAGTAGGGCACACATGTATATATTCTAGAACTGAACAGAACTGAGGAGTAATCGCCTTCTAAACCATCCCTAATACATAACTGCCCCTTTTGGGAATAAAAAGGTGATGACACGCAATATACTTTAGCTCTATCCTGAAATCATCTCTGAAGGCAGACCAGTCATCATATTCTTCTATATTTATTATCTATTTGTTACCTGTTATTTATATAGCACACACATATTCTGCAGCGCTTTACAGAGAGACTATTTAGCCATTCACATCAGTCTCTGCCCCAATGGAGCTTACAATCTATATTCCCTACCAGTGCCGTAACTAGACATTTTGGAGCTGTGTGCAAGAAACACCATTATGCTGCACAGTAGCACCGCTTATATGTTTTACACCAGGTAGAGCCCGCTTCTACACATTACGCCAGACAGAGTCCCCTTTTACGGCTCCTCTTCTGGATACATAGGCACCCAAATACATTTTAAAATATAACAAAATCATTTTTTTAATCTTACCTTTATCTTATTCTGTATAAGCTGGCTGGGGGCCGCCGTGCTCTGCCTGCAATTCATTATGGCTACTCCCGTCGTCTTGATGTGCGGAAAGTGGAGCTGGGGACACACGAGGAGGACGCTGGGACAAGAGGAGGGGTGCTTGTTATTAGAGGTGAGCCAGGGACAGGAGGAGATAGGAGACGGGGGACAAGAGAAGGAGCAGAGGTGCTGGGTATTAAAGGTGGAGGGGAGGTGGCATCCAGAAGACAGGAGGAGTAGGCTGTCACTAGCACATGTAGGAGGGGAGGTTTGAATATTAAAAAAAAACCCTGAATGGACTGATCCCTCTGTAATACATAGTAGAAGGGGGTGGCGCACTATCATTAGCTCTGCCCCTCCCGCATCCCCCCAATTTGCTCCATTATGTGGTGGCGGAGCATACGGATAAGAGTTGCCCAGCCCCATGAGTAAACTGGGTTTAACCTGTTCCTGAATGAAAATTAAGTGTGTGTGTATGTATGTGTTAAATATATAACATACCTATATACAGTATGTGCTTACTAGAGATATATGGTAAATATATTTATATAAAATGTGTGTCCAGTATGTTATGATTAACACATACATATACACACTTAATTTTTATTCAGAAGCAGGTTAAGCTCAGATATATATATATATATATATATATATAAATATATATATATATATATATATATATAAATACTCTGCGCTCCGGCACTCTCGGCCTCCCCCATAGGGTGTACCTTGCTCCGGTGCCCTCCTCAGGGTAAGCGACCCTTGTACATGCACAAATAGACAATAAGAGGCGGCACTCAGCAGACTTGTGATGCAAAATAAAAAAAGTGTAATAGGTACGGTCAACGTTTCGGGGACCACCTCCCCGTCTTCAGGACTGAAGACGGGGAGGTGGTCCCCGAAACGTTGACCGTACCTATTACACTTTTTTGATTTTGCATCACAAGTCTGCTGAGTGCCGCCTCTTATTGTCTATTTGTGCATATATATATATATATATATTTGCAGCATATTCATTTATGATATATATATATATATATATATATATATCATAAATGAATATGCTGCAAGTGCCACACCATTGAATAAAATATGTTATTTACTGTTTTTTTCAAGTGAGGGCATATATATCCCGCTGTATAACTACTGTGTTTTCTGAGGTGGGAGCCTGGGGACAAGAGGAGGCAGGTGTAGGGGACAGGAGGAGAGTAGTCTGGGACTACACAAGGAGGAGGGGTGCTGGGTAGGGGGAGCCGGCGGATTAAATTCAAAGAGCCGGGGACTGCTGGGGAGAGACGCGCCGCAGTGCTGTCAGGTCCTCATTCGCGGCAGGCACCTGGCCATTTCATATCTTGAATGCCCTGGACGAAATGATCTTAGAAAGCAGAGAGGGGGGGCGGGGCCACAGGTCTTCACTGACGGTACACTACACGGACACTCACAGGCATGCCGCACTTCCTCTGCAGCTCTCAGCGCTGCTGAAAATGGGACCGGCCAGGGGGCATCTATCATCCTGCCCAGTCCGCCTCTGCTTGTATGGTGGGTGCGCTCAGCAGCTGACAAGTTGAGCACATACCACTACATACAAGCGCTGCAGCGGTGGGAGGCAGGAAGTTAGGGAGAGTGCGAGCAGCTGGCCGTGTGGGTGGTGCTGCCAGATGGTGCGCCCACAGTGCAGTTGCGCTGTGTGCAATGCCCCTCTGGCACACACCTAGTTACGGCACTGTTCCCTACCACATGTACATGAACACACATTCACAATAGGGTTTATTTTGTTGGGTTCCAATTAACCTACCATGATATTTTTGGACTGTGGGAGGAAACCAGAGTACCCGGAGAAAACCCACCAAATATGGGGAGGATATACAAACTCCACAGTTAGAGCCATGGTGGGAATCGAACCCATGACCTCAGTGCTGTGAGGCAGTAATACTAACCATTACACCATCTATGGTGTCTAACTGACTTAGGCAATGGGGCTCCTTAGAATCACTGTAGATGTACATCTCTGAATGTAACTCAATAGTGTTTAGCATGGACCTGAAACGTTGCCTTGGACCTGAAACGTTTCCCGCAGGTGCTCTGAGTTGGGTTCTGGTTTCACTCATGGTTCCTCTACTCTATTACCCCACTTCAAGGTGCTCTTCCTCTTCACAGGTGCTTCCGTCCACCTTTACGGCTAGTGTCCCCTCCGTGGCACAAAGTCATCAGCACTAGGCCCCCTTGATGGTCATGGCCCTTTACAACTGTAAATGTATTCACATTAAACAAATAGTCTGCCTTCTAGACAAACTCTAATAGGAACTACAATTCATTCTGGTACATTAAATTGCCTCCATCATAGCACTACTTATGAAATTAATATTCCTCACATATTAAATTATTAACCCAAGAATTACCACCCACATTACAGAAACCCCCCTCCCCCCCCCCCCCCCCCACACACACATTTATTCTTTGGTCTCAGCACCACCACCTGTTTGCAGTAGATACCAGTACCATGTCAAATGAAGCCAGATGGAATTGGTACCAGTTGTGGGAATAAAAAAAATAAAAATAAAGGTGTCAAGAAAAATACATTTATTGCCTGCGACTACCAAAAGGATATATGGATGATCTATAGCTCCAATTATTTTATGGAGCTGAAAAATTGATATGTTTGACACTTGTCCTGTAATGCCCTATATGTAGAGTAAACCTAAAGTTGAATGACTGATTACTATAAAAAAATATTGTTTTACATTAGCACATGAGGAGTGCACAAAGTAAATATAATGTAATTTAGTAACTATTTATTTTTAATTAAATTACTTGTTTCTCCGCTTGGCTAAGTGCAAAAAAATATTTAGACAACATCTGCTTTCTCTCTGCAATTTCAGGCTACAAAGACAGACAAGTGCCTCCTCTTCCTGACAAAGTGCTTGACTATCGTGGGGATGGCTCAAAAAATGCACAAGTGCCTTTGGCTCTTTCCTACCTGAAGACTGTAGATAAAAACATATAAAAGTTTCAAATGCTGAGAACCAACAATATTGCCCAGAGTTATATACTATATATCTATATATGTGTATTTGTACATTATATATATGTTTACAAGGGTAAGTTGAAAATCATCCGTACTAGGTCGCTGTCTCCTCAATCACTGCTGTGCAGGTTTGAATGTGTTACGTCGGTTCATTTGTGACTGCAGTCCAAGAAAAATGTCTGCCCCACTTGTGATTTGCACGAAAGTAGAGCAGCGTGCACCAATTCGTTTTTTGTGGTCTGAGGTTGTATCTGGTGTTGATATTTATGAAAGACTTTGTGCCCTTGTGCGCAGTATTGAGAAAGTGTTTTGTCATGAAGAAGTGTGTATGAATGGATAGAGAAGTTCAAATATTTTTTTAAAGAGGGATTACAAAAGCTCAGTGACAGATGGACAAAGGGGGTAATTCAGATCGCAGCAGCAAATTTGTTAGCAGTTGGGTAAAACCATGGCCCTCATTCCGAGTTGTTCGCTCACTAGCTGCTTTTAGCAGTCGTGCAAACGCTAGGCCGCTGCCCTCTGGGAGTGTATCTTAGCTTAGCAGAAGTGCGAACGAAAGGATCGCAGCGATGCTGCAAAAAAAGATTGTGCAGTTTCTGAGCAGCTCCAGACCTACTCCTAGCTAGCGAACACTTCAGAAAGTTTAGTTCCTGATTTGACGTCACAAACACGCCCTGCGTTCTGCCAGCCATGCCTGCGTTTCTCCAGGCATGCCTGCGTTAGTATCTGACACTCCTGCGTTTTTCCACACACTCCCAGAAAACGGTCAGTTACCTCCCAGAAACACCCACTTCCTGTCAATCACTCTGCGGCCAGCAGTGCGACTGAAATGCGTCGCTAGACCTTGTGTAAAACTACTTTGGATGTTGTGAAAGTACGTTGCGCGTGCGCATTGCGCCTCATCCGCATGCGCAGAACTGCCAATTTTTTACCTGAATGCAGTGCAGCGACCGAAAACAGCTAGCGAACAACTCGGAATGACCACCCATGTGCACTGCATGGGGGGCAGACATAACATTTGCAGAGAGATTTAGATTTGGGTGGGTTATTTTGTTTCTGTGCATGGTAAATACTGGCTGCTTTATTTTTACACTGCAATTTAGATTTCAGATTGAACACACTCCACCCAAATCTAACTCTCTCTGCACATGTTATATCTGCCCCCCCCCCCTGCAGTACACATGGTTTTGCCCAACTGCTAACAAATTTGCTGCTGCGATCAACTCTGAATTAGTCCCAAAGTGTATTGAAAAGCAGGGATATTAAGTCTTAAAATTCTGTATTTGTCTTTTCAGAAAGTTGATTCAAATAAATTCTACAGCCAGAGGGGGTCATTCCGAGTTGATCGCTCGCTAGCTACTTTTTGCAGCCATGCAAACGCATAGTCGCCACCCACAGGGGCGTGTATTTTATCTGTGCAACTGTGAGAATGCTTGTGCAGCCGAGCAGTACAAAAAACAGTTTGTGCAGTTTCTGAGTAGGTCTGAACTTACTCAACAGCTACGATCACTTCAGCCTGTCTGGTTCCGGAATTGACGTTAGACACCCGCCCTGCAAACGCTTGGACACGCCTGCGTTTTTCCAACCACTCCCAGAAAACGGTCAGTTGACACCCATAAACGCCTTTTTCCTGTCAATCTTCTTGCGATCGGCTGTGCGAATAGATTCTTTGGTAAATCCATTGCACAGCAATGATCCGCTTTGTACCCGTACGATGCACTTGCGCATTGCGGTGCATACGAATGCTCAGTAGTGACCTGATCGCTGAGCTGCAAAAAACGGCAGCATACGATCAGGTCGGAATGACCCCCAGAGTGCGGATAATTTTTTACTTACGTGTGTGTGTGTGTGTGTATATATATATATATATATACATACACACACACACACACACACACACACACACACACACACACACGTACGTACGTACGTACGTACGTACGTACGTACACACACACACACACACACACACACGCACACACACACACATTGTAATTAAAAAACAGAAACACTTGTAAGACTGGTTATATTAAAATAAAGAAGGTGCAGATTTATGGTAAATAGATTTGTGTTTCTATGAAATGTTTTAAAAGTGTGGTGGGCAGCATGGATACACTCAGAGCCTGGATTAAACAGCAGACAGACCCCCCCCCCCCCCCCCCACCAACACTGAGACTATTAATGTTACTAAACGTAGTTAAATAACTAATTATATTACATTATATATATAACTCAGGATTAATAAACCAATGTAGCAACGTATTACAACATGCAAAACATCTCATCTAAACTAGAGATGAGCGGGTTCGGTTTCTCTGAATCCGAACCCGCCCGAACTTCATGGTTTTTTTCACGGGTCCGAGCAGACTCGGATCCTCCCGCCTTGCTCGGTTAACCCGAGCGCGCCCGAACGTCATCATGACGCTGTCGGATTCTCGCGAGACTCGGATTCTATATAAGGAGCCGCGCGTCGCCGCCATTTTCACACGTGCATTGAGATTGATAGGGAGAGGACGTGGCTGGCGTCCTCTCCATTTAGATTATAAGAGAGAGAGATTTACTGGAGCTTAGGACTAGGAGGAGTACTGTAGAAGTGTAGAGAGTGCAGAGAGTTTACTAGTGAGTGACCACCAGACAGTGCAGTTTATTTAATATATCCGTTCTCTGCCTGAAAAAAGCGATACACACAGTGACTCAGTCACATACCATATCTGTGTGCACTGCTCAGGCTCAGCCCAGTGTGCTGCATCATCTATATATATTATATATCTGTCTGACTGCTCAGCTCACACAGCTTATAATTGTGGGGGAGACTGGGGAGCACTGCAGTGCCAGTTATAGGTTATAGCAGGAGCCAGGAGTACATAATATTATATAGTGAGTGACCACCAGACAGTGCAGTTTATTTAATATATCCGTTCTCTGCCTGAAAAAAGCGATACACACAGTGACTCAGTCACATACCATATCTGTGTGCACTGCTCAGGCTCAGCCCAGTGTGCTGCATCATCTATATATATTATATATCTGTCTGACTGCTCAGCTCACACAGCTTATAATTGTGGGGGAGACTGGGGAGCACTGCAGTGCCAGTTATAGGTTATAGCAGGAGCCAGGAGTACATAATATTATATTAAAATTAAACAGTGCACACTTTTGCTGCAGGAGTGCCACTGCCAGTGTGACTGACCAGTGACCTGACCACACTGACCACCAGTATAGTTAGTAGTATACTTATATTGTGATTGCCTGAAAAAGTTAAACACTCGTCGTGTGACTTCACTTGTGTGTTGTTGTTTTTTTTATTCTATAAAAATAAAACTCATTCTGCTGACAGACAGTGTCCAGCAGGTCCGTCATTATATAATATATAATATATACCTGTCCGGCTGCAGTAGTGATATATATATATTTTTTATATCATTTATCATCCAGTCGCAGCAGACACAGTACGGTAGTTCACGGCTGTGGCTACCTCTGTGTCTGCACTCGGCAGGCAGTCCGTCCATAATTGTATACCACCTAACCGTGGTTTTTTTTTCTTCTTTATACATACATACTACTACGACATCTCTTTATCAACCAGTCTATATTAGCAGCAGACACAGTACAGTACGGTAGTTCACGGCTGTGGCTACCTCTGTGTCTGCACTCGGCAGGCAGTCCGTCCATAATTGTATACCACCTAACCGTGGTTTTTTTTTCTTTCTTCTTTATACATACATAGTTACATAGACATCTCTTTATCAACCAGTCTATATTAGCAGCAGACACAGTACAGTACGGTAGTTCACGGCTGTGGCTACCTCTGTGTCTG
This sequence comes from Pseudophryne corroboree, assembly GCF_028390025.1. NCBI lineage: Eukaryota > Metazoa > Chordata > Amphibia > Anura > Myobatrachidae > Pseudophryne > Pseudophryne corroboree. The sequence continues at coordinate 405,047,160 of NC_086452.1, forward strand.
CACTCGGCAGGCAGTCCGTCCATAATTGTATACCACCTAACCGTGGTTTTTTTTTCTTTCTTCTTTATACATACATAGTTACATAGACATCTCTTTATCAACCAGTCTATATTAGCAGCAGACACAGTACAGTACGGTAGTTCACGGCTGTGGCTACCTCTGTGTCTGCACTCGGCAGGCAGTCCGTCCATAATTGTATACCACCTAACCGTGGTTTTTTTTTCTTTCTTCTTTATACATACATAGTTACATAGACATCTCTTTATCAACCAGTCTATATTAGCAGCAGACACAGTACAGTACGGTAGTTCACGGCTGTGGCTACCTCTGTGTCTGCACTCGGCAGGCAGTCCGTCCATAATTGTATACCACCTAACCGTGGTTTTTTTTTCTTTCTTCTTTATACATACATAGTTACATAGACATCTCTTTATCAACCAGTCTATATTAGCAGCAGACACAGTACAGTACGGTAGTTCACGGCTGTGGCTACCTCTGTGTCTGCACTCGGCAGGCAGTCCGTCCATAATTGTATACCACCTAACCGTGGTTTTTTTTTTCTTTCTTCTTTATACATACATACTACTACGACATCTCTTTATCAACCAGTCTATATTATTAGCAGCAGACACAGTACAGTACGGTAGTTCACGGCTGTGGCTACCTCTGTGTCTGCACTCGGCAGGCAGTCCGTCCATAATTGTATACCACCTAACCGTGGTTTTTTTTTCTTTCTTCTTTATACATACATAGTTACATAGACATCTCTTTATCAACCAGTCTATATTAGCAGCAGACACAGTACAGTACGGTAGTTCACGGCTGTGGCTACCTCTGTGTCTGCACTCGGCAGGCAGTCCATAATTGTATACTAGTATCCATCTCCATTGTTTACCTGAGGTGCCTTTTAGTTGTGCCTATTAAAATATGGAGAACAAAAATGTTGAGGTTCCAAAATTAGGGAAAGATCAAGATCCACTTCCACCTCGTGCTGAAGCTGCTGCCACTAGTCATGGCCGAGACGATGAAATGCCAGCAACGTCGTCTGCCAAGGCCGATGCCCAATGTCATAGTACAGAGCATGTCAAATCCAAAACACCAAATATCAGTAAAAAAAGGACTCCAAAACCTAAAATAAAATTGTCGGAGGAGAAGCGTAAACTTGCCAATATGCCATTTACCACACGGAGTGGCAAGGAACGGCTGAGGCCCTGGCCTATGTTCATGGCTAGTGGTTCAGCTTCACATGAGGATGGAGGCACTCAGCCTCTCGCTAGAAAAATGAAAAGACTCAAGCTGGCAAAAGCAGTAGCACCGCAAAGAACTGTGCGTTCTTCGAAATCCCAAATCCACAAGGAGAGTCCAATTGTGTCGGTTGCGATGCCTGACCTTCCCAACACTGGACGTGAAGAGCATGCGCCTTCCACCATTTGCACGCCCCCTGCAAGTGCTGGAAGGAGCACCCGCAGTCCAGTTCCTGATAGTCAGATTGAAGATGTCAGTGTTGAAGTACACCAGGATGAGGAGGATATGGGTGTTGCTGGCGCTGGGGAGGAAATTGACCAGGAGGATTCTGATGGTGAGGTGGTTTGTTTAAGTCAGGCAGACCCTGTCACTGAAATGATGGGTTGGTTAAAGTGTGCATGTCCTGTTTTGTTTATACAACATAAGGGTGGGTGGGAGGGCCCAAGGACAATTCCATCTTGCACCTCTTTTTTCTTTTCTTTTTCTTTGCATCATGTGCTGATTGGGGAGGGTTTTTTGGAAGGGACATCCTGCGTGACACTGCAGTGCCACTCCTAAATGGGCCCGGTGTTTGTGTCGGCCACTAGGGTCGCTAATCTTACTCACACAGTCAGCTACCTCATTGCGCCTCTTTTTTTCTTTGCGTCATGTGCTGTTTGGGGAGGGTTTTTTGGAAGGGACATCCTGCGTGACACTGCAGTGCCACTCCTAGATGGGCCCGGTGTTTGTGTCGGCCACTAGGGTCGCTTATCTTACTCACACAGCGACCTCGGTGCAAATTTTAGGACTAAAAATAATATTGTGAGGTGTGAGGTATTCAGAATAGACTGAAAATGAGTGTAAATTATGGTTTTTGAGGTTAATAATACTTTGGGATCAAAATGACCCCCAAATTCTATGATTTAAGCTGTTTTTTAGTGTTTTTTGAAAAAAAACACCCGAATCCAAAACACACCCGAATCCGACAAAAAAAATTCGGTGAGGTTTTGCCAAAACGCGTTCGAACCCAAAACACGGCCGCGGAACCGAACCCAAAACCAAAACACAAAACCCGAAAAATTTCAGGCGCTCATCTCTAAAACAGTAATAGCAAATAATTTTTACAATATCAGTATAGAAATCTTTGCATTGTAAGTACAGTAGTATCATAATTAACTCAAACAGGAATCTACTGATCCATCAATATTATACAAATATCCCCTAATCTCATTAAGATAATAGCCAGTATCTTGAACGCATACCATATATTGGTATGCGCTACCGACAGACGGGATGGTGGCGGTCACAATACCAATGCTGGTAGCCTGATGGTCATGATCCCGACAGGGGCGAGGTAAGTATTCAAACCCCTTACCACTGCGCATGCATATGAGTTGCACTGCACATGTGACGTGATGGTGTTGTGGCGGCAGTGGTAGTGAGGATTTCTCTGCAAAGTGAGTGACAGGCAGGGAGCATTTATGGGCGGTAATGGGGGAGTGACTACTGAAACGCAGGTGCGATCCCATACACAGTTACAATGACTCCAATGTCTTACAATCTGCGGTCATGCTTACTACCTGCTAAAACATAACAGGTCGATTATCAAAGTGTGCATTCGACGGTTGTGTAAAGGCAGCTGCATCATTTGCATATTTTCACCATAGCTGCTGCATACTAAGGTGGCTATTTACTAAGCCTGGGAGAGAGGTAAACTTTATCTCCTTCCAAGGCTTAATAAATAGACCTCTTTATCGCAGCTGTGACAATATTTTTGTACGTATCTGAATCAGGTCTGGTGTCCAGATATTGGGCCTAATTTGAGGGTACCCATTTTGCACATCTGCAGAACGGGTCCTGCTCATGACATACAGTGCCCCCCCGAGCCAGTTTGATTGACATGCTGCTGTCATTTGGGGGCAGGAAGTTGGTGGGCGGAGCTCAATAGCATTCCTGAAAATGGTTGCATGTTGCCCCTATTTCTGGGAGTAGCAAGGCCTGGCTTTGCGTTTTCCACCACAGATTTTCCTGGCCTCAACTCAGGAGCTGCAAGGGCCAAACTGGAACCCTCAGGGTTAATCAGATGGCCGATGGTCACGCAGATGATCCGGTGTTGCATCTTAGGATGCAGCACTGAGATCTGTAGTGCTGGCAGGAGACGTCTTGCACACAGATCTGCAATGCTGGCGTGAGACGTCTTTTTACCTCGGATGCCTCTTGTTTCATTAGCACATTTTCACTTCACTGTTGCGTCCAAAACACAGCAGAAATGTGCACTGTGTACCTCTCTGAATCAGGCCTATTATTCTCTGTGAGATTGTCAGGAGTAGGGTTAGAGAGAGATAGAACAACAATGGTCTCAGTACTAGCACTACTCTGCAGATATAATCATCATGGGTTCTTTCTATCTCTCACTGTGGTAATTGGAGCCTGACTGAGGAGCTGTGATTGGTTACAGCTCTTCCTATAGTGGTCTATGACTTCTGATTGACCTAGCTGATTTATTACTATTCTACCCGTTAATCTTCTGACCTCAGCTGGTTTTTGAGGACTGTATCTGCTTTCTCTTTCTGGTAATGGATGAAAGCAAATGACAATCGACCATTTGTTCCCAAATACTGAAAAAACAGACCAAAACTTTTGTTCATACAAATTAGTTAAATCACCCAGACAGATCTGGCAGATGATCTGCCAGAAAATTGTATGGGGTATACCCAGCTTTAACCTCCAGCCCTAAAAATTTATTTTTGAAACCTTATCTATAGTTTGTTCTATCTGAATTCTGCTCTACCTCTATCAGTTGTGCTGTTATTTAGCATCACTGTGCACGCTCCTACATTAGTATATTCTGCTCTGCTGTATGTTAATTGCTGTATTGCTAACATGTCTCATACTGAACCTACTGTATATATCTTTGCTGACTGCACCAGTGTTTTTTAAGCTTGTACAACTTGTCTTGGGGCAGCAAAGTACCAGTGAGCACATAACACTCTCTAAGGCAAAGGGCTAAAATAGATAAAAACTGGAGGCTCGTCCAGTATAATTAAACAAATACAAGATCCAGTAATGTATTTTCACTGTTATATCATATTGTATGCCTGTATTTGTTATTACACTTAATTGTAAACAAACATTATTTCTTGTGTTTATATATTAAACATTACTTGTGTTTATTATACTGGTCTAAATTATGCTCGTCTTCCTTCATATAGTTGGAACTGCAGAATCTGTATCTTCTTATAAATAAATTATGACAAAATTCCGTACAAATAGAGCAATGTGACTTTAGACTTAGCTACTGGAACTGTCAGTCACATCTCTACACTATCAAGTACTGTATATACACGTCTTAATATGGGATGCGGTCAATTTACCTACAATCAAAATCCCGACGGTCAAAATCCTGACAACCATTGACCCACGGTCAAAATCCCAACATGGTCAAAATGCCGACATTTAAAATACCCACAAGGTCAAAATACCGACATTTAAAATGTCGACAGGACAAAAAGGCGACACAACTTTTTCATTGTTTTTGTGTGTGTCAACATACACACCAAAAAATCAATGAAAAACTTGTGTAGACTTTTTGACCTGTCAACATTTTATACGTTGCTATTTTGACCTTGTGGTTATTTTAAATGTTGGTATTTTGACCTTGTCAGTATTTTGACCTTGTCGGGATTCTGATCTTCGGTCAATTGTTGTCGGGATTTTGTCCGTCAGGATTTTGATTGTAGGTATTTCATACTGATCCTATTAATAGTATTACTGCAATAGCACTTCTTTAAACTCAAGATGTGCACTTAAAAATCCTTTTATGTTATTTTTTTACATCAGCGTATGGTAAACACCCCTACACTGTTGCGCCCCCAGGCAGCCATGCCTGGGAATTAGCTGATGACATGGCAAAGTCACTGCTTTGCCCCAAGTTACACATCCAGGTTCAGTGTCTGATGATCCTGGTTTAGTCATTGATTATTCGGGTGCACACCCAACACAATAACCTCATATGCATAACCTCATATACTCACACCTCCAAAGGAACCCCATAATCTCCTCTTGAGACTTGACTGCAGATTTATTTTATAATTCACCCCCCCCCTATATATTCTATATTGTGTATATGTATGTACACTTGAAGGTAGAAACTCCTTCAGCTTGTATTGGTAACCGTCCCACTCACCCCTGGCTGTTTATAATTAGGAACCCTTACAATTGCAGACTGCATATTGAACAAGGAACTATGAATGGAAAGTCCTGAATAATATATATTATATAATATGTCAGTAATGGGGAAGAATTTGGGGCATGGGGCCCCCTGGGTTGGTGTGGCTGGGTAGCTTCAGGACATCACAGTGTAACACTTAATTTAGCACTCTTCAGCACCTTATTTTTTTTATGAATGTAACACTTTTATTTTTAATTTATTATTTCTCACCCATGTAACACTCTTAATCTTAATACATAGCAGCTGCTTTTTACTTATGTAACACCCTCTAACACTTTACTTGCTATCTCTTACTGCCCCCAACTGACCAAAGATTGTCAGTCAAACTGTGGCTCAGGGGGCACTGTGTGTGATAAGCAGGACCCATTCTACAGATGTGCAAATCGGGTTCTGCGTATGCAATACAGGTTCTGCAATAGTTGACTTAGTTGGGCTGGCCTATGGGTGTTCCATGCTCTGAACCTGAACCTTTAGAATGTTAGGGACCTACGTGATGATCAGGTCACCTGGACATGGTGGGTAGGCTCATACTTTTGGACAAAATTATGCAAAGAACCTCAATTTTACTCAATGTTAAATTGCTGAATTTATTACGATTATCATGATTAGTAATAGTTGGAGAGTGCACCTGCATTCGTGTGTGTGTGTGTGTGTGTGTGTGTGTGTGTGTGTGTGTGTGTGTGTGTGTGTGTGTGTGTGGGGGGGGGTGTCACTACAAGTCTCAGCATGGTAGCACCTTTTGTTACATTTAATTAGGGTGAGCAGTCCGACCCTCTCCCCCATATGATTTTGTAATAAGGCAGGTTTTGTAGACACACATGACATAAAAAAAATAAAAAAAACAGAAGAAAGTCAAATGTCTGGAAACCAAATTGAGAAGCCGGCAAGCACTTAAATACAGCTGTATTATAGCATTTATTAGTGAAGTCATATTTTTAATCAAGAGTAATAATGTTCAATTTAATGAAAAATCTGCAGTTAATGTGCTTTGGGTCTCTGAGATATTTTAATCACTGTAGTCATGCATAATTTCATTTTTTTTTAAGTCAAAAGACTTCCAATATATTCATACCTTTATGTAAGCAATATTTTAATATAGGTAGTTATTGATGTAATATTTTATCTGCTTCTTAATCAGAACTTCATGGAGATGTGTGTGGCATATAAATCTATTTGAGATGATTCTCCATGGACTTAAACACTCCTAATAAGTGGCCCTATCAGATACTAAATGAATGCCCTCGGTACCAGAAAATTATATCACTGAAAACCTCTGTGAAATTTATTAGTAGGTTTTATTGCATAGAGCAGACTTTCCTAAAACCTTTAATTCAGACATAATAAAAATTATATATATATATATATATATATATATATATATATAGGTAGTAGAAATAGGCGGCACTCAGGCAGACTTGTGATGAAGAAAAATGGTTAGTTTAATCCGACATGTTTCGGGGATACCCCCGTCCTCAGGGCCTAACTAGCCAAAAGTGAGTTACATAACAGGTATAAATACAGATACAAGACGTAATGAGACAATTATACTCACCTGTTCAACGGCGCCGAACACCCGCTCGTGGATCCGGCCACCCGCCGCGTCGCCTCCCGCTGATGTCAGTAGCAGGCCGCGCCGCCAGCCCGTCTCCATGGACGCCCCCAGAGACGTCAATGCGCAGCCCTGCCGCCCGCCTCTCAGGGGGGACGCTTTGCTAGTGTGTCCATCCACCTCTGAGCGTCGTGCCGCGTCACAGGTGTCGCATAGCAACCTAAAAGAAACAATAATAACAATAATGACAGTGAACGAAAAACACAGAATCAAAATGCTGTTAAAACACTTATACAGTGAACACAATAAATTCTATCTAGTGGGGTATGTTAACCTCCGGTGCCCACTCCTATCCACTTGGCTAATGAACAATATAGACATACCTATAATCCTTACACTTACTAAAGTTATAATAAATCTATCAATCAAACAAATCTATTAATTGATTAATTTATTAAATGTCTAAAGGAAACACTGTATGCCTAGGTTCTCGTTGAGACCCCCAGGCAACAGGGTACCCAATTGAAAAATCCAGCGTGATTCCCTCTGCAAAAGAATCCTATCCCTATTGCCCCCCCTGAGGGTGCTTGGTACATGGTCTATCAATATAGCCCTAATGCTAGCCACCCCATGTTTTGCCTGCAAGCAATGGCGGGCAAAGGGTTGATCACTCACCCCCTTTTCATATGCTTTTTTAATTGCACTTCTATGTAATGCCATGCATTCGCGAAACTGTCTAATGGTCTTGCCAACGTAGGCAAGACCACAGGGGCAAGTAAGTAAATAAACCACATGTGTGGTGGTGCAAGTGAGGCGATGTTTAATAAGGTAATTCTTGCCCGTTAAGGGGTGTTTAAAGGAAGTGCCTGTGATCAAAGTGTTGCATGTTGCACAGCCTAAGCACCTATAACACCCGTTCTTGGACCTTAAAAAATGAACTTCTCGATTTCTAGTGAGATCTGAAATATCCAATTTCATGACATAATCACCAATATTCCTGCCTCGAGTGTGGCTCGGTAATAATGATGTGTCAGCTAATGATGACAAGGCTGGATCAGTCTGTACCATAGGCCACAGATTTTTAGCTCTTTTGACTCTATCCCCGGTTGCAGTGGTAATTTATTAACCCAGGGGAGTTTAGGGCCTGGCTGGGTCTGTGGTCTAGCTTTAGGGCACAAGGCTTGTTCTCTGGGAATTTTTAATGCCCGGGCCCTGGCCATCTGAAGTTCCTTTATGGGATATCCCCTTTCCGCAAATTTAAGTAACATCCTGTCCATGGTTCTCGTTGTCTCATCCGGGTCCGAGGTGATCCGTCGGACCCGCATGAACTGCGAATACGGTAAACCTCTACGTAATGAAGGCGGATGGAAGCTACGATAGGCCAATAATGTGTTCCTATCAGTGCTTTTCACATAAAGTGAAGTGGATAATTGATGGTCTTCAATGGTAATAGTAACATCTAGGTAATGAATCGCCTTATCGTCTATTACATAAGTAAATTGCACTGCATGTCGTGTGTGGTTATGACTTTCCCACACTGCAATAAATTGTTCCCTGGACCCACACCACAACACCAGCAGGTCATCTATGTAGCGCCTATAGTAGACGACCCGTGTTGCTATGGCGGGGTCCAGGGTAAACATTTGCTTTTCTACTTGAAACATGAAGGCGTTCGCGAAGGCGTCTTGCCCCTTAACGGGCAAGAAGTACCTTATTAAACATCGCCTCACTTGCACCACCACACATGTGGTTTATTTACTTACTTGCCCCTGTGGTCTTGCCTACGTTGGCAAGACCATTAGACAGTTTCGCAAATGCATGGCATTACATAGAAGTGCAATTAAAAAAGCATATGAAAAGGGGGTGAGTGATCAACCCTTTGCCCGCCATTGCTTGCAGGCAAAACATGGGGTGGCTAGCATTAGGGCTATATTGATAGACCATGTACCAAGCACCCTCAGGGGGGGCAATAGGGATAGGATTCTTTTGCAGAGGGAATCACGCTGGATTTTTCAATTGGGTACCCTGTTGCCTGGGGGTCTCAACGAGAACCTAGGCATACAGTGTTTCCTTTAGACATTTAATAAATTAATCAATTAATAGATTTGTTTGATTGATAGATTTATTATAACTTTAGTAAGTGTAAGGATTATAGGTATGTCTATATTGTTCATTAGCCAAGTGGATAGGAGTGGGCACCGGAGGTTAACATACCCCACTAGATAGAATTTATTGTGTTCACTGTATAAGTGTTTTAACAGCATTTTGATTCTGTGTTTTTCGTTCACTGTCATTATTGTTATTATTGTTTCTTTTAGGTTGCTATGCGACACCTGTGACGCGGCACGACGCTCAGAGGTGGATGGACACACTAGCAAAGCGTCCCCCCTGAGAGGCGGGCGGCAGGGCTGCGCATTGACATCTCTGGGGGCGTCCATGGAGACGGGCTGGCGGCGCGGCCTGCTACTGACGTCAGCGGGAGGCGACGCGGCGGATGGCCGGATCCACGAGCGGGTGTTCGGCGCATTTGAACAGGTGAGTATAATTGTCTCATTACGTCTTGTATCTGTCTAAGTGTATTTATACCTGTTATGTAACTCACTTTTGGCTAGTTAGGCCCTGAGGACGGGGGTATCCCCGAAACATGTCGGATTAAACTAACCATTTTTCTTCATCACAAGTCTGCCTGAGTGCCACCTATTTCTACTACCTACATTGGGAAAGTCCTTACCTTCTCGAGGAGGGCACCACAGCCAGTAACTTAAAGAGCAGGGAGTGCCGGAACTTTTTTGTTTGGATATATATATATATATATATATATATATATATATATATACATGCACAGAGAGGCGGCACTCACGGCTAGTTGTTTTCAAGGACAAAAAACGCCACACAAGAGGCTTGTTTCTTTTTAACGTTTCAATTCGAGAGAATTTTCGTCAGGATACACATATACCATCAAAAAAGCTTACCTTATATCCCCTCACCAAATGTGTTCAGGTGTGTTCGCCGCCGGGACCCGGCTCCACGGCCGCGTCACTCGCAAATGACGTCATCGCGCCAAACGGCGCACGCCAGCATCACCATCAGCATGGACACCCGGGGCGTGTTTACAACAAACGGGGAAGGGGATACAGCAGCTACAAAAATAGAATCGTGCATAAGCACATATGATATAAATACACAATGTGTACAATACACATGCTCTCCCAATAATCGAGCCCATTAAAACTAATGCCTCTTGTGTGGCGTTTTTTGTCCTTGAAAACAACTAGCCGTGAGTGCCGCCTCTCTGTGCATGTGTGTCTACCTTACTGTTGTGGAAGGCACCGGGCCCATTGTAATGCTTATACGAGTGCCGGTCCATTCTCCTACTCTATATATATATATATATATATATATATATAATGTAGAGTTCTGATCCGCGCACACTGTAGTATGTCCAGAGTTTATTAGTTAACTCATGTAGTGCCCGCTAATCCACTCCTGCCAGGAATTGGGGATTTCTAGGTAATGTCAAAAATAAGGAGAGCGCACCAGTGAATAATAATAGACGGTAACAATTTACTTATGTAAATATCCACGTACATGTAGGTTTAGATTAAAGCACTTAGCCACTCTCTCCGATAACCGCTGCCACGGTATACTCCTTCGGCAAGCGAGGTGTTTCTCTCGGAGAAGCCGTCTGCTCTGTATCATATATATATAAACCATTCCCTATCCAAGTTGACATTTATCTGAAGATGTTTATCAAGAGCCCTGTAAATGTTTGCCATTCATCTTTGATGGTTTTTTTTGTTTTTGTTTTTATAATAATGCATTTAATTCTGTAATTTATTGTACATTGCAATGGCAAAATTCTTCTTAGTTTACACTATCAGAATGACTATTCAATCAATGTGTCTCCAACTTACATTTAACAGAACACATCTGAGCAAAGGTTCGGAAAGCAAACACTAAGGCAGGCATGTCCAAACTGCGGCCCTCCAGCTGTTGTGAAACTACATATCCCAGCATGCCCTGACACAGTTTTGCTGTCAGAGAACGCTAAAGCTGTGTCAGGGCATGCTGGGATATGTAGTTTCTCAACAGCTGGAGGGCCGCAGTTTGGACATGCCTGCACTAAGGAGTTGATTTACTGTATGTTTGTAAGTAAAGCAATATAAAGCAAGTTACTTTGTGTATGGAACAAGCCATGTTGCCATGCAAGGGGAGCAAATATATTTATATTTTTTTCTGTGCAGAGTAAATACTGGCTGCTTTTGCATGTAGACCTCAAATGTTAAACAGCTTTATTTTGACACTGCAATTTAGATTTCAGTTTGAGCAAAACCCACCCAAATCTATCTCTCTGCACATATTACATCTGCCCCACCTGCAGTACAGCATGGTTTTGCCCAGTTGCTTTTTTGCTTTGCTTACAAACATGACTCATGGCCTAAGGGGTACATATACTAAGCAGTGATAAGAGCGGAGAAGTGAGCCAGTGGAGAAGTTGACCATGGCAACCAATCAGCACTGAAGTAACATCTATAATTTGCATACTATAAAATGATACAGAGCTGCTGATTGGTTGATGGGGAAATTTCTCCACTGGCTCACTTCTCCACTCTTATCACTGCTTAGTAAATGTACCCCTAAGTGTTCAGTGTATCAAGCAGTGATAATCCCTTTTTCTGAATTTTCAGCAAAAGCAAAAAAGTGTTAATATTAGTGATGAGCGGGTTCGGTTCCTCGGGATCCGAACCCCCCCGAACTTCACCCAATTCCGGTTCCGAGGCAGCCTCGGATCTTCCCGCATTGCTCAGTTAACCCGAGCGCGCCCGAACGTCATCATCCCGCTGTCGGATTCTCGCGAGATACATATTCTATATAAGGAGCCGCGCGTCGCCGCCATTTTCACTCGTGCTTTGGAGATGATAGCGAGAGGACGTGGCTGCGTTCTCTCAGTTTCTGTGTTCAGTGTGCTGCAAATATCTGCTCAGTGTGCTGCAAATATCTGTACTGGTGGTCACAGAGGTATCATGTGCTGTTTGGGGACTATTTTTTTAAATCTGCCATCCTGTCTGACACTGCAGTGCCACTCCTAGATGGGCCAGGTGTTTGTGTCAGCCACTTGTGTCACTTAGCTTAGCCATCCAGCGACCTCGGTGCAAATTTTAGGACTAAAAATAATATTGTGAGGTGTTCAGAATAGACTGGAAATGAGTGGAAATTATGGTTATTGAGGTTAATAATACTATGGGATCAAAATGACCCCCAAATTCTATGATTTAAGCTGTTTTTGAGGGGTTTTTGTAAAAAAAATACCCAAATCCAAAACACACCCGAATCCGACAAAAAATGTTCAGGGAGGTTTTGCCAAAACGCGTCCGAATCCAAAACACGGCCGTGGAACCGAATCCAAAACCAAAACACAAAACCCGAAAAGTTTCCAGTGCACATCACTAGTTAATATTGCTTTCTCATATGTATTAAAAGGCAATCCATGGAGAAATTAAAGATTTAAGGGCTGATTTATCATCATCCGCATCGGATGATGCGAATGACAGGTGATCATTTTGGCCAAACTCGCAATGCGATAATTGAGTACATTGCATGGATATATTAATTATTGCATGCAGGGACAGAGCTTGTGACTACCCCCGTGCTGCAAGAGAGCCCCCCCCAATCATTTATACTTACCAGTCCCAGGAGCTGGTGTGTGCTGCTCCAGGAGGCTGCCGGTAGCCGGATTCTGCTGCTGTGTGTAACCCCCGGTGCGGTAAAGTGAACTGCCGCTTTGCAGCATTACTTTACTGCACAGGGGTCACAGCGCAGCACATGGAGGACCTGGTGCCCAGCAGTGCTCACTGGAACACCGATCCACAACTCCTGGGACCAGGCCTGCCATGAAAGGGAGACGGTGGGTAGTCCAGTCCTGTACCCGGGTGCTTGTAGTCAGGATCAGGGACACAGGTCAGCTGCCTGCCTGCACATCGGCAGGCAGCAACGGAGGGACAGATGCAGAGCCACGGTCCGCGGCCATATTCTTACTACAGAACTGGCCATGAGCCAATCGGAGCTCACGGCCCGGCAGCCAATCAGGAGCTGATAAAGAATATGGCTGCGGCTCTGCTTCTGTCCCTCCATGGCTGGCCTTCTGATGCACTCTGTCCCTCCGTGGCTGCCTGCCGATGCGCAGGCAGGCAGCTGACCTGGCCCCCTGATCCTGACTACAACCACCCGGGCCCACTCAAAAGATATAGTTTGGGGAATGCAGGGAAGGGGGGCGGGGGGGGGGGGGGGAATGGACAGTGTGTGTGGTTGGGAAGGGGGGGGGGGGGCCCTATCTTGTGAGGGTCAGTCCCTGGCCCCATCATTCCTGTTGGCAGCCCTGCCTGGGACAGGTAAGTATGAATTTTCTTTTTTAACTTTTTTATTTATTTAAGGTGATCAGCTTGTGTGTCCAGCTGTGCAAAAGGCTGCTTATCGCAGTGCTGCCCTGTGATTATGCCAGCACGTGCTGGCATTATTTTCACAGGGCACACTGCACTGTTTTTTATTAAATAAAATTTGTAGTAAACTCATCTAGATCGCATTTCCCATTATAAGTATGAGGAATGCGATGTGGGTTACTAAAAAAAATTACAATTAAAGGGTTTGGAGCAGTTTTTTATGAAAACTGCTCCAAAAGGCCTTTAAAGCATTGAGTGATACTAAATTAATGTGCAAATGGTGTGAAAACACCATTTTTACGTTATTTTAGTAAAAATAATGGGGGTCATTCCGAGTTGATCGCTTGCTATTGATTTTCGCAGTAAGCGATCAGTTAAAAAAAGTGGCAAAACTGCGCATGCGTATACACCGCAATGCGCACGTGCATCGTACGGGTGCAAACAGCATCGTTGCTGTGCAATGCTTTTAGCGAAGAATCCATTCGCACAACCGATCGTAAGGAGATTGACAGGAAGAAGGTGTTTATGGGTGTCAACTGACCGTTTTCTGGGAGTGTTTGGAAAAACGCAGGCATGTCAAAGCGTTTGCAGGGCGGGCGTCTGACGTCAATTCCGGGACCGGACAGGTTGAAGTGATCGCAAGGGCTGAGTAAGTTCAGGGCTACTCAGAAACTGCTAAAAACTTTTTCGTACCACTGGGCTGCACATGCGATCGCACACTTGCAAAGCGAAAATACACTCCCCCGTGGGCGGCGACTATGCGTTTGCACGGCTGCAAAAAGTAGCTAGCAAGCGATCAACTCGGAATGAGGGCCAATGTTAATAAATGTGCTCCTTACCCAGCAGCTCCTTTTTCTCTTTTAGTGCAAAATATGTTTATTGAAAAAACAATAGCAATAACAAACGGTTAACATACAGACAATCGTAATAGAAAATAGTGTTGAAATACAGCTGCAGGCCTGTCCAACTCCCATGGCCAATAACAGAAGAACATGTATTCCTTGTTATATAACAGCTCAAACACATGGATAGGTAGAATTTGTTAGTCAAACATGTCTTGTTAACCCTATTAGCCAAAAGCAAAAAACAAGATAAAGAAGAAGAAGAAGAAGAGGAAAGAAAAAATACGGAGAGAGGCAGAGGAGAAGAAGAAAAGGGGAAAGGACAAGAACGAGCATCAGGATCAGAATCAGAGTCAGAATCACCTGGTCCACAGCGTGAGTCTCTTGCTTACTACATAACGGGAAGCAGTACATTGAGGTGGGGAAGCGTCTAGGAGGACGTGGGAGAACTGGAGGCGTGGATGGACCTAAAGGTTGGGGAATCTTTGAAAAGTAGCCATCGAGCCCACGTATCCCTGAAGGATGAATAGTCCCCATCAGCGGATGTCATTATATCATCCAAGTCCATATAAAGATCTACTCTATTCAACCAGTCTCTAACAGTTGGAGGGGAGAAGGATCGCCAACGGACACGAATCACCGCTTTGGCGGCATTGTTGAGATGGCATAATAGGGAGTGTTTATAGCTCGAGATGGGTTTGGACAAGTAATGAAACAGCCAAAACAGGGGATCTGTCGGTACCTTTTCTCCCGTAATTTCAGCAGAAAGTGAAAGGATCTCCTTCCAGTAGGGCTGGAGTAAGGGCCACGACCACCATATATGGAGCGGGTTCCCAGAGCCAGAAGAGCAGCGCCAACAGGCATCGGGGAGTCCAAGACCCATTTTAGAAAGAATGTCAGGGCATCTATACCACAGAGAAATCAATTTGTACTGGGTCTCTACTACCAGTGTACTAGGGGAGCAGGCGTGAGCCAGTTTGAATATTTTCTCCCAAGCGTCTTCTCCGAGCCCCCGGCCGAGATCTTTGTCCCACTTCTCAGTGAAGGATGGGAGAGCTGAGCTGGAGTCTGTCAATAGAAGGTTGTATATCAGGGAGATAGAGTGAAGTGGGGGTGACGGGCTGTCGCAGAGACGTTCAAACGGTGTGAGGGTTGGGGGCCTCCCTCCAGGACAGCCCTGGGATATCAGAAAATGGCGAACTTGCAGATAGCGCCAAAAATCCCTGGGCGGTAAATGCCATTTCTCTTGTAAATCCGAAAAGGAGACAACCCCACCCCCATCCATCAGCTGCCCGACCCTACAGAGTCCTAAATCAAACCAATGCTGGAAGGCCCGTGCGTCCATACCAGGGGGAAATCGTTCATTAAATAGAAAGGACATGTAAGAGGAAATCGGCGAGGAACAGAGGGGGATTTTCTAATCGCCTTCCAACACGCCAAAGTGGGGCCTACAGTGGGATGGGAAATGTTAGGGAGGGTGTGTAACCATGGAGCGATGGCAATAGGTGAAGGGAGCACCTGGCTCTCAATCTGCGCCCATTGTTTTGATGGTAGAGCTCTTGACCACCAAAGAATCCTTTGGAGGAGGCAGGCTCGGTAGTAGCCTTGTATGTCTGGCAGGGGAAGGCCACCTTTGTCTCTCTGCCTAACCATCATGGAAAATTTCAAGTGGGGTCTCTTGCCTCCCCAGATTAATTCTCTAAATAGCAATTGAACCTCCCTAAACCAAGTTGAAGAAATTTTGATTGGTAGGGTCTGCAATAGATATAAGATTCTAGGGAGGGAATTCATCTTGAGAATACCCAGTCTGCCTAGCCAAGAGAATGATTTGGAAGCCCAGGACTGGAAGTCTGCACGAAGTTTAGTTAGGAGAGGGGTAAAGTTGGAATCGAAAAGACGTGAGAGGTCCCTGGTAATGGTAGTCCCTAAGTATTTCAATTGAGAGGTGTGCCAGGTGAAGGGAAGTGCCGCTTTAAGTCAAGATACCATGGTAGGCGGGGCAGTAAGATTCAGGGCAACCGATTTCGAGTAAACTCGACCATTAGATTAGGTAAGGAAACTGTAGGGTTTGTGATTGTAGCCAGTAAGTCGTCGGCGAAGAGGGCAAGTTTATAGTCAGTGTCCCGGAGACTGATCCCAGAAATATTTGGATTTAGCCTAATTGCCCTTGCAAGGGCCTCCATGCAGAGGATAAAAATCATGGGGGACAGGGGACAGCCCTGCCTAGTCCTATTATTAATATCAAACGAACCGGACAAGGAGCCGTTAATCACAATTCTGGCCGAAGGGGAGGTGTAAAGGGCCAGGACGCGATGTAAGCAGGTCGGACCCAGTCCCATGTGTCTCAACACCCCAGCCATAAAACCCCAGTCAATTCTGTCGAACGCTTTTTCAGCGTCAGTGGATAGCAGGATCGCCGGGGAGTCTTTTGAGGAGGCATAGTGTATAAGAGCAATGATCTTAGACGTATTGTCCTTCGCCTCACGACCAGGGACAAACCCCACTTGATCATTGTGTATAAGGGAGGGTAGGAGGGACCTGAGCCTATTAGCAAGGAGTTTGGCGAAGAGTTTAAAGTCAACATTGAGAAGGGATATAGGCCGATAGCTGGGGCACAGGGAGGGGTCCTTGCCTTCCTTAGGGATGACTGTGATGTGGGCCTCAAGCGATTGCCTAGAAAAAGGGTTAGTAGCGGAGTCTGTGTTGCACGCGTCCAAGAGGAGAGGGGCCAATTTATCCTTAAAGGCTTTATAGTAATTGATGGTGAAACCGTCAGGGCCAGGACTCTTTCCAGAAGGAGTGGATTTAATAACATCATGAAGTTCTTGGGAAGTAAAGGGCCTCTCCAACTCCTCCCCGGCATCCTCTGAAAGTTTAGGGAAGCCAATCTTTGTAAGGTAAGCGTCCACGTCGCGCGCCCTATCGCTAGCCGAATCGGGAGAGGGGAGGTTGTATAGGGAGGTGTAGTACGAACAGAATGTCTCCGCAATTTTATCCGTGTCGTGGAGAGAATGGCCACGTGAGTCCTTTATGGAGGGGATAAACGAGAACGCCTGCTGAGTGCGCAAAGCCCTGGCAAGCATTTTGCCCGGCTTGTTGCCCCATCGGTAATACCGATTGTGACACTTCCAAAAGGAAAGTTTTACTTTATCCAATAGTAATTTGTTCTGGGACGAACGGGTAACGACCAGATCTACATAAGTGTCAGGGGAGAGAGAGGCCTTATGGGTGGTTTCTAGGGATTCAATTTGCTGCAGAAGTCCCTCAATTTGGCCCAAGCGTTGTTTCTTTAGATAGGAGCCCAATTGGATGCACTTTCCCCGGATTACACATTTATGAGCCTCCCAAATCGTCTAGTCAGAGACATCAGGGGAGACGTTACAGTCAATATACATATCAATAGCATCCTCAAGTTGGGCTTTACAGTACGGGTCGTGTTACAGAGACTCGTTAAAGCGCCACGTGCGTCATTGGGCCGGAGAGGGACCGATGGCAATGTCCAGTCTGACCGGAGCGTGATCCGACCATGTTGTCTGGCCTATGGAGGCATCGCAGACCTGGGGTAGGTGACTGTGGTCAATAAGAATATAATCTAGTCTAGAGTATGAACGATGAGGAACTGAATAATATGTATAATCCCGGTCAGACGGGTGAAAAATGCGCCAGACGTCGGACAGCTGATGGAGGTGAAGGAGGCGCCTCACTCTCCTGCAGGAACAGCAACATGAATAACAACAATAATAGCAATACTAATAATAATAACAGTAATAATGGTAAAGGTCCTTTCAGGGCTGAAAAAAAGGGGGGGTGAGGGGTTCAAGGGGCATAAATGATGGCCATAACTGCGATAAGGAAACGCGCAAGAATCAGGTACCGGGGTTCTGGGTCTAAATGTAGAGTAGTAATTGACAGCTATGACATGGTACAAGTATGAGCAGCAGGATACAGGTATTAAAAATCTGAAGTCATGAGGCAGAAACAACAGAGAAACTAAGCAACTGAATCTCACAAGGGGGTCCATCTGCAAACCCGACATAGGGGACTGTCAAAATCAAAACTTGAAAATACGTCCTGAAAATAAACCGTCATCTGAGGAGAGAGCGGCACTGGGAACAGTATCTGCTGTGCGGCTCATGTGCGTTGTAGAGCCCGACACTGTATCACAGAGGGAACAGCTACCAGACGGCTGCAGGAGAGACGAGCGCTTGAGGCAGCGCCGGCAGAGTAGTCCGGGAACGAGCTGCACAAGGAACAGCTTTATGTGCAGTGTGGAGCTTGACAATATAGAGGAAGCACACCACGAGACGGCTGCAGGAGAAACGAGCGCCTGAAGCGGCGCCGACAGCTGAGTCCAGGAGCGGTGCATAGTCCAACATAAGGTAACGAGGTGAGCACTATACTGTATACCTCGTCTCTATGGAATCATTTCCAATAAGCTCCTTTACCATCAAGTAAATAACTTCATTCCTAAGGATAAATACAACTTTGCTCCCTCTATGCCACAGTGAACAAGAAACTTTCACACAGTGAATTTCACGGGATAAGCCAATATATATTCTGGCTATAAAGCAGTTGTAACTAAATATACTCACCTGATTTCCTGATATGTCCACATAAAAAGGAACTGCTACCAGTGGACGGGAAGAGTGATTACGTTTACAAAATCGGGCACACGCACTAGTATAATAAATCTTCAACATCTAGATACGTTTGTATTCTAAAGGACATTCTGTATTACAGTTTTGCTTTAGAGTTTTAGATACAGTAATTGATCTGTTTTTAAATTGATTATTCTCAGGATTGTATAAATAATGGAATATCTTTGAATATATTTACCGGCCGGTATTAATACAAATAATCATTCTTTATTGTTTAAATAAATCTAAAATCAAAAATTGAATATATTGCCATATTGTATATTTATTCATAATATTTTTATATCAGCGCCTCTATTGTGGAGAAATTTGTGGAGAAAACTCTTTTTTCGTTAAAACTTGAAAAGGGCTAGCAATGCCCTTCAGCTGGACACTCGTCAGGTGGCATCCACCGATTGGAGAGGATCTTCGCCTTTGGATTTCCGTTTCGGATTGAGGACCTTGTGCCACCTCTCTCTTCTGGGTGGGTTGGTAGAGACCAGGGTGGGGAGAGTAAAAGCTCACCAATCAGGGAGAGAAATATCTTCTAGTCCCAGAGCAAAGCAAAATCCAGGCAAATCCGCTGGGGATTGGAGAGAGAGGACCTTACCAGCATGGGATACTTGTAAGGAGAACGGGAAACCCCATCTGTACTTCAGGTCACGTTTGCGTAGCGTTTCCGTCAAAGGCTTCAACAACCTCCGCTGTTGGAGCATGCGCCAGGAAAGGTCTTGGAAAATTTGGATTCGGGTACCATTAAAATCAACTCCCTCCAGGTCCCGTACCTTGCGAAGAATCTCCTCTTTCTGTGAGAAGTAATGGAGTCTGCAAATGACATCCCTCGCGCGATCAGAAGCTGGCCCTTTTGGTCTGAGGGCTCTATGAGCCCGGTCGAATTCAATCGAGTCAGAGGAGTCCAGGCCCAGGATTTCACAGAATATTTTGGTTAGAGCGTCAACAAGGCCGGACGGAGGAACCTCTTCAAGAAGGCCCCGCACTCTAATATTGTTCCGACAGCCTCTGTTGTCCAGGACGTCTAATTTATTCTGCATCAGTTCCATGTCTGACCCCTGTTGAGTGACCGTGTCCCGAAGCTGGAGTAGTTGGTCCTCCACTGTGTCCCTTTCCTCCTCTAAAGAGACAATTCTGGATCCCAGATGTTTAATATCAGATTGTACCAACGAGATCTGGGTTTGAATAGAGTCCTGAAGTCGGCATTCAAGAGCTTGCATGTCTTGTTTGGAAGGAAGGGCGCGGACGTGAGTCAGAATTTCCCCAATTTCACACCGCAGTTGGGTCATCTGAACCCATAGATCTCCAGTCGTGGGGGAGGAAGCCATCGTGGGCAGAGCAATACCCGTATCAGGCGTAGGAGGAGGGGGGTCAGCAACGGGCTGTATGGATAAGTAGGATCGGAGATTCGATTGGGACGGGGTACTAAGTGTAGACGGGCGGATTTTCCCTGTTGATTTTTCTTGCCTCTGGCCATCAGACGAGGGTAAAGGAAAGGACCATTTCAAAAGGACAACACCATATTCTTATAAGGATGACGGGGAATACATTCCCCACTAGTTAGACAGCATAGCCAATGGAGAGCAGCCACACTCACATCCCGTCAGCGGCCACGGGGCTGGCACCCGGGAGCATGTAAATGAGGAACAATCCAGCAATGTAATACACCGCTATCGAAGAAGGAGGGTCAGAGTAGCGCAGAAGTCACTGCGTAGTATCCTGCAAAAGGACCCAGGTATTGAGGGGTGCGTGTAGCCGAGCAGTGCAGAACCTCTATCAACTTCCCAGAAGCAGGAGCCAGGCGGAGAGAGGCGATCAGCCGGGCAGCTGGGGTGGAAGCAGCGCTCCCGTTGAGGGGCCGTCCCAGAGGGAATAGAGGGTCCACTGACCCAGCAAGGTATTCAGCAGGGGGGGTACCGCAGGACAGAGTGGTTGGCAATATGGAGGGTCCAGCTGAGTGTGGCAGCTGTGGCAGCAAGCGGACTCCTGGAGCCTAGGGAAAGAAGGCTGACCCGGCAGCTGGAGGAGCACTCAGGCCTGCTTCATTAATGCAAACATGGGCCGCAGGGACCAGCACCCACGTTCCGGGGTTTAAGGCCCTGCTGCGGCACCCGCCAATGGAGCTCCGGGGCTGATAATATGGAGGGAGCAGGAGGAGAGCGGGCGCCAGTTGAGAGGTCAGCGGGGTCCCGGCAGCCAACCGCACCGCATCGCGGGTCCCAGGCCACAGAGGAGAAGGAGGAGGTAAGGAGGATGGGACACGGCTAGCGGCTAGGCGGCTCCGGGAGGTAACAGGAACGAAGGCCGCAGTTTAAGCTCCGGTCCTGGAGTAGCCTTACCTGCACGCCTGGGTGCTGCCCTCGGTCACCAGATGGGGGTACAGGGAGTCAGGAAAGGGTGGCAGGAGACTGATGGGGCCGTGAGAGGCCAAATCGCGATGGAGCCCCGCTTCCGGACGTCCGGCCCGGGCCGCCGCCAAACTCCAGGTCCCGGCTTCACGCTGAGGGGAGGCCGCAATCCGCAGGAGCGCTTAAAAGCCCTCCCCGACTCCGCGGGTCCCCCACAGCAACAACAGCAACACAGGAGGGGTCCCAGGGGGTAGACTGGAGCGTCCAGTCAGAGGGCAGGAGGAGAAAAAGGTATTTTAAGGGCTATGCCTGCGGGAGCTGGAAGGAAGCACGTCCACTCTCCACAATGGCCAGGCCACCCCTTCCTTTTTCTCTTTTAATAACGCTGTGCCCAACTATGATAGCAAAGCCTGATGGCACACAGCTTTTTATTGCTTGTTATACAGTAGAACAGATACCAGCAGAAACGAAAGAATGGTGCAAAGCTTAATCAATAACATAATGCTCCTGCAGTGGTGTGTGGGCAGTCTTCTTAAACTACAGTAACATCCAATGTTTACTTTTTGTTAAATCTCATGTGTGTGCAATGGGGCCCCTTACTAAATATTACATATTGCAGCACTATTCTTACGCAGTTCAATGGACCAGAGATCGCTAGCAGCAGTTCTGAAGGGGGATAGGGCAGGTACAAATTACCTGGGCTTGGGCTGCTGGAGGGACCCGGGTCCCCTAACCCTCCCTCCCCAGTATACCTGTTCCGTGGACCATGGTGGCACCATCTTCAAGAAGATGGTGCTGCATATAGAAATCAATGACTCTTGCACTGTGCCAGAGTCTTTGTCTCTAGTGGCGAGCATCATCCTCCCAAATATCACTGGGAAGATGGCGCTGACTGGGGAGGAGGGACCTGCTTCCAGTTCTAGTAAGGTAGGAAGCACGTGCCATCCCCCATTGTTTAAACGGCACCCCTCTTATGGAGCACGTCACAGCGCCGCAATTATTTTATTATTTAAAGATTTAATATTAAAGGGCGTTTTCACACCCACTTTATTAAGCCACGCCCTCCAGCCCTTTACCGGGCCCCAGCATTGCTCTCTACGCCCCTGATCACCAGAGAGGTGAGTCTCTATTTCAGTGGTTCACATTCTCGGTCCTCAGGACTCCACACAGGCCATGTTTTCCAGGTAACCTGGCAGGTGTACTGTGTATCACCAACTGTCACATTTTAATAAGCCACAGGTGACCTGGAAAACATGAACTGTGTGGGGTCCTGAGGATTGAGTTAGAGAACCTACTGTAAGCTCTATTTCTTGCATTGCAGCATCAAGAGACATTGGGGGCCATTCCGAGTTGATCGCTCGCTAGCTAGTTTTAGCAGCCGTGCAAACGCTATGCCACCACCCACTGGGAGTGTATTTTAGCTTAGCAGAAGTGCGAACGGTTGTATCGTGGAGCGCCTGCCAAAAAAAATTGTGTAGTTTCAGAGTAGCTCAAAACCTACTCAGCGCTTGCGATCACTTCAGACTATTCAGTTCCGGATTTGACATCACAAACCCACCCAGCGTTCGCCCAGCCACACCTGCGTTTTCCTGGCACGCCTATGTTTTTCCGCACACTCCCTGAAAACGGTCAGTTGACACCCAGAAACGCCCACTTCATGTCAATCACTCTGCGGCAAGCAGTGCGACTGAAATGCATCGCTAGACCCTGTGCAAAACGACATCATTCGTTGTGCCCGTACGTCGCGCGTGCGCATTGCGCCGCATACGCATGCGCAGAACTGCCGATTTTTAGCCTGATCGCTGCGAACAAATTCAACTAGCGATCAACTCGGAATGACCTCCATTATTGTAATAAGTGGCAATAGAGGATGTTTTGCAATATTTCTGACATTGATACATTTTTCCCCCCAAGGGGAATAATTATCATTGTGAGCACAGTCCTATCAAAAATGGGTGTTTTTTCCATAGATAAAGCATTTCCCTAACAATTAAATTTTTTTAATTGTTTTCATTCTGTTTTTTATTAAAATTAAAAAAGCAATTTGAAGCCAATCTCTGTACTTCAAGTGCACTTTGTATGTATGAACTGGCTTGACACATGTGCATAAGGATCTAGACTGACCAGGGAAGCAATATGTCCAGCTTTACCACTGCCAGCCAGTATTAATTGGGTTAGCAAACCTTTCTTAATAAAATAACTGATTTTCTATGACCGCGATAAGTATTAATAGCAAATCTGACTTATTGCTGCAGTTTATTAGCATGTCTCTGATACTCAAAGAACTATTACAAAAAAAAGTGGGCAAACTGTGATTAAGATGTAGATAAAATGGCTAAGGGCATTTTTTATGGCTTCAATTCATCACAGATAAAATACGGTTTTCAGATCCAAACCATAGAATTTAGTATCCTTTGGTTTGGAAGCTGAAAACTACAACCGCATCTAGGGGCTAATTCAGTAAGGATATCAAATTCTGTTAATCAGCGGAATTTGCTATCCTTTTCCAAGCATGCTGGGGACCGCCCATCGCTGGGCAAGGCCGCCCAGCATGCTAACCGGAGCAACACCCCCCCCCTCCCCCTTCAACAAGCAGAAATTGCAAGTGATCGCAATTTCTGCTTGTTAGTAGAAATACTGGAAGCCTCCTGCCGGCACGGTGGCTGCATGTGATGTCACGCAGCCGCCATGATCACGCCCATGACATGCCCCCATTTGGCCGCCTCCGCCCCCGTTCGCCCCGCACCACCCCCACAATGCTCCGTCTCCTCCCGCCCCACCCCCACCCTGTGACCGCCTCTGCCCCCCGCAGAAAGTGCGGACGCATGCGCAGGACAGGTGCTGGGCATGCGCCAGTGGGGCAAACCTAAAAATTCCAGTTGGATCACGATTTACGATCCAACCTGAATTAGCCCACAAATGTGTTAGTGTTTGCAAAGGATTAGGCATATTTCATGGAAAAACACAATGAGAAACATCCAAAGGGCATACAGTCACACTTGCCAACTCTCCCTGATTGTCAGGGAGACTCCCAAACATAGTAGCAATCTCCCTGACTCCCTAAATAGTCTAGCACTCTCCCCAAAAGCGCCTTATTGCCATTATATAATTGTTATATACTTGGGATAAAAAAAGAAACCAGATATATACATTTAAATGGGATCATCAGTGCTATTCCCCTGCATAGGTCATAAGGCATAAAGATTTCTACGGCTACATGCATTAAAAAAAAAAAAAAATGTCTTTTGCCCAGTTACAGTATATGGAAATGCTTGTAAAACACAATATATGAGCAAGCCCTGAAATGTATCAGTGACTCTTCGTTAACAAGTAGATCTTACTAACTGCTTTGGGGATCCATCATCCTGCAATTTGGGGGTTGGGATATATTTCAGTATGGCATACAGTGGAAACAGGTACATCCATTGTGAAAAACAAAAACGGGACATAGACATTACCACTATAATGCCCCCTGGGTTTTGTAGCCACTCGTGTCTCAAAGCCAAACTACCTGGGTGAATGTAGACCGAGAAATTACAAAAACAAATTAATATTTACTTACACAATGAACGTACATGCTCAATTGCATTTTATATAAACATCGTGTTTCTAAAACCAGTTCTTTTATTCAAAGTGACAGGTTCTCTTTAAGCTTCCCTGGAGCCCATCTGGTAATATCTGTACCTGTCGTCGACGCTTATATCCATTTCTAGACTTTCTATTATAAATAGCTGGATTCACCACCCAGTTAAAAACAATCAATTCGATTGTTATCAGGAGGGGCTGTCACTCTGATTCCATCTGATATCTCCCTCCACTGAGAATCCTGAACCACCGGAGTGATAGGCAACACAATAAACATTGTGAGAGATAGTCAAATGATAGTGTAAAGAGAGAGTGAGAGCATTTAATAGACCATAGCGGAGAACATGTCATAAAGAAAATTGAAAGAATGGGAGATTGTGGCCAGTGACGGGATGATTGGCGCCAAGTGCTCTGGTGTGCGAGAACCCTACTGACATTAGTGTCACATTACAGATATTTTAAAGGCCTTCTAGGCTCTTCAAAATATGCTCAGTTTTATTGCTTTAGCTGTTAAAGTTAACCTAGTGTCTGTGAGAATTAACTAGGAGAGAACAATCAGAAAATTGCATTAAATTAACTTTATTGCTTTAAAGCTGAAAAGTATAAGCCAGCGCAATATAGAATTGTGTGTTTGTTTCATTAATGTGTGTAGGATATATTGCTTCAGAGGACCACAGGTTCTCAAGCTCAGTCATCAGGACGGAATCAGTATGATATCCCGGCTGTCAGAAGACCGATGACGGAATCCCGACAGCTGGAATACCGGCGGCGAACGTAGTGTGTCCCATCGTGGGCTCGCCACGCTTCGGGCAAAGGTCTCCACACTACTCTATTCCCCCTCGGGTGGTGGCATGGACCACCACCCAAGTGGGGATTCTGGTTGGCGAGCGGGATTTCAACCACCGGCATTTCTGCGGATTTTGAGATTCCGGTGTCAGTATCCCGACAGCAGGCAAATTGACTGCATACCCTCAGGGCTCCAATCAGTTCATAGTTTCCAGGTCTCCTCACAGAATCACAAGTGATATAATTAGCTCTACCTGTGAATCTTTTAAAATGTGTCCTTGAGTAATGACTACACCCAGAGCCGTGACTAGCCATTTTAGTGCCCTGCGCAAATGCATTGTGGGCACCAATCTAAGGGGACTCATCTGTAACTGTCATTTCATAGATTGTACTAAGGGGCAGATGTATTAAGTCTGGAGAAGTGATAAAGAGGAAGGTGGTAATAACGCACCAATCAGTTCCTGTCACATTACAGACAGGGGGGCATATGTATTAAGTTTAACCTGGAGAAGGCATAAGGAGGTGATAAACCAGTGATATGTGCAAGGTGATAAAGGCACCAGCCAATCAGATCCTAACTGTTAATTTACATCATGGAGCT
Source organism: Pseudophryne corroboree (assembly GCF_028390025.1). Classification (NCBI taxonomy): domain Eukaryota; kingdom Metazoa; phylum Chordata; class Amphibia; order Anura; family Myobatrachidae; genus Pseudophryne; species Pseudophryne corroboree. The sequence continues at coordinate 405,073,409 of NC_086452.1, forward strand.
GATTGGCTGGTGCCTTTATCACCTTGCACATATCACTGGTTTATCACTTCCTTATGCCTTCTCCAGGTTAATACATCTACCCCACTGTTTGAAAAATGACAGGAGCTGACTGGCTGGTGCCAGACCACCACTTTATCACTTCTCCTGGATAAATATATCTGCTCCTAAATACAGATGCGCCCTCATACACCTAGCCTCAATACGCCATGCACCGCGAGATGCCTGGCGTGAGTGAACCAGCAATTCCCGTGCTACTCTGCTAATGTCGGGCATCTTATTCATATTCTGTGTGTGACTGCAGCTGTATTTGCATATGAAATGCTATGATACAATAATTTCCAGGAAAACACTGTAATGTAGCATTTCGGATGCAGATGCAGCTGCTCCCACATACAGAATATAGGCATGTGGCATGCCACATATCATTTTAATCAGCGGAGTCTGCTTGCGCATTGTATAACAATGCAAATAAGTCACATATTTGGGGTCAAAAAATGCACATAAAAATGCCCAGCATTAGTAAAAGCGCTCACTACTAGGTACGACTAGAAGGGCTGTTTAATGTGACTGCAGTAGTGATGAGCAAGAACACATCTCTAAATGACAGTTACAACCTGATTGATTGCTTTGAGCAACTTCTCCACTTTTCTCTAAGGGCGGAACGTACTAAACATCACTTCTGTGATGCGGTGGGATCCGGTCTCTAAGTCGACAGTAACTAGGTCGACCACTATTGGTCGACAGTAACTAGGTCGACAGGGTCTTTAGGTCGACATGTTTTAGATTGACAGGTCAAAAGGTCGACATGAGTTTTTCACAAATTTTTTCTTTTTTTGAACTTTTTCATACTTAACGATCCACGTGGACTACGATTGGAACGGTAATCTGTGTCGAGCGAAGTGGTAGCGGAGCGAAGGCACCTAGCACAAAGCATGGCGAGCGAAGCGAGCCATACGAGGGGATGCGGTGCACTAATTGGGGTTCCCGGTCACTCTACGAAGAAAACAACACTAAAATAGCATAAAAACTCATGTCGACCTTTTGACCTGTCGACCTAAAGACCCTGTTGACCTAGATACCCTGTCGACCAATAGTGGTCAACCTAGACATTGTCAACCTAGTTACTGTCGACTTTCCATACCACACCCGATGCGGTACATCCCACCACTTACAGCATAGATACTAATCAAATATGTAATAACATGTGCAATTAGTAACACAAAGGATAGTTCCCCCGATCAGAGCTGTCCTTTGAGATGTTGGAACTTTCAGGCATTGGCCCCGGGAGTCCGTATGCGCATGTGCAGAGTGACTTGGTGGTTGCGGTGCTTAGTACATCACTAGCGCACGCAGGGGGGGTTTCTGAGTACCCAGAAACCCCCCCCCCCTTACAGACCAAATTTGTGTTTATGTAAAAAAAAAGCTGCTGCCGTGTCCTGCAATTTAAGCCCCGCCCCTTTGATATTTGGATCCACCCCCTTTTAGAGACCCACGAATCGCAGGTTTTTAACCTATCCTGGACTGGCTGTGTGTCAGCTGCAGCTGCTGTTGAATGCAGTCCTTATATTCTGTGCTGCCTCTATTCACTCAGCCCACTGTCTGATCCTCTTCTTACTGGAGGAAGGTATTTCAAGCTTAGGTAAATATACATACAGTATACGTTGTTCCTCCTGCAGTAAAATGTAAAAAGTTTTAATATATGTAATATATATTTAAATATATATATATATATATATATGTGTGTATATGTGTGTATATATATATATATATATATACATATATATAGATATATATACATTACAGATGTAGCCAGCCTCATCTATCTCGCGATGTGCATGCACGGGCATACGCATCGCGGATACTGCAAATGCGCCACACTGCAATTGATCGCAGCGTGGCATTTGCACATAGGAATACATTGTATGCTACATTGTATGCGCATGCATACACACGCACGAGCATGCGAAGCGGGCACACTAGTCACGTCATCCATGCCGCGATGCGTTTGCATCACGAGATGAATGAGCGTGGCTACATGTGTACAAATATAATATATATTATATATATATAATATATTATATATGCAGTGTATGTGTATATATATATATATATATATACACACACACACACACACATGTACGTATATATCTCTGTGTGCGTATATATACATATAGATATTTATATATATATATATATATATATATATATATATATGCAGTCGGATAGGTCCGGCACTCCCCTGGTTTGTTTAAACCTCCTGCGTTTCCGTGCATCAGCAGATATACATAACGGTAGTCCCCCAAAATGGAAAAGAGCCATGGCACTGCAGGTAGTTATTGCGATTTTACTTTATGTAACCCACAATGTTTCGGGGAATACACTCCCCGTCCTCGATATGCAACCTGAGGACGGGGAGTGTATTCCCCAAAATGTTGTGGGGAATACATATATTTGTATACAGTGGTAGTTTTCTAATACATTTTTAGAATAGCTCTTTGACTATTCTAAAATACATTTGGTCTTTCTACGAGTATCTATCTATCTATCTATCTATCTATCTATCTATCTATCTATCTATCTATCTATCTATCATCTCATGTAGGCCTATTTATCTATGCTAATATTAACGGAAATGGCATATACTGGGTCACCACAATCTCCACCCCTGTGCTTGGCTCCACCCCCTCTTGAAACCCCCTCCTGCATATCCTGCGTTTGCCCCTGTACATATGGGAAATTCAGCCAAAGTACATCCCACGCTCTGTTGAGTAGCAACGATCACTGGGCCTAATTCAGGTTGGATCGCAGTGTGCAATCCAACCGTAAATTCTGAGAAAAAGATGCGGGCGCATACGGGTGCCACAGAAAATGCTACTGCCTCTGTCAATCAGGCAGAGGCGGCCGCAGGGCGGGGGCGGGGGGGGGGGGGGGGGGCAGCAATGCTCCTTTTCCAGGGAGGATACAGAGCATTGGGGGGTGGGGGGCGCGGAGGCGGCCAAACAGGGCATGTCGGGGGAGTTATCACGGCAGCTACATGACGTCACAAGCAGCCGCCATGATCAAGAACTGGTGGCGGGCGCAGGAGGCTTCCTCAGTTTCTGCTAACGAGCAGAAATTGCGATACAAATGCAATTTCTGCTTGTTGAACTGGGGGTGGCGCCGGTCTGCATGATGGGCGGCCTTGCCCAATGACGGCCCCAGCATGCGATCAAAAGGATTGCAAATTCTTCTAATTAGCAGAATTTGCAATCCTTACTGAATTAGGCCCATTATCAGACAACAGCTGGAGGTGCAGAAGCATCCATTACTGAGCATAACAATAACAATGATGAAATGTGTCAGAGTATGGATTGGCGCACTGTAGGTTATACCAACAGAAATCTTCTCAGAACTCAAGATCTGGAACAGAAAGGGGATCAAATACAGACAGCTTTATCTTTACACTGTAATTTAGATTTCATTTTAGACACACCCCATCCAAATCTCTCTGCACGGTAGGCTTGGGCCACACATAGCACTTTTCGCCAGATTCGTTTAACAGGAAAGAGCCTTTTTGGATTCACACATAGCCATTTTTGCCAGATTTCGTAGAACAGGATCCAGCCAGTGCCACAACAGCCGCACAGTGGGGGTAATTCCAAGTTGATCGCAGCAGGAAATTTTTTAGCAGTTGGGCAAAACCATGTGCACTGCAGGTGTGGCAGATATAACATTTGCAGAGAGAGTTAGATTTGGATGGGTTATTTTATTTCTGTGCAGGGTATATACTGGCTGCTTTATTGTTACACTGCAATTTAGATTGCAGATTGAACACACCACACCCAAATCTAACTCTCTCTGCACATGTTAAATCTGCCCCCCCTGCAGTGCAGCATGGTTTTGTCCAACTGCTAGCAAAGTTCCTGCTGCGATCAACTTGGAATTACCCCCAGTGTAAACACATACATTCATCAAATGTATGTGTTCTACTTGAAATATGGTCGTCCTGTCATCCTGCTCAACCACAGCATACTGCAGTTGGATTCAGTGGGTGTGGCACTGCCGCATATCTGTAGACGGCTAGATAGAAGACCATGTGAAGGCTCCTTACTGTTGAACGGGTCCGGTGAAAACATTATGTGTGGCCCATGCCTTACATCTGCAGTACAACATGGTTTTGCCCAGGTGCACAGATATACCCCCTTTAGACTGAAATGCCAAGTTGCACCCAGGATTTTGTACATGGGTCCCGGCTGATACCCCATTCAGAGTGGTGGCTGGACTAGGGATGGCACCTCATCCCTTTAATCCTGGAGACCTATGGCAGGGCCGAAACTAGGATTTTTGTCACCCGGGGCAAGGTAGTCATTTGACACCCCCCCACCCCCCGCAAAAAAAAAAAAATATTTTACAATAAATAAATAAAAAAACAATTTAAAATAAATAAATAAATGAATAAAAATATTATTTTTATATATATATATATATATATATATATATATACATATCTCTTTCAGAACTTTTTTACCTGAAAAATTGCCTTTTCTAACATAAATTTCATATCCAGGAAAAAGTGTCCCCATTTTACACAGTACGACAGGCAAGTGTCCCCATTCCCCATTTTACACATTGCGGCAGACAGGTGACCCCATTTTACACATTGCGGCAGGAAAAAGTGTCCCCATTTTACACATTGCGGCAGGCACATGTCCCCATTTTACACAGTACGCTGGCAAGTGTCCCCATTTTACACATTGCGGCAGGAAAAAGTGTCCCCATTTTACACATTGCGGCAGGAAAAAGTGTCCCCATTTTACACATTGCGGCAGGCACAGGTCGCCATTTTACACAGTACGCTGGCAAGTGTCCCCATTTTACACATTGCGGCAGGAAAAAGTGTCCCCATTTTACACATTGCGGCAGGCACATGTCCCCATTTTACACAGTACGCTGGCAAGTGTCCCCATTTTACACATTGCGGCAGGCACAGGTCCCCATTTTACACATTGCGGCAGGAAAAAGTGTCCCCATTTTACACATTGCGGCAGGCACAGGTCGCCATTTTACACAGTACGCTGGCAAGTGTCCCCATTTTACACATTGCGGCAGGAAACAGTGTCCCCATTTTACACATTGCGGCAGGAAAAAGTGTCCCCATTTTACACATTGCGGCAGGCACAGGTCGCCATTTTACACAGTACGCTGGCAAGTGTCCCCATTTTACACATTGCGGCAGGAAACAGTGTCCCCATTTTACACATTGCGGCAGGAAAAAGTGTCCCCATTTTACACATTGCGGCAGGCACAGGTCGCCATTTTACACAGTACGCTGGCAAGTGTCCCCATTTTACACATTGCGGCAGGAAACAGTGTCCCCATTTTACACATTGCGGCAGGAAAAAGTGTCCCCATTTTACACATTGCGGCAGGCACAGGTCCCCATTTTACACAGTACGCTGGCAAGTGTCCCCATTTTACACACTGTGGCAGGAAAAAGTGTCCCCATTTTACACATTGCGGCAGGAAAAAGTGTCCCCATTTTACAGATTGCGGCAGGTGTTTGTGTAATACATCTGAAACAGCAGGCACAGGTCCCCATTTTACACATTGCGGCAGGTGGTGGAGGGAGAGAGAGAGAGAGAGAGAGAGAGAGGAAGGGAGAGGGGCTGACTTACATTTGAAGCGGTTCTCGCCGCTCCTCAGCCGCCTTTCCCTCCTCGTCTGCGCGGCTCCCCCTTCTCCCTCCTCCGGCGGGGTTTCGTGGAATGACGCGTTTGCGCCGTGACGTCACGACGCAATCGCGTCATTCCGCGAAACCCCGCCCCCCGAGCTGGGCACTCGGGAGAAGGGGGTTTCAAAGTCTAAAAGTGCCGCGGCGGGTGTTAGGGGGTCTCGGCGCCCCCTCCAATCCGGCGCCCAGGTCGCCTGCCCCCCTAGCCCCCCCCTAGTTTCGGCCCTGCCTATGAATAATACAGGTTCTGTGGCTGATTAAAATCAGGTGGAATGCAGGCTTGAATTTAATCAGCCACAAAACCTGTGTAAACCACAGGTCTCCAGGATTAAAGGGATGATCTGGCAACCCTAGGCTGGTCCTGGCTTATTGCCGGGTCGGTGACATCGCCGTTACCAGTGCCGGCGCTTGGATATAAATTCATCTCCTAGTGCTGGCTCTCCCTATGCTGTAAACTGATCCAGAGTCATATTGACCTGGTTTACCCGTGTACACTACACTGCTACCTGGGTCCTTCCCGGGACCAACCCTTCAAGCTCGCCATTTTAGATTGACCCTTTTCTACTGAGCCACTCGCGGGTTATCACAGCAATTTCCCAAGTTTTTAGCAGCAGTGGAAATGGGTACCCCTCACTTTTATGGCTGTACTACCAAATCAGAATTAGGTAGGCTGACCATATTATCCCTTTAACCTGGGACACTCACGAATTACACAGGTTCTGTGGCTGGCTGACTACAAGCCTACATTTCACCTGGTTTTAAGCAGCCACAGATCCTGTGTAATTCATGAGTGTCCCAGGTTAAAGGGATAATATGGTCAGCCTTAATTAGGCCCACTAACCAGGTTGATTATGTGACTTACAGGCCCTACACACTGGCCGATAATCCTCAAAGATATGAACAACCCAGTTCATTAATGAACAAGATAACGTTCATATCTTTGAGTGTGGAGTCACCAGCGATGAACGATGCGCGGCCCCGCGCTCGTTCATCGCTGGTGCCCCGTCGGCTGTGCATGCAGGCCAATATGGACGATCTCGTCCATATTTGCCTGCACTTCAATGGAGCCGCGTGACGGGGGGAGTGAAGAGACTTCACTCCCCCCATCACTGCGCCCCCCCGCCGCCGCCGGGTCACCCGTCGGCCGTATCCGCCATCGGGCAGCTCGGCGGCGGATCTTTAAATGTGTAGGGCCCATAAGGGGTCTATTTACTAAGCCTTGGATGGAGATAAAGATCTCTGGAGATAAAGTACCAGCCAATCGGCTCCTAACTGCCATGTCACAGGCTGTGTTTAAAAAATGACAGTTAGGAGCTGATTGACTGGTACTTTATCTCCAGCGACTTTATCTCCATCCAAGGCTTTGTAAATAGACCCCTAATTGGCTTAAGCGGGATTTAAAATATATCACATATTTCATGCAGTACATCAAAAGCATAAATTAGTTTTTTTCATGCAAAACTATTTGCCTCTTCTATTAAATAATGGTATTGGAAAGCGACTCTGAGTGGTTGTTAATGCTTTATAATCCATTTGGCTCTAATTCAGTTAATGCCTTTACAAATGCAGAACACTCGCATATTAACTGACAAGTTGTAAAACTGTGCTCAGGGTTTCTTCAGGTGTGCTGTCAATTAGAAGCTATAAATTAGAGCTATCAGAACAGCCCACTGTATATGCAAGGTCAGCTGCTCCTTCCAGTAAATCTTTTTAATTCACTAGGTTTGAAAGCATTGATTGAACTTAAGCTCTTAGTGACAAGAGGTCTGTGAAACACACACACCTGGATCATCTATCATAGTTAACAGTTGTCTAAGATATACCGGACAGGAACTCTGATCTAACACCGTCTGCTTGCAAATCCTTACAGAGCTTCTTACAGAGGTACATAGGATACAGTGCAAAAACAATCTGTTACATTTCACTAACTGTCAGGATTAACAAAAGGAAACAAACAGAGGACCGATCAGAGCCGGCCATAGGTATAGGCAAATTAGGCAATTGCCTAGGGCATTTGATATGCCTAGGGGCATCAGCAGCTTCTGCTGATTAAATGATATGCGGCATGCCTATATTCTGTGTGCAGCATTTCATATGCAGATACAGCCACAGTCTCACACAGTATATAGGCATGCCGCATATCAGTTTAATCAGCAGAAGCTGCTTGTGAATCCTAGCCACATAGCAATGCAAATAAGATGCATTTTCATTAAAAAAAGGTGCCCGACGTTAGCATTGAGGCAAGATTTATGAGGACACATCTGTATCCAAGCAGAGGCAGAGGTCACAGTGTTAGTGGCAGTGTGAGTGATGTGTGCATGTGAGTGGGTTGGTTGTGCAGTAGTGTTCGGAATATGTGTAAGGAGCATTATGTGTGTCATGTAAAAATGCATTAATAATGTGCAACATATGTGTAAGGGGCACTATGTGTGCCATTATGTGTATAAGGGCATTAATAATGTGCGCCATATGTGTAACAGG